>NC_088652.1:12016574-12176574 GCF_964019385.1 Sycon ciliatum
AGCTCTGGGTAGGTTCAGAGCGGCTGAAGCTTGACCGCGGGTAGCAGCATTTGTGCGGCATGCTGCAGAGCAGGGGGTAAATATCGTGCTTAAAAGAGGACTGGTGCAACGAGATAGACACCTAAAAACAAACACAAACAGCTTCAAGTTAGTTTACACAGCGAGAGAAAGTATACAGGGTATATTTGGTGAGAATGAAATCGATAGAAGTATACTGATCCTGGCCAAACACTCGCCTTAGGCACGTATTGCTGGTTGACTCAAGTTTGTCTCTGAGTTTAGCAGACAAGCAGTGAAGTGGCTGGATCGAATATCACGAATTTCTTTGTTGTTGTTTGTATTCTTTATTTGGAGTGGGGAGTCCAAAACAGGCCCTAGCCCACGGAGTCGTAAAATACCGGTATTTTACGACTCCCTGCCCAGCAATGGTCCCACTAGTGAGGGTCCTGAGGGAATGCTGTATATCTGTGCATAAGGATCAGTGAGTGTAACAGCACCTAGTAGGGAAAGAAAAAGAGAGAAGAACAACAACAACGAATTCTCTATTGATTGAGAAGTACATGTGCATTCACTGGTTTGAGGGAAAGATGCAAACGGGAAAAGTTTGAAGAAAAATTGACTGTCACCACCAGACACCAGGACTTGAACCAGGGACCCTCGCTTATGCCGTTATGGCCAGCGATGCTCTACTACTAACCTATAGTGCAGTCGTCATCCAAGCAGCGCCATCGTTCCATATCTTCGTCAAGAGGAAACCACATGGAAACGAGTTATGAAGCAACTATCCATGAATGTAACAAGATAATAAGCGGTCAGTACGTGCGATAACAGGGCACAAATTGACAGGCTACTGAGACATTCAGCGACCTAAGAGCTAAGACCTACATGCACATGTACAGGTAGCTCCAACACGTCTCCAGTGCGCGAACCGACAGCCTTCCAACTTGGAAGGTTTAAGGTTGGGTTGGACCAAAGAGGGGAAAGCGAGCACAGCGGAAATGTGCACAAGATAAGTCCCACGGCAACAAAGAATGCCGACTGTTACAGGATTATGATAGTAACATGACAATGCCGTCTAACTACAATTCGAAGCAGCAAAGCTCACCTTCCCCTCTTTGGTCCTACCCAACCTTGAACCTTCCAAGTTGGAAGGCTGTCGGTTTATTATTGGTTTGCGCACTGGAGATGTGTTGGAGAAGGCTTAGGTCGCTGAATGTCTCAGTAGCCTGTCAGTTTTGTGCCCTGTTATCTCACGTACTGACCGCTTATTATCTTGTTACATTCATGGATAGTTGCTTTATAACTCACTTCCATGTGCTTTCTTCTTCTATCTATTTTACATTTCATGCTGGCTCATTATCCGAGTTCAATATAATAAACATGTAACATTTTGGTCCTTTCTTTTTAAATTTAATTCTTTCCATGGTGAGTCAATGCAATCATGAATAAGATGAGGGACAACAATAGGGGTGTGCCGATAATCCTCGAAAAGGTGGCAGATTCTGCTCGAAAAGCAGTGAAATTGGCAGAAGCATACAAAACCTTGTGGCGGGCAATTCCTCGAATTCTGCTCCATTTCTTTATCCACATACCAAACATGCCGCAAAGCGGCTTGCTCGTCAGCTGAAATCATCCTACTACACACGACTACCGGACACGTGACAATCCAACCCCTGTAAAGGTTGGAAGGTCCTCAACGACCTCTGCGGTCGGAAGAACTCGTTAGGGACTCGTCAACTCCTACTCAGCTCACTGCGTCTGCCCTCAATGCCCAATTCAGTTCAGTTGTCAGCGATCCGCAGCGACCTGATGTCCTATCCCAACCTGAGGGACCGGGCATAGCAGATGGCTTGAACCGCTTCGAACCAGCCACATGCGAAGAAGTGCTTGCTCTCCTACTGAAGGTAGACGAGAGGAAGGCCACGGGTAGCGACGGAATTCCCTGCTATGTGTTGTGACACTGCGCTCGGTTCCTGGCCCCGTCACTGACTATCTTGATGAACGCGTCACTGTCCATGGGAAAGGTTCCGATGATGCTGAAATTGGCCCATATTCGCCCCATTTCAAGGCAGGAGACCCCGAAACTGCTAAGAACTACCGCCCTATATCTTTCTTCCCGGTTGTTTCAAAGATCCATAAAAGGCTCTGTGTGCTCCTAACCGAACATGACCTCTTTCCTGCCGAGCAATTCGCTTACCGAGCCCACCACTCCACAGAGGACGCAGTCTTGTTGGCAGTAGATCAATTTTACGGAGCCGCAGACCAGCACCTGCATACCGGCGTGGTGCTCATTGATACGAGCAAAGCTTTCGACAAGGTCCAACATCAGACCTTGCTCCAGGATCTCTTCGAACGTGGTGTCTCCTCTACGGCACTGGACTGGTTTGCGGACTACCTCAGCGCAAGACGCCAGTGTATGGTCACTGCCAACGGTACACGCTCAGAGGAAACAGCTTGCACGTGCGGTATCCCCCAGGGAAGTGTGCTTGGTCCGATATTATTCGCGATCTACACGAGATGTGTCGCATCAGTAGCTGACCCGGTGCGTACACTAATGTTCGCGGACGACATCATGCTGTACCTGAGCCACGCTAGCGCTCACGCCATCAATATCACCCTTTCCGCAGCAGTGTCGGCTGTCGCCAGGCTACTTGATGCCAAAGGGCTTATCCTCAACACCGGAAAGACGCAAGTGCTTTTTTTATTTTATTTTTTATTTTATTTTTTTACTTTGTTTTACTTCGCAAAATCCAAACGGGAATTTCTTCCCAATGACAAGGTAGCGAAGATCTTAAGAGGGAAGAAAAAAAGAGACAGAGAGAGAGAAAAAAGAAGGAAAGAAGAAAGTGTGTATGCACTGGAAATGATAGTCAGCTGGAAATCGGATCCATTGTCAAACATGGCATTTGCTACTGTTCCATGTAGTCAACGAGCAATTGCGTAGGGTACTGCTGCAGCTTTGAAGGTCTCCAGAGTTGTGCTGGAGCGGACGTCTCCAGGTAATCTGTTCCATTTACCTGTAGCGTTGAAGGCGTACCTCGACTTGCCAGCGTTTGTTCTTGCAACTGGAAGACTGAGTCCGTCCTGCTGCTGAAGGCGGGTTTCTCTGGTCATTTGTGGAGTCATTAGTTCTGTGACGGACTGCGATGTCTCACCGTGTAGGCTCTTCCACACAAGAGCTAAGGTGTTCTGGTGGAAGTGCTCTGACACCTGGAAAACTCCCAGCCGGGTCAGCAAAGGTTGAGCTGAGTGTCGCGTGGGCACACCGTAGACAGTGCGGACTGCTTGATTCAGCAGAACCTGCAGCCTCCTGGTCTCAGCACTCGACAGTGAGCCACTGAAAGAGGGCGAGGCGTATAGGGCGTCTGGCAGTACTACGGAGGTCACGTACCGTGCCCTTGCAGCTTCACTGAGGCAGCGGCGTGCGCGCCAGAGTGCCCCGATTTTCTGAGCCATCTTAGCTGCCACTTTGTCAATGTGCTCCTTGAATGTCAAAGTGCTGTCCACGGTCACTCCGAGATACTTGACTGAGGAGGCTTCTGGGAGGGGTGTTCTGTCGCAGGTGACTATGATCGGTGGTGTTGCTTGCAATCAAAGCTGGACGGCAGGCACACCTCGACCTCCACATTACTTGCACTGGCACGCCTCTTGCCCAGACCAGTACGGCTCGCTACCTCGGAGTCGGAGGACGAAAATCTTCGCTGGTCACCGCAAGTCACCTCTATCGTCCGACGCACGGCTATGAAGCTGCGGATCCTCCGCCAGATCCGGCACTGCCTAACAGTGCGGCAGGCGATGCTGTATTACTCTGCCCTTGTCATACTGGACATTCTATACGCGTCGAATGCGTTTCTCCCAGGACTGTCCGCTGAGCAGCGGAACACAGTAGCCAAACTGGATAAACGTTGCATCCGTTGCGTGGCCGATGAGCACCCATTGGCCCACAATCTTCCCCTGTACACCAGGCTGGGTGTCTGCCCAGCGCTGGAACGAGGAGCTGTTGTCATTCCGAATTGTATTGCAAGGCCCGCCGACAGGCATGACCACTCGAGGTCAGTTGGGACGCAACCTTCCCCTCCCCCTGGCCCACAGTGCTTCTGGCGCATGCCGACCGCTTCTAGCCAGCTGCCGACTCTGGAATGGCCTGCCCGACTGTATGAAGTCCATAGTATCTGTCCATGAATTCAAACGCATGCTACGCGTATTTTACTTCGGTTAAATGTAATGGCTTTCGTAACCTGCTGTTGAGGCTCGATAGAATCATGCTACGATGACCCGACTTGTAAATTTGAGATCCATTTTTCTGCTCGTCTTGACCCTGCCTCCCCTCATTGTTACTTGCATTTTGGTATTTTTATTTTTATTTATTTTCTCTTCATTTCTGACTCTTCTTACTGGTTGTCATCTGGTCATCGCTTTCATAATATTGGGCAGAACTGCCCGTTTGACATGCGATGTAAAATAAATAAACAGCAACAACAACAACAACAACAACAACAACAACAACAACAACAACAACAACAACAACAACAACAACAACAACAACAACAACAACAACAACAACAACAACAACAACAACAACAGCAACAGCAACAGCAACAGCAACAGCAACAGCAACAGCAACAGCAACAGCAACAGCAACAGCAGCAGCAGCAGCAGCAGCAGCAACAGCAACAGCAACAGCAACAGCAACAGCAACAACAACAACAACAACAACAACAACAACAACAACAACAACAACAACAACAACAACAACAACAACAACAACAACAACAACAACATGGTGTTGTGTTCTAATCCTTCACCGTGTCTGGAGATTGTGTGGATTTTGGAGAAAAAAACAAACAAAGACTGGTCTGGTCTGGGTAAGGAATTATTATTATTATTTTATTTATTTTACTAGGGTGTTTCCCACAGACCTATGGTCTTCTTACGGGAGCCCTTAGAAAGGTTAAGCATGAACGAACAAATGGGCGATAATCTGTACAAGAGCGAACAGTGGAAGGCAGCATGTTCCACCGATCAGAACCTATGTAGCCAAGACGAGAAAAACCAGCTTTAGTGTGGGCAGAAGGCAAGGCCAGAGAAAAAGAGATTTGGGACCTAGTGACGGCAGTAGTATGGGCACTGGAGGAGCGGGTATGGAAAATTTCTTTTAGGAGGGAGCTACATGTGCCGCTATGGACAGAGCGAAATACAAGAATAAAAAGCTTCAAATTGACTCGGACAGATATGTGAGAGAGATTGTATAGGCTAAGAATATGAGAGGCACTGGTAAAGTTATCGAAACCAAAAACTATTCTTAGACACCTGTTAAATAGCCGGACATACTTATCGAAATAGTAAGAACTGAGGGTGTGGACGTATGCGGAAGGATTAGAACACAACACCAAAAATGAAAAATACATGTACCGTAAAGTCCGGAGCAAACGCCCACCCCATTTTTGCAAGATCTGCTGGCCTGTACACACTGACCCCATGCACTGTCACCCCTACTGTACGAAAGTGCATCTCACACCGTAGCGGGAAGAGCACTTTGCTACGGTAAACTATGTCCACTTTCCTGGTTTCAAAACCTCTTTGGGCACTAGCCACGAGCTAGCTCGTAGTGATTTTATAATGATGGTTGTTTTATTTCGCAAATCCGAACGGGTTTTCTTCCGAATAACAAGGTAGCGAAGAACAGAGTATTGAAGGAACGAAATACACTTCTGACGGTGTTTCAAGCCATCATTTAGAGATCACACAACGCCCAAAGGCAAGTGTTTTTCTTGGGCACTTCGGAGTTTTCAACAAGTTAGCAGCGACTTTGTAGGTGTAGCTTCTGTGACATACCCTGTTCGACTTGCAACTGCCATATTGGGACCAGTCAAGTCGTTGACTGACGCTTCATCAGAACAATTACTGTTCCTGACAGCGCGACATCGTGGCACTGCACAAATTTCTACGGCATTACTCGTACCACATGGAGAACGAACTACCACAAAGAGGACACCTTTATCGAAAGAAAGGAAATCTCGACAGAAGTTATTTCTTTGCAAGAAGATGATGACAATCGCTTTTGCACAGAGTCCTGGTAGGACATAGGCAGTTTGTAGGCATTACAGTCGTTCTCGTACGCATTCGACCTTCATGCCAGTTGTTTACAACTATATTGACCTGAAAAAGACGAAAATAGTATGGACCCGCTGGGGTGGGCGTTTGCTGCGAAGTGGGCGTTTGCTCCGGACTTTACGGTATATGTACAGTGAAACCTGTCTAAGGCGACCGCTCAAGGGACCTTCAAAAATGATGTGGTCTCTGTCATCAGGTGGTCGCCTTATCCAGGGCCAATGGACTGGAAATAGCATCTCTTACAGTCCGTTTCAAAAAGATTTGCAATCCTGGCGATCGCCCGCGGAGTTTGGCGTCTTACCGTAGGAGCGCTGCCTGGAAAAACTCACTGTGAACTCGAAGAAATATTCCGCGCGAAAGCAGGAAAAATGACAACTCACTCACGTTGATACAGTCATGGTCTGTCGTCTGGTTTACAACAAACGAGTTGGTTGGTTGGTTGGTTGGTTTTTATTTCACTTCGCACATTCAAACGGGATGACGACCCAATAAAATGACGGCGAAGGCTTAGCCTAGAAGTGGCTATGGAAGAACATAGCAAAAGCTATGGAAGCACAAAGTAAGAGAATAGGATACTAATGACTGCGGGTAAACGGGGGGAGAGAGAGAATACGATGTATCTGTGATACTACGTGCGGGTTACTGAACTGCACGGGGAGGGAGAGCAGAGCAATCAGCAGCAACTCGAACTACTCCCTACAGGCGTATGGTACACATGCATGCTTAAACTCAGGTAGCCGGGTAATTGTGCGGACCTCACCAGGGAGAGCGTTCCACAGCAGAGCACCAGCAACAGAAAATCTCCGCTGACCGCGGCGGCTACGGTTTGCCTGGCTTAGTAGGCCATTTGACTTCTGATGGCGGGTAGGGGTGCCTTGTGCCGGGGTCAGAAGCTGGGCGAGCACAGGGCTGGTGCGGGCGTGGATGCACCGCCAGATGGTGATCAATATTTTCTGCCTGTAGAGCTCGCTGACACGGTACAGGGAGTGAGCAGTGAGCAGCGGCTGCATGGCTGTCCGGGGCGGGTTGCCATCGATACAGCGGATGGCTCTGTTTTGCGTGGTTTGCAGTCGTTTCAGTTGACCCTCTCGCATTGCGGCTGAAAAACAGCAGGAGCCATAATTTGGCATAAAGCAGGTCGGGCATTATGACCGCCTTCACATACACCTGACGAGAGCGTCTTGATAGGCTTCGGCGTGCCCGCC
Source organism: Sycon ciliatum (assembly GCF_964019385.1). Taxonomy (NCBI): domain Eukaryota; kingdom Metazoa; phylum Porifera; class Calcarea; order Leucosolenida; family Sycettidae; genus Sycon; species Sycon ciliatum. Next base: position 12,023,894 of record NC_088652.1, read on the forward strand.
ACAAGGCGCCAATTTTCTTGGCAACCTTGGTGACCACATAGTTTACATGGGTGTCCCAATCTAGGCGATTGTCAAGGTGAACGCCGAGGTAGCGCGCAGAAGACGCTGAGGGGAGGAGACAGTCGCCGCTTTTGACTGTTACTTCCTGTACATGCTGCTGGGGAGAGATAGTCAGAACCTGGCTCTTGGTGGCGTTCAAGATAAGGCCTCGGGACTTCAGCCAACCGGCCAGAGCAGTTGCCGCTGTGGTGAGGGTTCTGGACGCTTCCGCCGCTGAGGCCTGGGAGTCGTACAGGGCTATGTCATCTGCAAATTGTACACTTGGCACAGGCGAGGAAACCAAAGGGACATCGCGTGTGTATATACTGAAGAGGACAGGGCCGAGAACAGAGCCTTGGGGCACTCCGCAGGTGCAAGCCAGAGCAGGGCTGGTTGAAGGCGAGATGAGGATCTGCTGCTTGCGGCCGGACAAGTAGTCGACGAACCAACTAAGGGCTTTTCCAGAAATTCCAACCGCAAGGAGGTCTTGAATTAACTTGTCGTGGTGCACTTTATCAAAAGCCTTCGACATGTCTAATAAGCACAGCCCTGTGGTCTTGCCACTGTCTCTCGCCTTCTGCAGATTATCAGTCAGCACACAGAGGGCGTCTTCCGTGGAACATTTCTTGCGGAAGGCAAATTGTGTTTCGGGTAATGCCTGGGTCAAGTCCAAATGACGAACTAACTGGTGTTGCACTACCCTCTCCAGCAACTTGGACACTATTGGGAGAAGGGATACAGGTCTATAGTTGGTGGGGACTGATGGGTCACCGGCCTTGTACAGTGGCACGACAGACGCCAATTTAAATGCGGATGGAATGGTTCCAGTCCTCAGCGAGGTGCAGAAGAGCACAGCAAGAGAATATGAAAGCAAGTCAGCACACTGCTGTAGCAGAGAGCCCGGTATGCCGTCACTACCTGTGGCTTTCCGCGCATCCAACTTCTCAAGGAGACGTCGGACGTCAGCAGGAGTCACAGGATCAAGTTCGGTCAAGGAGACGGGTCCAGCGGGACCGTGCGGGGTACAGAGTTGTTCAGGACGGTTGGGATCGGTGACAATGGAGTGGAACGTGTCGGCCACCTCGCTGATGCTACAACTAGGATCTTGGCGGCGACGTGAACGCCCAGTGACTGCATTTAGAATGGCCCAAGACTTCCTAGGGTTGGCCACATTTTCTTCGCACTGACGGGAGAAGTACTCGTTTCGCTTGCGCCGATACGCGTTCCGAGCAGTGCTACGTGCTTGTTTAAACTCTGCATACAGTGTGCCGTTTATCCTATCCTTCCGCCAACGGCTGTGCAGCCGCCGTTTACGCTGTTCGAGCTGGTGCAGCTCTCTGTCAGACCAGGGAGGTATCGCCTTCCGGGAAGGCTTAGAGTTGTGCAGCGGGGCATGCTTGTCCAAAACGTACAGGAACTTAGTGTGCCACTCTTTCCACATGTGATTTACATCATTGTGATCCGAAAAATCATGTAGAGAAGCCTCAAGGATATCTTGCCGAAAAGAGTTAATGTCAACGCCACGTATATTCCTGGTCAACCGCGACGTCGTGGATGACGCGGGTGGAACGTCAACGGCAAGCTGAATAAAGGCTTCCACAGCGCTGTGGTCACTAATATCAGTGGGCACAACCGTTGCTAGGGACACTAGCGCCGGGTTGGTCAATATGAGATCGATCATCGTGCCTTCAGGGCACTGTGGAGTTTCACGGGTCGGCTGCATGACGATGTTCTGGAGGCCAAACGCAGCACAGAGGTCGGTGAGGTGTTTGTGCTGGGGTGCCGGATGGGCTGGGTCCATATTTACATTAAAGTCTCCAACTAGGGTCACGGAAGAAGACTGCACAGCTGCTCGTACAATATCTGCTTCCAAATCTGCCCAGTAAGACACTGGCTCCCCCGGTGGCCGGTACACGCAACCAACCAGGTGTCGACCTGGTTTTCCATTTATTTCTACCCAGACTGTTTCTGTAGATTCAGAATGCAGATCTGGGCGGGATCGAACTGGGAGATCTTGACGGTAGTAGAAGCAGACTCCGCCACCCAAGCGTTGAGTGCGGTCTTTTCGAATCAGATTGTACCCGTCAATACTGAGCTCTCCGTCTGTAATCTCGGGATCTAGCCATGTCTCTGATAGACCCAAGATGTCGTACTGACGCGTGCGGATGAGGCTGGCAATCTCTGGCAGTTTGTATCTTAAACTACATGCATTGAGCGTGGCTATTTTTATGCCAGACTGAGTCGGCGTAGATGCATGGGGTATAAAAGGTGGTGCATGAGGATTGAGAGGGAGAGTCATAGTAGGGGCTAAAATGTTGATGCAGATAGATACAGACAAATGCGGAATAAAGTTAAGCCAATGAGACAAACAATGCAAGGCGCGCAACCTCTAACAACTTACAAGCTGTCCCTTCGCCTGCTCCCGAGCTTTCGCTGTGGCATACTCATCCGAAGCCTTCTGACGAGTTGACGAATGGCTTTGCTCTCCTCACTCTCAGTCACCTGGACTCCCTGCTTTGTAGCCGGAGTAATAACACGCGCTGGGAACGTGTGTTTCCCACGAGCCAGCTTGAAGCCTTGGTCATAGGGTGATGGGTGACCAGCTTTGCCTCTACTCATCGGGAACGCGGGTGTGGATGAAGATGTGGGGGCAGTCGCCTCGGTTCGAGCACTCGTGCAGGGAGTGCGAACTCCCAACGCATTGGCGTACGTCCAAGGTTGTGGTGCATCAGGGACATGATCCTGTGCCTCCTTGTTCACACTGCCTTCTTGTTGCTGTTTTGCTGGTGTTGGTAGCGCTGCCACTTCTTGGTCTTCCTGCCCCTGCCCAAGTGGTTCTTGGGGTGGTCCAAGCTCGCTTGTTGACGTTGCAGCTCCCGGACTGGGCTTGGTGCCCTGCTGCGAGATCGCCCTGCAATCCCTCGCCACGTGGCCGGGGGTGCTACATTTCCAGCACGTGGGGGTCTGCCCTTTGTGCCAAACTCGCAGTTTGTACCGGCCTACGGTGATGGAGCTGGGGACAGCGATTGTGGGTACCATGGTGTAGTATACGATACCTGTACTGAAGGTGCAGCCCTCAACCGTCTTTTTCTCGTTTTTCGCGGGCCCCAAGACTGCAAGAGTGTCCCAAAACGACTCAGTGAAGATGCAATGGCCGACAGCGCCATGTCCTCCGGAACTCCAAACACATGCACCGTTTCAGCAGTGCCATCCCCTGGCAACAATTCCAAGGTCTTCCCTTGGGCCGACAGTCCGCGGGAGAGCAACGTGTCACGGGCAGCTGTCGAGGCAAGAGTTACTTTAGACGTACCTCTCCTGCCCTGAGTATCAATAACTCGGATGTCCGTGCTCCGAACCCCTGCTCCGAGAAGCAGCTTGACGAAGAAGGCATGGTCCTCTGACGCAAGATCCTTACTAAGGTTGATGCAGCAACTCCTGGAGGTACTGCTAGACATACTTGGGACATAAGCTAAGAAAACCGCAGAGCGAGAAAATCTGCATCCGCACTCAAATTTGAAAAAAAGTTCTTCCTCGTATCGATAATGGAGTCAGAGAGGACATGTCGAAACGAAAGTGTTGTAAATGTTGACGCGACGAGCGGCATGGGTCCCAATTCGTTTTGTGACCAAAATAATTTCTTTGAGCTGCGATGCAATTTACTCACCGTGTGACGAAAACGACATCGACACGGACTCATTCCCAAGGCCAAGGCCATGACTTGGCAAAGCTATCCGTGTGACTTCGACGACATTTTGAGAAAAGCAGACGCTTGTGAACGCTGATAGCGGCGTTGACTGCTAAATTCAAATTGGCGATCTTGAAATACTAGAATAAATCTCAAAAAGCTACACCGCGATGACTTCCATATTCACTCACACCATTGCAGTGTTGTGGGTGTGTTCACATGGCGTGAGCCAGTCAAGTGTCAGTCAGTTGGGCAGGAAGCGCGGGCTCCAACGACAACAAGTCGTTTGGTGCAGCCATCTTCTTTGTCTTGTACATGTAGCAGCTTGATCACCAAAACAATGAAGAAAAAAGTTTGACTTGAGGATAGGGTGGGATTTGAACTCACAACTTCATGGTCAGCAGACAGCATTCATAACCACAAGGCCAAAAAGGAAAGGATAAATCGTGGGTTTTGATAAAAAATCGATACTGGCTTCCTGGGCAAATTGTAAACCATGGGGAAAGGCCGGAAACCTGGCCGAAATTCTAACTCCTTAACGGCTGATCCAATTGTTCCGAAACCTTCACAGTACAATTTGCCGTGTCCTAACAAGCCATTCTATGTACTTTGTTGTCCAAATTTCCCTTATCTTCATACTTTTTAAGACCCAAACCTGATTGTAAATCTTTTTGAAACAGACTATAGTCCTGGTTGCAGTGGTCTTCTAGGACAGGTGGTCGCTGTAATAGTTTTACCTTGACACTTCTTGCTTGTCTTATGGTAACACCTTGTGTTCCTACTATTCTCACTCCTGCGGTTCTCACCTTTCTTTTGCTTTATAACCTCTGGTTTGAACATCATTCGACGAATTCTCCAATCAATCAAGTCTATACTGTTACACTGGTAGCTTGAGGATGGTTGAGATCATCGTTTGCCCCTTGACGTGCCTTGTGCTCCTGGCCGCTACTGCTCTGCTATACGCCGCTTTCCGTGAGATCCGCCGCGCTCGGGACAACGTGGCTGCTACAGTTGGACGACATCAATTACCTGCTACATCAAGCTCAAGTCCTCCGGATCTAGCCCCGTGTCGATCGCGTTCTCTCTCCCAGACAAGCCCGAGCGTCAAACGCGTTACCAGAGAACCGAATGTCTTCCATGGCAACCCTTCCGAGTTCAAAGAATGGGTATTTACGATCGAGTTAGCCTTGAAGTGCTCACCTCAAGGTGACCCGGAGAGCCAAGTTAACTTTGCGGCTAGCTACCTCGCTGGGAATGCGCGTCTTTGGCTAATTTCTTACCTGGAAGCAGGTGAGCAATTTTCGGATTGGCATTCTTTGAAAAGCGCCCTAGCGCGAGTGTATGGCCCGCACTATGATGGGGAAAGAGTGCGGTTGGATATGTTCTCTATCCAACAGCGTGGGTCAATTGAATCGTACGTAACGGAGTTTTCTCGGCTAAGTTTACAGGTGCCGGAACTTGACGAACTCTCCAGAGCCTTGCTATTTGTCAACGGCCTGCACGGTAACATGCGGACCTTGGTAGTGAAGGAACACCCCACTACACTGTCAGCCGCCGTTCAGTCAGCGCTAGCAGTCGCCTCAGACAGCCGATTTCAGCGCAGACCACCACTGGCGACCGCGCCGGGATTCGCACCACCATCAGGTAGCAAAAAGCTAACAAAACTAAGCCCCGAGGAACGTGAGACATTACGAGCCCAGGGGGGCTGCTTCGCATGTCGTCGACCAGGCCATATGGCCCAGAATTGCCCGCAGCATCGAGATCACCCAAACGGTGGACGTCAGTAAGGCCGATGCGATTACTGACGCAGCAAGAAAAGGCATCACCTGCGTGTAGTGTGTGCTCCGTCTCTACCCGTAACCGATTCAGTAGCCTCGCTGTGGAGGATGTTGACGATGATGCTGAATGCTCCGAAGCCAATTTCAAGCGAGATGTTACACAAACTATTGAGGCCCAGGTTACCAGCGTCAATGTGGAAACGGAACATGAGCTCCTGCGTGTAGAAGGCAAAATCAACGGTCGTCGCGCGCTTATGTTAATAGATTCGGGCTCGACCCATGATTTCATTGCCGAACAGTTTGCCAGGAGAGTTAACCTGCCAACCGAAATTGGCTCGGAAAACCTGAATGTCACGCTGGCTGATGGAGCATCAAGCTCGTTTCCCATGGAGACGACCCATGAATTGAAGGTTATCGTAGGCGACTTCAGCGATAACCAAACCTTCACGGTGTTCCCCCTTCATCGCTATGACGCTATATTGGGGAAACCTTGGTTAACGCGTAACAATCCAGACATAAACTTCCGGACGAATGAAGTCAGGTTGAACTCGAATGGTTTGCCTTGTGCGTCGCCCAGTCAAAGCGAACCGACCGCTCCTGTGGAGGCGATGTTCATATCTGGTCGTCAGGCTAGGCATGCCCTTAGGAGTGGAGACGAAGGTGTTCTGGCGTGGGTCAGCGTAGAAGACGGCATTGGCAAGGAACCTCCCGACAAATCCACTCAGAACGAGCACCCAGATCTCAAGGCCATGTTCCGTGACTATGACGATCTTTTCCCGGATGATCTGCCAGCTAGACTCCCACCAGAGAGGTCTGTAGACCACGAAATCCGCCTGGAGGAAGGCTCATCACCCCCATCGCGACCTGCCTATCGCCTGCCCAGGCCAGAAATGGAGGAATTGAAGAAACAGCTCACAGAACTCTTGAAAAAGGGTTTCGTAGAACCAAGTAAGTCCCCCTTTGGTGCACCGGTGTTTTTTGTCAAGAAAGCTGATGGTTCGTTACGCATGGTCTGCGATTGGAGGGAGCTAAACAAGATAACTGTTAAGAACAAGGCGTGCTTGCCCAATGTGGATGATTTATTCGATACCGTACAGGGCGCTAGGTACTTCACGAAACTAGACCTCCGATCAGGGTATAATCAGATTCGCATTCAAGCTGAGGACGTGCCCAAAACCGCGATTAACACTCCCTTTGGGCATTACCAATTTAGGGTCATGGGATTTGGTCTCACCAATGCACCGGCAACATTTCAATCCATGATGAATACGATTCTTCAACCATATCTGAGAGAGTTCGTAGTCGTGTTCCTAGATGACATACTCATCTTCAGCAAAACGTGGTCGGAGCATATGCAGCATGTCCGGTCGGTATTGAGCGTGCTCCGGGACAACCAGTTATTTTGCAAACGGTCAAAATGTGAATTTGGCGTGGAGAGTGTGCGGTTCCTGGGACATTGCATCGATGGACTGCACATCGCCCCTGACCCAGACAAGATTGCCGCAGTAAAGGTCTGGCCCGCTCCGACTTCCGTCACAGAGGTGAGGCAATTTCTTGGATTTACGAATTATTTTAGGCGATTCATAGATCAATACTCATCGCTCTCTAAGAACTTAGAGGAGATAACGGGAAAACATGCACGATTCGAGTGGAACAGCTCTCGGCAACATGCCTTTGAATCGCTAAAGCATGCCTTGTTGAATGCGCCCCTATTGCGGCTGGCTGATGTGAACCGACCATTCAGAGTGGTAACAGATGCAAGCGATTTCGCCTTGGGATGTGTTCTTCTCCAAGAACTAGAGGAAGATGCCTGGCATCCAGTGGCTTATGCTAGCCGAAAATTGTCTGCTGCGGAACAGAATTATACAGCTACAGAAAGAGAAACATTGGCCGTAGTGTTTGCGCTAAAGACCTGGCGCATCTACCTCTTTCAACACTTTGAGGTCATTACAGACAACATGGCGGTAGTTTATCTGAAAACAAAACCAAGCATTACAAAGAGAGAGGCGCGATGGGTTGAATTCCTAGCTGACTATAACTACACAGTCCGTCACAGACCCGGCAGAGAGAACCCTGCAGATCCCCTTTCGCGTCGCCCAGATCTCCATGAGAGTAACCTCGTGGAGAATGCAGTACCACGTTTGAATGCTATTGAGTATGCTTTAGCAATGAATGATGACGTGTCCAATACAATATCAGATGCCTACCAGAGAGACAAAGAGCTAACTCCCATCATAGAAAGATTGAAGCATTCTCTCCGAGATAATTTGCATGATCGCTATTATTGGGACGAATCCACTGATCGCTTGTACCTCAAGGCATCCCCCAATAACCGGTTGTGCATACCACAGTGCGGTGTCCGGTTAAAGCTCATTCAAGAACACCATGAGTGTGCAACGGCTGGCCACCCGGGTCGTGATCGAACGTACTTCCGCCTAGCACGTTTTTTCTACTGGCCCCGAATGGGTCTCGATATCAAGAGATTTGTCAAAACCTGTGATCTCTGCCAGCGAACGAAGGGAGGTCAGCCACGAACAGGGCTTCTCCAGTCACTTCCAATACCTAATAGTCCTTGGCAGGATATCTCAATGGATTTTATTGTTGGATTGCCCCTTACTTCTCGTGGCTTCGACGCAATTTACACCTTTGTGGACCGACTTACGAAATGCGTACATCTTGTTCCAACAAACTCGAAGATTGATGCTAAGGGCAGCGCTCAACTGTACATTCAAAACGTGTTTCGTCTGCACGGGCTGAGCTCAACCATTGTTTCCGATCGCGATCCACGATTCACTGCAGCTTTTTTCAAAGAAGTATTCTCTCAGCTAGGAACTAAATTGGCATTCAGCACTGCTAACCACCCTCAAACGGATGGTTTGACAGAGAGAGTTAACCGGCAAGTGGGAGATGTTCTAAGAGCATTTGTGAACTTGAGACAGGACAATTGGGATTCGCTTCTACCACTCTGCGAGTTTGCAATAAATAGTTCACAACAGTCATCTGTAGCTAATACACCGTTCTATCTGAACTATGGGTTTGACCCTAAGTCCCCGCCCGAATTCATTCTTACGGGAGGGGAAAGGAGTGATTCGGTCGATTGGCTTCATGAGCAGGAAGCCGCACTAAGGATAGCTCGAGATGCTATGCTCGATGCCCAGGCAAGGCAAGCTCTATACGCAGACCAGACGAGAACGCACAGTGATTTGAAGGTTGGTGATAGCGTTCTTGTCTACAGAGACTTTCTACTGACCCCGGAAGCTCGTGGCCAGCCCTCTCGGAAGTTGCAACCCAAGTGGTTTGGTCCGTATCGTATCCAGGCTAAGATTGGAGCGAATGCTTTTCGCTTGGAACTACCCCGTGAACTTCGCTGCCATCCCGTGTTTAATGTCACTGCTCTTAAACGCTACGAAGAGAACACAATTCCTGGAAGACACCAACCCCCGCCTCCGCCCTTCACAGATCTAGATGGACACACACGCTATGTTGTCGAAGCCGTTTTGAATCACCGACACCGCAGTGGTGAGCAACACTTCCTGGTGCATTGGAAGGGTTACCCCAGCAGCGAAGCTACGTGGGAGCCCGCTGGCAACCTATGTGATGAGTCTGGTCGGAATATTAAACCGCTGCAGAACTATCTAGCCTCACAATGACAGCAACCTTGATCTAACTGGGCTGAGCCATATGCATCTCTTACTGAGATAGTTAATAATTATGTTATAGACTGATATAGTTTTGCGTCATCTCCTTGTGAGAGTGATGAAGTTGAGTTGGATTACACTTCAATGTGGTTATGCATGTGCATGAGTGATTATTTAATATTCCCCTTTCCACAATTGCATCTCCTAACTGGATTGTGTTATCTAATAGAACCTTGGGCTTCCTATGGGGCCGGGAGAGTGTAATAGTTTTACCTTGACACTTCTTGCTTGTCTTATGGTAACACCTTGTGTTCCTACTATTCTCACTCCTGCGGTTCTCACCTTTCTTTTGCTTTATAACCTCTGGTTTGAACATCATTCGACGAATTCTCCAATCAATCAAGTCTATACTGTTACAGTCGCCTTATCCGAGTGGTCACCTTGACAGGTTTTACTTATTTGCGCATTGGAGATGTGTAGAGGTGTGCGGATAATGCTCGAAAAGGTGGCAGATTCTGCTCGAAAAGCAGTGAAATTGGCAGAACCATACAAACCTTATGGCGGGCAATTCCTCGAATTCTGCTCCATTTCTTTATCCACATACCAAACATGCATGAAACTTACCAGAAAAATACCGAATTCTGCCAATTTTTCTGCCGGCCTTATCCGCATATTATGCCTAGAGATGTGTACTGCTTTGGCGTGTCGAAGGCAAATCGAAACTTACGCCGTCGCAAGTACGACCTGATGAATCTTGCTTCATCGGGAGTTTGTCTAGCTCACACAAATCAGACGCAGGTGGCCGTACCGCCCACACCACAACGTCCGACGCACGGCTATGAAGCTGCGGATCCTCCGCCAGATCCGGCACTGCCTAACAGTGCGGCAGGCGATGCTGTATTACTCTGCCCTTGTCATACCGGATATTCTATATGCGTCGAATGCGTTTCTCCCAGGACTGTCCGCTGAGCAGCGGAACACAGTAGCCAAACTGGATAAACGTTGCATCCGTTGCGTGGCCGATGAGCACCCATTGGCCCACACTCTTCCCCTGTACACCAGGCTGGGTGTCTGCCCAGTGCTGGAACGAGGGGAATGCAAGCTCCGACTCCTGACATTTAGAATCCGTTCTGGAATCGTCAGTGAGCTGTTGTCGTCCCGAATTGTATTGCAAGGCCCGCCGACAGGCATGACCACTCGAGGTCAATTGGGACGCAACCTTCCCCTCCCCCTGGCCCACAGTGCTTCTGGCGCATGCCGACCGCTTCTAGCCAGCTGCCGACTCTGGAATGGCCTGCCCGACTGTATGAAGTCCATAGTATCTGTCCGTGAATTCAAACGCATGCTACGCGTATTCTACTTCGGTTAAATGTAATGGCTTTCGTAACCTGCTGATGAGACTCGATAGAATCATGCTACGATGACCCGACTTGTAAATTTGAGATCCATTTTTTCTGCTCGTCTTGACCCTGCCTCCCCTCATTGCTACTTCCGTTTTCGTATTTTTATTTTCATTTATTTTCTCTTCATTTCTGACTCTTCTTACTGGTTGTCATCGCTTTCATAATATTGGGCAGAACTGCCCGTTTGCCATGCGATGTAAAATAAATAAACAACAACAACAACAACAACACCATACTCTATAACGGGTCGAACGTAGCTCTTGTAAAGGAGCATCATGGCTTTGGGAGTAAGGCGCAATCATTGCGTCTAGTTCAGTTGTGATAGTAGATCTTTAAACTGACCAATAGAAGAACACGTTTTCAGACCGTATGGTAATGATAACCAATGAGAGTAACCGGAAAACAAGGGGGACTTTAGATACCGGGCTGACTTCACAAGAGGCAGGATGAGCGCGTTACGGGTTGAGCTTGTCGAAACTTCTTCATGTGTGAAGGGGTTTTATGAAGAAATATTTTATGAACCAGCGTACAGAGATGGTGCTTATGACGAACGGAAAGAGGAGAAGTGTGTGCAAGTCGATAAAGGGCATCCGAAGGAAAACATCGATCCTTGTTGTCAAGAATTTTAAAGTATAAATCGATGGTGGACTTACACATGACTGTGCATTGTTAGATTGACAGCATGGCACAAGGTGGAGGACACTGTGTTCGGAAACAGTGGCCTTATGTCCTCCGCCTTGTTTCATGCTGTCAATCTAACAATTGCGTGAACTATAACAAGGTTTATCTAATACTGGTTTTTAACCAGTGTTAGGTTATAATCATGTACATGTAGCCTATTGTAGGTGTCAAGCCGTTGAATGTCTCAGTAATATGTCAGTGTTTTGTGCAGAGTTTGCGCACTTTCTGACTGCCCGTCGCCAGTACCTTGTTACATTGGTGGACAGTTACTTTGTCGTAGGTTGTACCCATGTGCCCGTTTACTTTTTACACCTTTATACATATTAGGCTCAGAACAGAACAACAAGGACAATCAAGGCTTGTTTGGTGCGACTTGAAGTTTCATGCTCTCGCAATCATCAGGCAACATGGTTGTTCTGTTCTGTATTACGCTCTGCCTCCGCGGTGTTGAGCACTGTCAGCACACTGGCACTGGGTACACCATCCGGTACATATTAGGCTCAATATCTGGGGAAGGGAATAAAATAATAATTGGACTGTCTACAAAAGTAGCCTAGCCTGCTACAATGTGGCTTGGCCAATGTACGGGCACCTCGAGAGAAACAGTACAAAACGCCAGTCAGCAATTTCCGTATGCAGAAAAGATCGAACTCCCAAAACCGGCCACGTACACTCTACATGAGCTAGCACGGTTCACCTTATAGGCTTCACCTATGTACACAAAAGAACGTTAGTCCAAGGGGTTATGAACTCTCGGAACAATGCACCGTTCGAGGAGCTCACAGAGTCCAAAATAAGTGCTGACGAGCTCCTTTTTCTAGCCGTTGACCCCGTAAAGTCGCTCTTGAGATATCCTGGGCCATGGGGTACGATTCGGTAGTAGAGCGCATGCCATGAAGCTGCAAACGACTCCGGCTTCAGGCAATGCCAATGCGGTAGAAACAAGTTAGTTATGGCAGAGCGGAGGTTAGACCAGAGCTGGGTAGACAGCAGAAGCTAGAAGGCAGAAGTAGATGTCAACGTCGAGGGCAGTTCGTGAGCAATCTCTCTCGCAATCGGATGTGCTAATATCGATTCAAGAGCGTAGCGGAGCACAGGAGTAATTGAGGCGGCTCATTCGCCTCCACCTGTGAACAGTCATCGTCAGCCGGTGTCGACATTGGCACGGCGAGAATGGGCAGCTTCCCTTTTTGTGTTCTCGTGTCCCTCGTGGGATTGGCTGTGCTGCTGTGCAATGCGCCGGCCCAAGGAAGGTTGTTCACAACCCAAGAGAAAAGGGCCATGCTGGGCCTTCACAATCTAAGCCGAGGAAATGTCAATCCCAAGCCATGCGAGCCCCTGCGCCCTCTGCAGTGGGATGATACGTTGGCAAGAGTGGCTAATCAGTACGCCAGTAAGTGCGTCTTTCGGCACAATCCGAGCAGAACCACTGAGTACAACAGGCTGAGTGGAAGAAACTACCACGGAGTGGGTGAGAATTTCTATGTAGATTCGACACTGGATGATGCAAAGGTCGTAATCCGTTCATACAAGTCATGGAGCGATGAAAAATCAAAATACGACTATGCAAGGAATCAGTGCACGCCGCAGCACTCTTGTCTCCATTACACTCAGTTGGTGTGGAATGCGACGACTTCCGTTGGCTGTGCTACTAATGTATGCAGCAAGCAGAGCTCGACAAACTGGCCATACCCGAGCAGGCACAGGTTACGGATGACATTCTGCAACTACGGTCCGGCAGGTAATTACATCGGACAGCGGCCATACCTGTGCTCACGACCGGCCGCCCCCACACCACCACCACCACCACCACCCAGACCAGCCACAGCAGCCAGACCATCTCGACCAGCTCAACCAGCTAGACCGTCCAGCTCCGGCATCAGCGAATCGGAACGGTCGGCGATCGTGTTCTACCACAACTACGTCAGGAAACACGCATCACCACAGGCATGCACTCCTCTAGCCAATGTCACCTGGGACGATGATCTGGCCAAAGTATCGCAGAGGTTTGCCAACTTGTGCAAGTTCAAGTCTAATCGAAACAGACAGACGCTAGTCAACGGTCAAAGAAAAAAGAGAGCACAGCCGCCATTCGGATATGTCGGCGAAAACTTGCACTTCAGCGCAAACACTGCTTTGGCTGCAATACAACTAGCTTCACTGTGGGCCGAGGAAGCGCGGTCCTACAAGTTTGGCAAAAACAGATGCGTACGAGGAGAGACGTGCCGGAACTACACGAATATGGTCCAGGCCGCGGTGACGAGCGTGGGCTGTGGTGTTGCCGTGTGCAGTCACCAGAGCTCGAAGAAGTTCCCGTTTAGCGCAGCCCAGCACCCCCAAGCAACCTTGCTAATTTGCTACTATGGCTCTAAGGATGCCACAGTCAACAACACTGCTCAGCCGTACCAGAAATGCGCACCGAGTCCCAGAGCACCGAGTCCCAGAGCGCCGAGTCCCAGAGCACCAAGTCCCAGAGCACCGAGTCCCAGAGCACCGAGTCCTAAAGCACCAGCCTCCACTCCCCAACGACTTGTCAGCTTTGGAATCAGTGCTCTTGTCAAGGACCGACTGTTACGTTTTCACAACTTCTGCCGGAGAGGGCGAAAGGATACATCCAGCGGCAAACCCCCTGCTGACCTTGCCTGGGATGATACGCTAGCTAAAGTTGCCCAGGTCTACACGAAGAAGTGCAAGTTCGGGTCGAATAGTGAGTTCAAGTCGAATAGCGCCAGAAAGAGTGAGGTCAACACTGAAAAGCGAAGCGGACAACGATACCAGTATGTTGGTGAGAACAATCACGTTACAAATTTATGGAGGTATCCATTGCTATCAATTCTCGGCAGCTGGATTCGTGAAGCTCACAGCTACACGACCAAGACTAACAAGTGTGCAGCTGGTAAGACGTGCGGGAATTACAAGAACATTGTTCGGAGAAAGGTGACGCATGTGGGCTGCGGTGCTGCTGTGTGTCGTACCAACGGCACTGGCAACCCCACTAACGTGAAACTGTTCACCTGTTACTACGGCTCCCAGAGGAACATCACGGAAGCGGCCAAGCCATACCGGACGAGCTGAGACAGGTTTGTATAGGGGTTCGAGGGGACGGTGCCTGAAGAAACCACATCTCCCCCCGGGACCGTGCGCCAGTACTAGCATGTAGCTGCTCCTTGCGCTCTTATTGCTTTCCCTAGCCGCCACCCCCCCCCCCCCTCCCTCCGCACTAGCTTTTTGTGACTGATAAATCCATACGTCAGCGCTTGATTTCTTGAGCGTGAGTCGTGCGCGCACGTGCACGTGCCTGACTATCGCCTGGTTGGTCAGGCATCGTCGGGGCAACGAGCAGACAACATAATTATTCTTTGACTTGTTATTGTTAGTTAACTTGTCCATTATATTTGTTACTTGGATCAACGTGCAATTGTTATACTAGTATACTACTGCTGCACTGGCATACCGTATTTTCCAGAGTATAGTGCGCACTTTAGATGTGCTAGTTTAGGCCCTAAATCGCAGGTGCGCACTATGCTCCGAATGTGAAATGCATGTACTTCAATGAAGATTGAAGTGCGCACCCCCAATGAAGATTGGGGGTGCGCGTTATACAAAGGTGCGCACTATACTCCGGAAAATACGGTACTATTGTTACACTTGTTGACTATTGTAATGCTTGTTTCTTGTTAGTTTTTTTTTCTTCGTACGACCTCTTACCAAACTGCGACCTTTCTCCACCGTGCTACCTGAGATGTCTCATGATCATGGCTTTACTGACGTCATTGTGGCTAGCCTTGGTTTTTAACAAAATACGTGTCTATAAAAAAAAAATTATATGCACTCTGGTCTATTAAACTCATTCCAGCGTGCACTGGCACATTGCATTGTTTTCTCTCTCACACCATTCTTCTGCTGCTGTTGTTAATGCACATGTTGGCGGCTTGTTCAGTGATTCTATAGCCTGGCCGCGCTTGACGAGCAGAACCTTTGAACTCTCTCCTCTGTCACTGATACAGCTGGTGAACGGTGGGCCGTTTCTGTTTGCGCGTGGTGATGTTGGCCCGGGTTAGAGTTGTGGCCTGGTCGGCATAGCAAGTGCATTGCACCACCCAGGCAGGGGGGCCCCGGTCGATGGAAAATGCGATGGAGACGATCGTTACATGCAAAGACCGCTCGTTCTCTATTTTGTGACAAGAGCATAACACGTCGTGAAATCAAACTTCAACAGTGGGTGTATGTGTATGGCAGTGCTCCGCGAAAATTTGCCATCGTAAACTCGCTGGTTCTGAGAAATCGTGAAAATTTAGTGACCCAAACATTGCGTGGTGTATGGTATCTCCTTTCATTATCAACAGGGTCCCATGCAGGGGCGTGGGAAGGTATTTTAGTGTGGTGCGGTCAGCCATCTGAAGTACGATTTACTCATGGGGGAGGGACGGCTGAGCCCAACATTTTGGAATTTTAGAGCCCGAACCAGTGCATTTTATTGATTCACGGGGTACCTGGGGCAGAAAGTGGTAGGGTCAACACCGCAGTGACCGTACCGTGTGCTACGCCCCTGGGGTCGTCTTGTGGGAAGGAATTGACGCAAGCGGAGCTGGTGAACGCCATGATACAGTATGGCAGTGCGCTTGTTAGAAAATTAATGCGACCAGCAAAGCTTCGACCAGCAGAAAAGGAAATAAGAACACGAACAAGAGGAGGCAGCACAATGACTAGGTTCTGAACAGTTCGCTGTGTGGTTCCTGGCTGTGACGGTATGTCAATGTCGATCTTCCTCAGTTTAAAAACGCTTCATTGGCGACTTGTGCAATATAAATCTTCCGTATGTATGTGCAATGTGATAAAAAAAATTAATAATAATAAAAAATATACAAGTATAAAAAATAAAATGCATTACAAGTTACAAGTACTAATGTACAACTCGTATCCATGGGTAATGTATTCTCTCTTTGTATATAATTATATAATTATTTTGTAGTGAATGATCAGGCCTGCAGAACTTGATAGCGCTTCGCAATATTATGATGCCCTAATCCCACTCTGTATGGAAGAGGAATCTGCTGCTTCACTGAGCCTCTTCAGAACTAAATAGAGGAAGACATTGTTCTAGCTATGCGTGCAGGCCCGGCAAATATGACACGAGAGGGCTGGTCTGCAGGATACAGTAGCCGTTTGTACATTGGCCAAAAGGCAAAGGTACACTTTCAAAATATAATAGACGAGAGCTAAAGACACCATATTATGCATCTAACATGATGCCAGTGGGCCGCATCCTACGAGCCGCGGCGTATTACAATCAATGTGTATCTATGGCAACGTGCTGATTCGGCGCGGCGTATCACAATCAATAGTATTCGACATTACTGCAACTGTGACCGGCAACGGACCGATTCCTACCCGGCGTGCTGCCACCGTTGTGTATCCATGGCTACAGCCTACGGGCCAGATCCTAGTAGTATAATGCTGCGGAGTGCTATCAATGCGTATCCATGACAACCTGACTAACACGTCGCACAACGTGTGTGTGTGCAATGTCATCGTTATGCAGGTACATGTACATGTACATGCAGCTATAGATACATGAAGAATGGGTGGGACGGCTGAGTCGATATAATGACTGAGCGGCCGACAGCACGCCGGTATCGCGAAGCGTTGCGTATCTACGGCAACAAGACGAGTCCCACGAGGCGTATTGCAACAACGGCAATGAGCCACGGCATGCCAGCACCCGGTCTGTCAGTGCTCCGGCTGCTGCCTCCGGAGCTGTGCGAGTACAGTATGATGAAGAAGCCGGACGGCATCTGGTCCGATGGCGCTTGCAACGTTGTCCTATTAGTATTATCAGAAGAGGCGGCCGTTGAATGGGTGAGCTGCAGTGAAGTCACGGATGCATTGGTGCGTTGTGGCGGACTTTCAAAATCGGTTGCCACCGGGTAGGGAGGCGAGGCCTGCTTTGTAGAAGTTATTGGCATGGTAACGCCAGGTGCATTGCTGGTTACCAGGGGGTTGTCCATGGTTGACGACGGAATGGAGGCCAGTGCCGTGTGCAGCAAAGTGGGAAGTAAGGTAGTTGGTGTGGTGGTTGGTGTGGTAGTTGGTGTGGTAGTTGGTGTGGTGGTTGGTGTGGTGGTTGGTGCGGTAGTCGGTGTGGTAGTTGGTGTGGTGGTTGGTGTGGTGGTCGGTGTGGTGGTTGGGGAAGTGGTTGGTGTGGTGGTTGGGGTGGTGGTTGGTGTGGTGGTTGGTGTGGTGGTCGGTGTGGTGGTTGGTGTGGTGGTCGGTGTGGTGGTTGGGGTAGTGGTTGGTGTGGTGGTTGGTGTGGTGGTTGGTGTGGTGGTTGGCGTGGTGGTCGGTGTGGTAGTTGGTGTGGTGGTTGGTGTGGTGGTTGGGGTGGTGGTTGGTGTGGTGGTTGGGGTGGTGGTTGGTGTGGTGGTCGGTGTGGTGGTTGGTGTGGTGGTTGGTGTGGTAGTTGGTGTTGTGGTAGGAGTGGTGGTTGGTGTTTTGGTTGGAGTGGTGGTTGGTGTGGTAGTTGGTGTTGTGGTCGGTGTGGTAGTTGGAGTGGTAGTTGGTGTGGTAGTTGGTGTGGTAGTTGGTGTGGTGGTCGGTGTGGTAGTTGGTGTGGTGGTTGGGGTGGTGGTCGGAGTGGTGGTCTGTATGGCAGCTGCTGTTGTTCGTGCACATGTCTGGTACGGTCTGGAGACGTTGACTTCAGGACTTCTGCTGCCGTAGTAACAGAACTGCAGGGCAGCTTGTGGGTGCCGGCCTGCATCAAATGGGTACTTGCGGGACCCCTGGGCACGGCACACGGCAAAGCCGCAACCTATGCCCGTCACCGTTCTCTGAACGATGTTCGTGTAGTTCCCGCACGTCCCACCCCCAGCGCATGCGCCGGTGTCAAGCGTGTAGTGCAAAGCCTCGCGCTCCCAGGCCGCAACGGCCGTGAGGGGAGTGCTCAGATTGGCGGGAACGGTTGCACTATGGTATACATTTTCACCGACGTACTCGAAATACGGCGTAACGTCTTTGCGAGTGTTGACCAGCCTTCGTCTGTGATGATTGGACTTGAACTTGCACAGGCGGGCAAACCTCTGCGCCACATTGGCAAGATCATCGTCCCAGGCAACACTGCCTAGAGCAGGGCATGCCTGTGGTGATGCATGTTGCCGTATAGTATTGTGAAGCTGCACGATCTGAGACTGGACGGTTGACGCAATGCCCGCTCGGACGACAGCCGACGGGGGTGCTGTAGCCGGTCCAGCCGCTGTAGCAGGTCCAGCCGTTGTAGCAGGTCCAGCCGCTGTAGCCAGTCCAGCTGGCGGCCTGGCGGGCGTAGTCGGTGGGCACGCCATGTATGGCCGCTGTCCTTGGTAATTACCTCCCGGCCCGTAGTTGCAGAATGTCATCCGTAG
Organism: Sycon ciliatum; assembly: GCF_964019385.1. Lineage (NCBI taxonomy): Eukaryota > Metazoa > Porifera > Calcarea > Leucosolenida > Sycettidae > Sycon > Sycon ciliatum. Next base: position 12,042,518 of record NC_088652.1, read on the forward strand.
CTTGTCCCTGCTCGGCAATGGCCAGTTTGTCGAGCCCCGCCTGTTGCAGATATGAGTAGCACATCCAATGGAAGTAGTTGCACTCCATACCATCTGAGTGTAATGACCACAAGTGTGCTGCTTGCACCTATTTGTTGCATAGTCGTACTGTGAGATTTCCCTGTGCCATGAACCGTGTGACCAGATTACGGCACTTGCTTCATCCAGTCTCGGATCCACAAAGAAATTCTCACCCACGCTGTGGTAGGTTTTTCCACTCAGCCTGTTGTATTCCGTGGTCCTTCTTGGATTGTGCTGAACGATACACCTTCTGGCGTACTGATTAGCCACTCTTGCCAGCGTATCATCCCACTGCAGAGGGCGCAGGGGCTCGCATGGCTTGGGATTGACATTTCCTCGGCTTAGACTATTGTGAAGGCCCAGCATGACCCTTTTCTCTAGGGTTGCTAGCAACCTTCCTTGGGCCGGCGCATTACGCAGCAGCACAGCCAATCCCACAAGGGAAGCGAGAACACCAAATGGGAAGCCGCACATTCTTCTTTTTTTCTCACTAAAACTTGAATTCGCATCAACCTGAAATCACGCCGTCAGTGTGACCGGCTGAGTATAATTATAGGTTTGATCGCGAGCGATCTCCTCAGTGACTTGTCACTTATCCTGTACTGCCAGTCCTGGCTCTGCGATCAATCTGTAGCACTGCACTTTGCAGACGATCTCTAGTCAAAAGCCGCGACTCAAATCTGAGTGGGACAGCGCGCGCGCCGCCTGAGCACTCGTAACGACGACGAGTCGGCACTTCCCTCGGCTGAACTAAACTGTCTTGATAAGTTAGTTCCCTGACAAACCAATCCGGTAGTCGTGCAATCGGGCGTAACGCTTGTGCTTGCAGTACCGTGGCTCCCACTCAGTCCAAGCAGGTGTGATGATCATGCGTTCACGTCGTCCTGGGCCTGTCCGCTCTAGAGCTTTCTGCAACTAAAAGAAACACCCAACGGCTGGAGGTCGCGGCATGCTTCTCGCGAACGAGCCAGGTTGCCTCCAGTGCCGGTGGCTGCTGTAGATCTAAGCTGTATATGCAGGAGGAATCGTTCGGCTTGAAATCCACTTCTGCAGACCCAGGCCTTGTTCTAAAACTTTTATTTATCGGCCTAGTCTCAGTTTCTACTCGTCTTCAGGTCAGGTCAGGGACTTCTTCCAGATTCTGGCCAATCTGGGTAAAGGCGGGTAGATATCCGACCTTTGCTTTTAGTTTTAGGGAGCTGGGCAGCTCTTTTGAGCTCTCCTCGCGCCCAGCAAGCGCACCCCAGCACACCACCGAGCGCTGGTCCATTACATGCACATACATGTAGATAACAGTGCTGGCAACTGAAATCCGACCCCCTGAGCGGTGGGTTCACATTCTTTGCGATGTGAGCGCACCGCTCAGGGTGTCGGATTTCAGTTGCCAGCACTCGTACATAATGCACATACATGGTGCGGATGCACATGTGCGGATGTGACGAAGTCTGCTGGCCCAGTGCTGGGCCATTATCGCCATGCATGGGGTCAGCTGCCCACACGTATTCGCTGCCGGTTGAGGAGTTCCTGCTGCAGTGCAGCGCTATTTACGATTTTTTTTACGATTTACGACAAAATTAATAATCTCTTTCGATTCCGTTCAAAACTTTAATTAATACTGGCTGCGTTCGATTATGCACGTGAATCGATTCATGAATCCATTCGCATGCATTCAAGTCGTTCGATGTTCATGTCATGAGCCCTGGAATCGATTCGGGCATTCACCCTACTAGTATTCACATGGGGTGATGCGCGAATCGATTCATGAATCGATTCTGGGGCATAATCGAACGCACTCACTGAGTGCGTTCGATTACACGCGCGAATCGATTCACGAATCGATTCATGAATCGATTCGCGCTATTCACATCACCCCATGTGAATAAGAGGGAATGGATTCCGAATCGATTCCAGGGCTCATGACATGAAATCGAACGACTTGAATGCATGCGAATGGATTCATGAATCGATTCAAGTGTGTAATCGAACGCACTCACTATACAGTACAGCTGTACATGATGTATACCGGTACTTTCCATCATGACTGTAGATCTATCATGTGCACAATCATGCACAATGCGTGGGCATCTATTCTGATTAGCCGATTCCGAAATAATTCCGCAGACAAGCTTGTAACGTAACGTGTAAGGGCCTGTCCACACTAGGTAATAAAAACGGCGTGCCGTTTCCGAGTACGTGAAGTACACGCGGTGCGCTGTCCACACTTCGCTCTGTCACCTAGTACCTGTACCACTACGTGTACCTGTTCATTTTTGTCCGTGGATGCACTAGCACTACTGGCAGACACACAAGTGACTTGTAGTTGTACTTGTAGCGTGTTGTAGACCAGGCAAGCACTCCCTGGCTTGGTCTAGACCTACCCAGCTAGCTACAAAAACGAGTGGCGGCCCAGCGATGGCAGGACTGACGCCGAGCGCAAGGAACATCACCCTGATGAAGCTGAACTCTGTTCCAGGTACGGAAATTTGGCCACACTCTCGCGGCAGCGCGGCGTCACGGTCGAGGCCCGCTATAGCATCGCTTGATGAACTAATGGTTGTGGCCGCCGTGTATTTCCAGTAAAAGTCGCTGGCTTTGGCCTTCAGGTCGTCAATTATTATTTCGTTCATCACAACTGAACAGGGTTCTACTTCCTATCCAAACAGTTTCAAATACTCGCTCGTCAGTGAATTATCTCTCTCTCTCTCTCTCTCTCTCTCTCTCTCTACAACACCTTCCTCTTCTCCAGACCCCAGGATTTCTCTGCATGTCCAGCCACGACTGTATCAATGTCGCCTCAGAGTCGTAGCTGAAACGGACGTGTGGCATTATGAAAACGGCAAAGCAAAAACAAGCTGCAGCAGCTGGAAACAGCAAGAAAAAATGCGATCCGAAACCTCCACCGATCGACTCTCCCAACAAACACTGCGAAAACGGCACGTAGATGAGAAACGTGCTTTGTACAGGGGTCCTCGACTCACGTTCCGCGTGAATCCCACGTTCCCCGTTATCGGCCATTTTTCGTCACTCACCTTGGGAACAAGCATGTTTACGGCGTGTTTACGTGGTTTTCTACCTAGTCTGGACAGGCCCTAACTTCCTAAGGGACACTTTCGCGGACGTGCCAAATGATGTTTACTCTAAATCGCTCATTACATGTTACATTGTAGGCAGGGCTATTACCATGATTGCTGATTAGGCCTTGGCGGATAATGCTCGAAAAGGTGGCAGATTCTGCTCGAAAAGCAGTGAAATTGGCAGAACCATACAAACCTTATGGCGGGCAATTCCTCGAATTCTGCTCCATTTTTTTATCCACATACCAAACATGCATTAAACGTACCAGAAAAAGTACCGAATTCTGCCAATTTTTCTGCCGGCATTATCCGCCAAGGCCTATTGCTGATGCTTGTGCCGCACACAGCCACAGACACAGTCGCTGTTATGACTGTGTTGATCTCGTTGCGACCAGCCCCAGCCACTTTATTTATTATGGTTTGACCATGCTATGTACATGTACATGTTGTGTTTACATTGTACATCACCATACTACATGTACAGTGTAGTAGTCTATACCACACAGTCTCCGGTCGACCTCCACACGTTGCCACAAAAATCGGATATTGATGAAGTATAGAATCAGACATGGATGTCAGGGCAGTATGTATGGAATCGAGCATGAGTACGAGGACGAAAGTGCGGAATCGGAGCCCGACGCGCGCTAGCGCGGAGGGCTCCGATTCTAGCACTTGAGTCCGAGTACGAATGCTTTGATACCATTTCTGACATGCATTGCACGAACTACTTCGTACTACTAGTACTACTACATGTAGTACTTCACACATACCTAGTACCTACTCAAGGCACGCACACTAGACCAGACAAGGAACACAACTAGTCGCCAGTTTAGTACTTCAGACATGTTACATAATGACTAATGTACACAGTCACAACACAGAGATAAAACAAGGGCGGTCTAGTCAGCTAAAAACCAGGTCAGTTCAGCTTCTCTTCTTCGCAGTGACTACAGCAAAAAAAAAAAGCGGCCTCTGATGGCTGAATCGGAGCACGCCTAGCGCCTGGGCGTGCTCCGATTGGAAAATCGGAGACCTGCAAGCGCTCACAGGTCTTCAGTGGCTGATTCAAAGCACGGCAAGTCGCGCTAGGATTCGCTGTTGCCATGTCGATTGTCATGTGACATGTCAGAACGTTGATTCAGGCCCGAGAGCGGCCCAAGGCCGAAGGCCGCGGGCCGCTCGAGGGCCGGAATCAACGATACCTGCCCTGACATCCATGTCTGGTTGTATTTCACACTGCCACCCACGCAGGACAGCACAAGCGAAAGCCACAACGATCTCCTCAGCAGAACGTGCACGTGCAAGCGCACCCGCAGCATGCTAGCAGCGCAAACAAAGCCACTGTACTGCACTAATCTACATAAATCGAACTTGAAATACATCAACTAGAAACACCGAGTGCCTGCCTGCCCAAGTTCTCAAGTCCTTTATGGCATTCGTTGCACAACAATGGCAGAAACTCACAAGCTGAAGTTCCACGTCCGTGCGCTCTCGGGCAAGCCGTCGAGCGCACGGCTGAAGTTTCGTTCTGAAGTAGGCTCCGTGCGCTCTCGGCAAGTCCTCGACCGCGCGCACGGTACGGCTGAAATTTCGTTCTGAAGTTTCGTTGTGAAGTTTCAGCTCACACAGTTTCAGGTCCTGAAGTTCCAGCTCCTGAAGTTCCAGCTCCGTGCGCTCTCGGCTCTCAGTTCTGAAGTTTCATGTCGACCAAGGTGAAGTTTCATCTTTTGTTGATTCAGGTCATCCCTCCTGAAGCTCACAAGCTGATCAGAGGTTCATGCCCAGCCTGTGACCGCTCTGATTGGGTCAAACCGTGGCAACGATCACGTGGCAAGTGTGAATGGCTAGTAATCCTAGCAAAGGAACATCACCTTTTCGTTATACCGAAAAGGCACAACTGCGCACAGAGATTAGAGGTGCAGTAAAACCTGTCAATGCGACCACTCGGGAAAGGTGACCACCTGTCCGCGTTATCGCAACAGCTATGCCAGTTTTGTATGTGGAAACCCATATGTACACATTGTAGATCTACATGTAATAGCAGTTTGGTCTATATTTCTATTCAACATCTAACTTCACTGATGAGCTACATGTACATGTATATATTAGCGAAACAGCTGTCTGAAGGAATTATCAATATCGTCTACGGAAGTGTCCTCGCAGTGGTGATGGTTGTGTGCAGGAGGGTCTAGTCGGCTAAAGAGCGCAGCGTAATGGTGGAGGTGACTCAACATTTACCTGTCCAAGAAAAGCACTGAAACCAGGATCAAAGGATGCTATTTCCAGTCTAATGACCCTGGATAAGGAGACCACCTGATATCAGAGACCATACTTTGAAGGTCCCTTGATAATTGATATGTCGTCTTAGACATGTTTCACTGTAACCCAGTGCAAAAGCCCCCAAGATTTCAAGGAAACATGTGCGCCACTATCTTGGCCGCAGTTTGGGCCACTGACTCTCTCTAGGAACAAAATAATAGGATGCATACTCCCCTTCTGGCTTTTATGTGGTGTTGTTGTTGTTGTTGTTGTTGTTGTTGTTGTTGTTGTTGTTGTTGTTGTTGTTGTTGTTGTTGTTGTTGTTGTTGTTGTTGTTTGAATTGAATTCTTTATTCTCACGATGGCACCATCGCCAATAAGAGATAAATTGATTGTTGTTGTTGTTATTGTTGTTGTTTATTTAACGTCACTGCTTATCCATGCCGGTTCCTTTTCTTCTCCTCCCCTTCTCCCTTCCTTGCCGTGGTTGGCTAACACCCTCTCTCTTTGTAGTGGCCGGTGTTCTCACTGTGCTATGAGATGCTGTGATAAATAAATAAATAAATAAATAAACGTCGCACCACAATCAGGCAGTTTCGCCTCCTTTGATACATGTGGACGACACGTCACGATAGAGGGAATGAGAGGGGGGAGGGAGGGGGGGGGGGGGCAGGAATACAAGTACGGAGAGAGGAAGAGTAGAACATAATAAAAGCGAGTCAACCTCAGGGCTACACTTTCTCGTTTTTGGTAGGAATCGGAGAATCCTCTCTCAGGTGAGAAGGCAGTATTGCCTGTGCCCTGAGCGGATTGAAATAAAAGAATACAACAACACTAAAGCAAAAAGAAAGTAATGGGAATATATTACTTAGTATACAGCATAGCATGGTGCTAGTAATCGTATTGCTAAACACGTTTCCTACTCTTCAGTCCGCTATACCACAGAAATACACAAGCCGAAAAGCATTTAAACGGAGCTGTGATGCGTTTTTAGCAGGGCACAGAACTGCAGGTGGCTGGGCTCGGAACGGAGATCAGGCGGGAGCTGGTTCCACAGGACTGCGCCGATGAACTGCATGGTCGCTAGCCCTTTCCCAAAGGTGCTCTTTTTAATTCGCACTTAGTGCTTTTCGCGTCCCTCAAAATATGCTGAAAAGTGCTCTTTTTTCAGTGAAAACAGGCAAAAAGTGCTCTTTTTTCAGTGAAGGATAGCCATGATACATGTTCAGATATGAACCCAAGCTGAGAAATGAACACGCGCTCTTCCATTAATTTTATGGGTCCACGAAAGGCAAAACGGGAAGTAGAGTTCAAAAACCCACTTTTTACAGCATTCTGTACACGGAGTACAAGCTTCACCAACTTGTTGCCCCGCCCCCGAAAATGCGGCGTGCCAAGGCCCATCCACATCGAGCACTCGCTCGGAAACTGTGACCGCATGCACAAGCAAACAGATTTTAGCACTTTTTCAGCTAAAAAAGCTGAAAAAGGGCGATCTTCACAAAAAAACCGCAATAAAGGGCGAAAGACACGGGCTTTTCCGAAAAGGGCGAAAAAGGGCGAAAAAAGGGCGAGCACCTTTGGGAAAAGGCTAATGGTCGCTCGACCCGCAGGACCGGGCCAAAATGGTACTTGTAGAAGGTGATGTGCTGCTCCCTGAGCGCGGTTACCAGTAACCCTCGGGAAGAAGCTGGTGTAGACGGAGCTAGCTCGGGAGAACAAACAACGAGGGACAAAGACGAGGACCTTGATGTTAGACATGTCCTCCAGGGTGTTGAGGCAGAGCTGGTGAAAGATCGGGCTCGTGCGCGACCACGGTGGCAGACCGAAGAAGCTGAGGATAGCGCACTTCGTTAGCCATGTCAGGGGCTCCATGTTGACAATTGCTTCGTGCACATGTCTGGTACGGTCTGGAGACAGCGTTGACTTCAGGACTTCTGCTGCCGTAGTACCGGTAACAGAACAGCAGGGCAGCTTGTGGGGGCCGGGCTGCATCAAATGGGTACTTGCGGGACCCTGGGCATGGCACACGGCAAAGCCGCAACCTATGCCCGTCACCGTACTCTGAACGATGTTCGTGTAGTTCCCGCACGTCCCGCCCCCAGCGCATGCGCCGGTATCAAGCGTGTAGTGCAAAGCCTCGCGCTCCCAGGCCGCGAGGGGAGTGCTCAGATTGGCGGGAACGGTTGCACCGTGGTACACATTTTCACCGACGTACTCGACATCCGGCGTAACATCTTTGCGACCGTTGACCAGCGTTCGTCTGCGGTGATTGGACTTGAACTTGCACAGGCGGGCAAACCTCTGCGCCACAGTGGCAAGATCGTCGTCCCAGGCAACACTGGCTGGAGCAGGGCATGCCTGTGGTTAGGGTCCAGCGGATAATGCTCCGAAAATGTTCGTATAATGCTAACCATAATGCTCAAAAAACTGCCTTATAATGCTGATTATATGCTTCAGCAAGGGATATAATGCTCTTGCTTTGGGACAAAAATGGAAGAAAGTCTGCACATTCACGCCACATTGTCAAACTTCCAGGAAATTATGCGTATCATCGATCTGCATCTGAAGTTGCCACCTCATCTCTCACGAGCTCCACCACTTATTAGCACTGCAAGACACGATCGCTTCTCCATTGATTGCTCTCCATTCCAACTTTGATGCAGGGTTGTGGCAGAATAGTCGGTGTATCAAATCTTTCCCCTAATTATCCATGTAGTGAGAGATGAAACCATTATTGCAGGTAGTCATTCATTGTTGGGATGAAGTTAATCTTGGCAAATAGTATTCCTGCCTGCAGACAAGCTGTCACTGCGTCCACTCTGTGAATAATGACTTCATCTGAAACACCAGACGTGAGGCCAGCTCCTGAGATCCGATCTCAGATGGAGAGCCTACCCATTTGCGGAAATCCTGAAAACACGCGGTCAGAAGTTATTTTGCCACTCTACATCCTTCGCTTGTGCTCTCATCTTCTCCTTGAGATAGTGTGTAGACGTATGGCTTGCCACAATACTCTTCCTTTCTGATAGCATTTGACTGTAGGCCTGGAAATACAATCGTCCACAACTAACTGTACGTGCTTCATCAGGAAAGGAAGACAGGCGCTGCTGAGCAATCGACTTGGTGCCGAGTCCATGAGAAATTCTAGTTCTTTTCGAGCCTCCTGAGCTGGACTCGGCAAAGGCAGTTCTTTTGGAACGAGGTCTTTCTGTTTATAGCCGCTCCTTCATCCTGGTCCAAATTTAGCAATGATATCAGTGTCTACTTTAGTATCGCTAGAGATGCTATCGCCAGAGCCTCTGGCACAACTAGAAAACTCTTCTTCGTCTGTTTGATATGCACTTCGCGCATGTCTCCTCCATAGCTCTCCATTATTCTAAAAGGAAAAGAAACTTCGTAAATAATTTCTCCGAATTTGTGTCACTTGAACTGCCTAGCTAGCTCGGCCTCGGTTGGACATGCTTCGCAAATGGCTTGTATACATTTACCTGACCACATCGCTACAATCATAACGTTTTTATGTAGCAATAGTTATGTAGCGTTTAGTGCTAAGCCTAAACTAGGCTAAAGGTGTTACGTGTCTACACAATCACAAAGTCATGCGCCGGTACAATGCATAGTGCTCAAATGCCCGGAATGGGAGGAGCGTAGTACGCAAGAGGTACACAAAAGGAGTAAAATAGGGCTGTTTCGTTGTTACTCAGAGTTTCGTGGCAAAAACCAATCATCAGACAACATCTCATGATCATGATTGTAGCCGATTGTTGCCAAAAACCTGGGATTTCCCGATATTATCCACTATAAAACTCGTTATGCCGCTCAAACCTCACATAATGCTCGTTTTGTCCCTTTCTAATGCTCCATAATGCTCTGATGCTCGGATAGTCGTATACTGCCGAATATAATGCCGGCATTATCCGCTGGACCCTACCTGTGGTGATGCATGTTGCCGTATAGTATTGTGAAGCTGCACGATCTGAGACTGGACGGTCGACGCAATGCCCGCTCGGACGACAGCCGCCGGGGGTGCTGTAGCCGGTCCAGCCGATGTAGCCGGTCCAGCCGCTGTAGCCGGTCCAGTCGCTGTAGCCGGTCCAGCCGCTGTAGCCGGTCCAGCTGGCGGCCTGGTGGGCGTAGTCGGTGGGCATGCCATATATGGCCGCTGTCCTTGGTAATTACCTCCCGGCCCATAGTTGCAGAATGTCATCCGTAGCTTGTCCCTGCTCGGCAATGCCGCTAGCCCTTTCCCAAAGGTGCTCTTTTAATTCGCACTTAGTGCTTTTCGCGTCCCTCAAAATATGCTGAAAAAGTGCTCTTTTTTCAGTGAAAACAGGCAAAAAGTGCTCTTTTTCAGTGAAGCATAGCCATGATACATGTTCAGATATGAACCCAAGCTGGGGAATGAATAAGCACTCTTCCACTTATGGGTCCACGAAAGGCAAAACAGGAAGTAAAGTTCAAAAAACCCACTTTTTACAGATTGTGTACAAGCTTCACCAACTTGTTGCCCCCAAAAAAGCGGCGTGCCAACTTCCAAGGCCCATCGAGCACTCGGAAACTGTGATCGCATGCATGAGCAAACAGATCTTAGCACTTTTTCAGCTAAAAAAAAGCTCAAAAGGGCGATATTCACCAAAAAACGCAATAAAGGGCGAAAGAAACGGGCTTTTCCAAAAAGGGCCAAAAAGGGCGAAAAAAGGGCGAGCACCTTTGGGAAAGGGCTAGTAGCGGCCCTCTGTAGCTGTGGCGAGGTTGAGGTGGAAGCAGTGCAACTGTGCAAGTGAAGTGTCCAACACTGCGACAGTCAGTGGCCCAGTGGGGCGAAACCTCTGACGATAGCTGATCCATGCGTTGCATGTGCTGTCGCTGTCCCTAGGCCCTTGCAAGCTTGTCTGGGGATAATTGATTAAAATATTTCGGAAATCGGATCAGGATAGATACGGCTATTGCCCACGTCCACGTTCATTTTATTTGTGCATGGTTGTGTACAGTCATGATAGATGTACACGCGACTACACGCGACCACCGTCATGATGGAAAGTACCGGTATAGTGAGTGGGTTCGATTATGACCGAGCATCGATTCATGAATCGATTCGCGCATCACCCAAAATAAATAGGGTGAATGCCCGAATCGATTCCAGCATTTCCAGGGCTCAGTCATGACATGAAAAGAGCAGCATTTAGGCGCTGCAGCAGGAACTCCTCAACAAAGTTCACTCAGACTCCTTTGCACCAATGCATTTAGCTTAGGAAACAAGCTAGCTGAGTTCCAGCACACACTGCACCAGCATAATCCCGACATAGCAGTAGTGACGGAAACAAAGTTTTCCTCTGAAACCGTTCCACCATCCGACTCCACATTCCCTGGCTACACCACCTTCCGGCTGGATCGAACAGCACGCGGTGGCGGAGTGGCGGTATGGATCAGATCTACACTCCCAGCCATGGTAATTGATGAGTTATTTTCTCCACATCACGAACTCATTTGGCTATCCATTCAATTGTCCCCTGGACAAAAGATAGTCTTGGGCGCTGCTTACAGGCCAGGTTCGACGGGGCCCAGTGACCTTACGCTCATTAACCATCTCGATGACATCCTTCCCTCTGCTCGTGCACTTGGTGCCAACCTCATACTCGCCGGTGATTTTAACGTGCATAACCGCAATTGGCTCCATAGCTCGAAGACCACACCTGCGGGGGAAGCCCTCGAAGACACATGCACAGCCCACTTTCTCACGCAGCACGTTCAGAGTCCTACTCGCGGGGATAACACACTCGACCTGGTGATGTCCACGTTCAACTCTCCAGTGACCACGCAGATAATGTCCCCTATTGGTCGATCTGACCACGCTGTAATTCTTTCGGACTTCACAGGTGTTCTTCCTACCCATGAAGCGGCGGTGCAACGAACTGTCTGGCGCTATGAAAAGGCAGACTGGAACCGCCTCCGATCCTTTTTCCGCCAGGTTGATTGGTCAACCGTCATTACTGCCAACCCAGAAACTTCGTGTGAGCACGTTACTGCCACAATCATGAAAGCCGTTTCCCAGTTCGTTCCGTCCAAGACACTGACAGTGAAGTCAACGGATCCGAAATGGTGGACACCTGAGTGTGCAGCCGCCATGAAGGAGAAGGACAAACGCTGGCGCACTTGGAGGAAGCACCCTCACGATTTTGCACTGAAACATGAGTTTACCCGTTCTGTAAACAATGCTATCGCAGTCCTCGCTAGATCTAGAGTTTCCAAAGAGAACAGCCTCAGACATAGCTTGTCGAATGGGTCCCTGAAGGAGAAGGAATGGTGGACGAAGCTAAAGTGTGCTTGTGGCGAGGGTCGGAACACTGACATTCCCCTGCTCGTTGATAGTGAAGGTTGCGAGAGGGCCACAAGCTATGAGAAAGCGGAGGCTTTCGCACGTTTCTTTTCCCACAAGTGCAGTGTGCAAGGCCGCGACCTTACCACGATGGACTTACCGGACACGGCATTCGCTGACGCACCTGCACTAACGCCAGTCCACTTTCGCCCGGATGCAGTCCACCGGCTTTTAGCTCGCCTGGATGCCTCAAAGGCGACTGGACCCGACGGTATTTCCGCTCGTGTCTTGAAGGAATGCGCCAGAGAACTTGCCAAGCCACTGTGTCAGCTCTTTGCTCTTTGCTTCCAGCACGGAGTCCAGCCACAAATGTGGAAGACTGCCAGCGTGGTTCCAATCCACAAGCGATCTTCACGATCCGCCCTAAGGAATTATCGTCCAGTTTCACTGCTGAGCATAATCTCTAAGATCATGGAGAGCGTTATCAATCGTCAGCTCATGAATCACCTTGAGCGTTACAAACTCCTAACACCCCACCAGTTCGGGTTTCGTCGCCGCCTCGGGACCTCAGATGCGCTACAGGCTCTACACCACGCCTGGATCACAGCCGTCGGCCGAGGCGGTGCAGCACGTATTCTAGCCGTGGATATTGCCGGAGCATTCGACCGTGTGTCCCATGCTGGCCTCCTCCACAAAGTCCGCCATCTTGGCATTGGCGGCCCCCTGCATACCTGGCTCTCTTCCTACCTAGGTGGACGGTCCATTCAATGCTTGGTGGACGGCCAAACCTCATCGCTGTATACCATATCAGCAGGAGTTCCCCAAGGGAGCATACTCGGCCCCACACTCTTCCTGATTTACGTGAACGACGCCTCAGAGACCCTGTCACCCGGAGCCCACCTGGAGGCGTACGCCGACGATACTACCTTGTACAGCCTGATATCCCTCGACACATCCCCAGCCGACGCAGCATTGAGCCTCCAGACTTCTGTTGATCGCTTGCATCAGTGGGGCCGCAGATGGCGCATCTCCTTCGAACCGTCGAAGTCCCAAGCCATGACCGCCACTCTCCGCAGAACCCCCATCAATTTGCCTCGCATTGTCTTCGGCGGCACTCCTGTCCTTGAGGAGAAGGCTCTCTCTTTACTTGGAGTGACCTTTGACTCGAAGCTGTCATTCAGCACTCATCTCCGGAAGGTTGCCACTCGAGCCAAACAACGCCTAGGCTTCCTGCGCCGTGCAGCGCACATTCTCTCTCCAGCCGGCCGCACCACGGTATACAAGGCATTTGTTCGACCAGTTATGGAGTATGCCCCCCTCATCTGGATAGGTGCTCCGCCCAGCTACCTGCAACGCCTGGATCATATCCAACGCTGTGCTCTGCGAATCATCGGTCCAGGTGCACTATTACCTAGCCTGGCCATCCGTCGTACTGTTGCCTCGCTTGCCTGCCTATACAAGCTGCATTACCTGCCTGGCCCTCCGCAGCTGCTCTCTGTTTTGCCACCGCGCCATTTCCCCTCATCCAGCCCCAGAACTCGCAGCGAGCATGGTAGCGTCATTGGCCATGACCACCAGCTCGAACACCAGCTGCTTGCATCTGTCCCGCTGGCATTAAAGCGCTCGTTCCCACACTGCAGTATTAGTGACTGGAACTCCCTCCCCGCCGCTCTTCTGTCCCAGCCTCCCCACAGCAAGGGAATGCAAGCATTCAAAACTAATGTTTATCGCCATCTGCGAAGCACAAACTGGCTCTGGGCAGTCGACTCGCTATGATGATGCTCTCGTCGTTCTCCTCTATCCCTATCTATGCACCACAACTGGCTCAGACAACCGACTCGCCATGATCAGCTATGATGATGCTCCTCTCAGTAACAGCCCTTGTAATTTGTTAATAGTCTCACAGTTTCTCCCGCACACTCGCTGATGTTAACCCTTCCTTTCTTTTCATTTTGCTGACTCGTACAGCTCTATCTTTTGTTTTTGGTGCGTGTTTTTGGCCGTGATGCCGAGACCTCAGGTCGGCAGAGCCATCAATGCCCCACCATCACTGCTGCGTCTCGGTGCAGCCCCTGCTCAATAGTTGTCACGTTCGTCCTAGTCTCAGTATCATTGTCTTTCTTTATTATTTTCGAGCTGGGAGTGTGAACATAGTAAAAAAAAAAAAAAAAAAAAAAAAAAAAAAAAACCGGCAGCGAATACGTGTGGGCAGCTGACCATCTGGCCCAGCAGCATATGGCCATATATATGGCCCAGCAGCAGACTTCGTCACATCGCATCCGGTATCCGCACCATGACCAGCGCTCGGTGGCGTGCTGGGGTGCGCTTGCTGGGCAGAGTAGAGCTCTAAGTCTAAGTCAAAAGAGTTGTCCAGCTCCCTAAAAAACTACATGTAAAAGCAAAGGCCGGATATCTACCCGATATCCACGCTGCCGGTACCGCAGTTTGATTCGAATGTTGTTCCCTGTCTACAGGATTAATTATGTATTTCGACACCATATCGCCTTTACCCAGAATCTGGAAGAAGTCCCTGACCTGACCTGAAGACGAGTAGATCTACTCGGAGTAGAAACTGAGACTAGGCCGATAAATAAAAGTTTTAGAACAAGGTCTGGGTCTGCATGCAGAAGTGGATTTCAAGCCAAACGATTCCTCCTGCACTTACAGCTTAGATCTACGGCAGCCACCGGCACTGGAGGCAACCTGGCTCGTTCGCGAGAAGCATGCCGCGACGTCCAGCCGTTGGATGTTTTTTTAGTTGCAGAGAGCTCTAGAGCGGAGAGGCCAAGGACGACGTGAGCGCATGATCATCATTATAGGACATACCTGCTTGGACTGAGTGGGAGCCACGGCACTGCGAGCACAAGCGTTACGGCCGATTGCACGACTACCGGATTGGTTTGTCAGGGAACTTACTTATCGTTTAGTTCAGCCGCGCGCGCCGAGGGAAGTGCCGACTCGTCGTCGTTGCGAGTACTCAGGCGGCGCGCGCGCTGTCCCACTCAGATTTGAGTCGCGGCTCTTGACTCGAGTCGAGATCGTCTGCAAAGTGCAGTGTTACCGATTGATCGCAGCGCCAGTACAGGATAAGTGACAAGTCACTGAGGAGATCGCTCGCCATCAAACCTATAATTAATACTCAGCCAATCACACTAACGGCGCGATTTCAGGTTGATGCGAATTCAAGTTTTAGTGAGAAAAAAAGAAGAATGTGCGGCTTCCCATTTGGTGTTCTCGCGTCCCTTGTGGGATTGGCTGTGCTGCTGGGTAATGCGCCGGCCCATGGAAGGCTGTTCACAACCCCAGAGAAAACGACCATGCTGGGCCTTCACAATAGTCTAAGCCGAGGAAATGTCAATCCCAAGCCATGCGAGCGCTTGCGCCCTCTGCGGTGGGATGATACGTTGGCAAGAGTGGCTAATCAGTACGCCAGAAGGTGTATCGTTGGGCACAATCCAAGAAGGACCACGGAATACAACAGGCTGAGTGGAAAAACCTACCACAGCGTGGGTGAGAATTTCTTTGTGGATCCGAGACTGGATGAAGCAAGTGTCGTAATCTGGTCACACGGTTCATGGCACAGGGAAATCTCACAGTACGACTATGCAACAAATAGGTGCAAGCAGCACACTTGTGGTCATTACACTCAGATGGTATGGAGTGCAACTACTTCCATTGGATGTGCTACTCATATCTGCAACAGGCGGGGCTCGACAAACTGGCCATTGCCGAGCAGGGATAAGCTACGGATGACATTCTGCAACTATGGGCCGGGAGGTAATTACCAAGGACAGCGGCCATATATGGCATGCCCACCGACTACGCCCACCAGGCCGCCAGCTGGACCGGCTACAGCGACTGGACCGGCTACAGCGGCTGGACCAGCTACAGGACCGGCTACAGCGGCTGGACCGGCTACATCGGCTGGACCGGCTACAGCGACTGGACCGGCTACAGCAGATGGACCGGCTACAGCGGCTGGACCGGCTACAGCGGATGGACCGCCTACCACGGCTGGACCGGCTACATCGGCTGGACCGGCTATAGCACCCCTGGCGGCTGTCGTACGAGCGGGCATTGCGTCAACCGTCCCCATTTTGTTCGCGGCCGTCTTAGGACTATTCTAGAAGAATCATTCTCTTCTTCTAATGTTGAGATTTTCTACCGCAGAACTAAACAACTCTTCAGTGATAGCAACATTTTGTAGCAATTATTAGTTTCCACTCATAGTTGCCCTCTACTTTGCAGGCCATCTGCCTGCAATTTGGCAGTGTCAAAATTTGACACTGCCAAAACTTACAATACATACATTAGTAGTATAGTACAACGTTTGCATGCTTGCATGTTTACGTTTATCACAGTACGTACACTAGTACTATAAGTACAACATATTGCATGCCTACACACCAACGTGTACATTGCAATTCGTGCCTGGTACACGGTAGATTCAATATCTACACCATAGTATAGGTTCCCATTGCTCTTGGGGCCTCTGGCGTTTTGGCGGCCCACTTGTACAATTACAGTTCGCCCGCTCTTGCATAAATTGTGTTACTTTGTCATTTGTCTATCACTCTGATGATTACTCTTTGAAGTATGAAACCGGTCAGTAAAACACACTGCAAATGACTTTTGTGAATTGAAAATGAGTGCTTTGTGTCGGAGGAGCCTACCTCCCTCAGTAAGTGTACCGTTCAGCACAATCCAAGAAGGACCACTGAATAAAACAGGCTGAGTGGAAAAAACTACCACAGCGTGGGTGAGAATTTCTTTGTAGATCCGAGACTGGATGAAGCAAGTGTCGTAATCTGGTCACACGGTTCATGGCACAGGGAAATCTCACAATACGACTATGCAACAAATGGGTGCAAGCAGCACACTTGTGGTCATTGCACCCAGATAGTGTGGAGTGCAACTACAGTGTACTTCCATTGGATGTGCTACTCATATCTGCAACAGGCGGGGCTCGACAAACTGGCCCGCGGCATTTAGCCCTTTCCCAAAGGCGCTCGCCCTTTTTGGCCCTTTTTGGAAAAGCCCGTTTCCGAGTTTCGCCCTTTATTGCGTTTTTTGGTGAATATCGTCCTTTTTGAGCTTTTTTAGCTGAAAAAGTGCTAAAATCTGTTTGCTCATGCATGCGATCACAGTTTCCGAGTGCTCGATGGGCCTTGGCACGCCGCTTTTTTGGGGGGGGGGGGGGAACAAGTTGGTGAAGATTGTGCCGGTGTACACAATTAGGCTTGGGCGGATAATGCTAGCATTATAAGTAGTATTCTAGTGTGCGATTTGCAACGAGCATTATGCTAGCACTATAACACTACATTTCCGCAAAAGTGGCATTATACTCAAATGGCCCTTACTTCTGCGAAAACCAGGCTTAGGGTGAAAATCATTTTTTTTGAGAAAAATGATGTTTTGTAAAAAGGTTGTGTCGCGTGGACGCTCGATCGAGTGCAGTGAATAGAAGTGGAACCAAAGAGAATCTCGCTTGTTTGAAGAAGTAGCAGTCATCTGGTCATGGCAGGAAGGGTTTCAGCAGTCAGGGAAGTCAAAGGACTTCCGGTAGAATACTAATCCGACTACTAGGCTCTAGTCACCATGGACATGGTCACAACGAAGAGTTTTTGAGCTGATCGAACGGATTCCATCTCCTACACTCACGGATGGCGAAATTTCTGCGCTAGCTGCTGCTTGCGGAAAATGGTGAAGAAATCGTCTTCAGTTAGAGTCGTGATGGCGATAGCGAGGAGCACCTGGACGACATCGATCCAGCCAATCGAAGTACGGAGATACTAGCTGTTTCTGGGCCTCACACAACGGGAACACGCGCAGCAGAGCTCATACGTTTGCAGCAAGTTCACCAGGAAAAAGGCTTGAAGCGCAGTGTGAAAACTGTTTTGAATTGAAGTCCTTGGCGATGAAGTGCTACTGAATGCCAGGTGAATGAGCGAGCAGAACGAGAGGCCTCCACTCGAGACTTTCCTCGCTGGACAGCTAGCTGCAAGGGATTGTATGGAGCAATAGCAGCATAAAATTAGCCTTATGATCATGATTTTCTAGCATTTTCCATGCCGTCTACGCAGAACTGCGAAACGTGCACAATACTGCCCAAACCAAGCCATTTTTCCATACTTACTACTGGTGAATTGCTGGCATTACAGAGGAACAGCAGCATTACAAGTAGCATTATGATACAGTTTTTTCTGGCATTGCCATTAGCATTATCCCGCAAAATAACTAGCATTATCCGCCCAGGCCTATACACAATGTTGTAAAAGTGGGTTTTTTTTACTTTTTTCCTGTTTTGCCTTTCGTGGACCCATAAATGGAAGAGTGCGTATTCATTTCTCAGCTTGAGTTCATATCTGAACATGTATCATGGCTATGCTTCACTGAAAAAGAGCACTTTTTGCCTGTT
This sequence comes from Sycon ciliatum, assembly GCF_964019385.1. Taxonomy (NCBI): domain Eukaryota; kingdom Metazoa; phylum Porifera; class Calcarea; order Leucosolenida; family Sycettidae; genus Sycon; species Sycon ciliatum. The sequence continues at coordinate 12,060,648 of NC_088652.1, forward strand.
TTCACTGAAAAAAGAGCACTTTTTCAGCATATTTTGAGGGACGCGAAAAGAACTAAGTGCGAATTAAAAGAGCACCTTTGGGAAAGGGCTACTCGGAGCCCTTACTCTCCCCATTGTTGTGTTGTCCTGCTACTTCTCCCCCTCTTCTTACGAGTAGCTTGTGTCTTCAGTAAACAAAACTATGAAAAACTAAACTGGAGATAATGTTCAGAAGTGATAATACATGTATGAGATGATACTGATAGTGCTAATAGCCAGGTGTGAATTCGATAGACAGCACAGCATAGCAAGTAGCGACGCGAGAGGCCCCTAGGGCATGCACTCCGTCCACTCCCTCGCCACACCGCATGCACCTCACTGACTGAGGGATTCTGCAGTTTTATACTGGAAACAGCTCAGCAGCTGTATGAAGGAACTGAGTACCAACGGATGTGTCGCTTGCTGATGGTGTACGTGCTGTGGCAACGTGTCGAGGTCGGCTGGAGAGTGCAGTAGTTGTGTTATGGTGTGCAGTGTGGCAACGTGTCGAGGTCGGCTGGAGAGTGCAGTTAAGTTGTGTTATGGTGTGCGTGCTGTGGCAACGTGTCGAGGTCGGCTGGAGAGTGCAGTTGTGGCGTGGTCTTCAACCGGTGGCAGCGGAAATCCGACCCCTGGGCGGTGCCATTCACGGCCTCTATTTCGTAGTGTTACCATCCCATGCCAGGTAGGGGATCTTTGCGATGCGAGCGCACCGCTCAGGGGTCGGATTTCAGTTGTTTGTTTGTTTATTTTATTTTACTTCACCAAGTGAACAGGCATCTCTGCCTTCTCACCAGGTCCGGAGACCTAGTTCCGACAAAATGATGAAGACAGTTGCCAGCACTGTAGTTCTTTTGCTTTACAGTTAGTTGTATACAGTCGTGTACTACTAATCGTTGCGCCTAAGGCGTGCGGTTATGCTTCCCGTTTCGGTACAGAAGGGCGATGTTCACAATCTACCATTCGGATTAGCCATTCAACCAACCTTCACCGACGAGATCTTTTCGATCAAAAGGGCAGTATGAAGCATTGAAGGAACTGACCTGATCAGCGCTGACTGTAACGTGTCATGTTGCCTGCATAGGCCTAGCGCCTTGGGGGCGGGTGCAAGGACGTATCTCTGCGACTCTGGCAAATAAGGTCAGCTCACATCACGTGTTCTGTCTGGAAGACAGGGCCAGCAGGCACTGCTGGCATGGCCTCAAGTCAAGCAGCGAGGGGCCCTGTATAGGCTGTAAGACTACGGTGCCCCAGAGCGAAGACCATGAAAGCTGGCGTCGGAGCAACAGCGAAAGCGACGTGCCATCCCACAGAATATGCTACAGGCTGCAGCGCAACGGGCCATCGTCTGTCTGCAGACTGTACTCTGTAGTGTAGCCAAAGCAGGAGAGAGAAACACCAGCAGATTAAAATATAGCCCGTTTCGCAGACTAACCTAATGGCTCCGAGCATGTGTCAGACCATGGAGTGCTACCCTGCGCCCCACTCGGCCGGAGCGAGACGCAAGCTGCAGCTGATCTCGCCCACGGCATGCCCATACGCCAGCAGGGACGGGCGAAATCGTGCGCCAGGACCAGGACTAGCAGGAGGAGGACAGCGTGGAAGCGCTGATTTCGCAACAACGCAGTTGCTTTTCACTCGGGCTTTATCTTTTCTCACAATCAATAACACGATGTCGGGGAGCAGCTCCTTCTTGGAGACAGCCTGAACTGAAACCACTGTTCGTGTAGTTTCAAGTTGCCCGCTGTGGGTGTTTCAATGAACTCAGGACCGGAGTAGGTGGACGTTCCTCCCTGATCCGCCACTCCCAACCGCTGCGACTCAAGCCGCTATAATCCGAACGCCTTGGGTGGTCGGCGAATCGCGAGCCGTTCCATTTTTAAGCCGTTTTCAGTAGCTGATTGCAAATCGCTGCCGCTGGCTGTGTGAGGCGTGCCATTGAGCGTATCTGGGACGAAGAAGTAGATCTACCAGACAACAGCACATTTTTCGGACCAGCAGAGATGTATTGTGGACTGGACAGACTTGAGCTTGACACTAAACAAGGCTATAGCCTAGGGCTGAATCTCTGCATGCTCACCAGTCTTAAACTCAGAAACCAAGGCTGGAAGCCAAGAGGTGCAAACCACGCCGAAAGAAAAGCGTCAGAATCCAGAAGCTGGTTTCACTGAAATCTGTGGCGGTCAAGTTGGCCATACACGATACAGTAAAAGGTGAAAGGCACATGCATGTGCACCTCAGCTCAGCTCAGCTCAGCTCAGCTCAGGGAACAGAGTCAGTTTAAAACGGTTGAATTCAGACCGTCACGGTACCCATCTCGCGCCGCCGCGACAATGCTCAACGCTGCCCTGCTGCTGGTCTGTGCTATCACCGTCTTCTGGACGGATTGCCACCGCGGCGCACACGCTCAGCTGACCGAGGCGCAGAAGGAGTCGCTAGTGACGGCGCACGCGTACGCGCGCAGCATCGTCACACAGCCGGTGCCGTGCGGCGCGTTGAACCGCGTGCACTGGCACGACGCGCTGGCCGAGGCAGCGCAGAACTACTCGGGACGCGTGCGTCAACGCGCCCGATCGCGAGCGAACGTACGCGGCGCGCCTCTCCGGCGCCAGCTTCTGGTACGTGGGCGCGAACATGTACGCGAGCGACGACGTGACCTCGGATCCGAGCCACGCGGTGACGGCCTGGGACCGCGGCAAGCGCGCGTTTAACTACTCGCGCGGCGTGTGCGCGTACGGCGATACCGCCTGCGTGCAGTACCTGCAGCTGGTGTGGAACCAGAGCACGGCGCTCGGCTGCGGCGCGAGCGTGTGCGACGCCGGCCGAACGACGAACTACCCGTTCGACCCGCTCACCGTCCCGCGGGCACTGCTAGTGGTGTGCTATTATGGTCCGGGCAGCGGGCAGTCGCGCCTCCTCCCCTTTCAAACCTGCATGTGGCGTAACACGTTGCCACCGTCCACCATGTAAGGATCGTCAGCCGCTCGGCTCGCACTCACGGCATCAACAGCGGCACTCCTCTGGCTTGGCGCGTTACACGCAGTCGTCTCAGTGCTGGTCACAGGCAAGCTGTAGATGCTCGCCGTCACCAACATCGGGAAGTAGTTGACAGCAAGCTTGTAGTGGAACCCACGTTCGACCAGCCAGCACTAACGCAACACTTCGGATTAGGGAATGAATTATTTACAAGAGAATTGAAGAGACATAGAAGTTAGAAGTAAGTAATTAGTTATCAGAACCAGACTGAAGCACACTGAACTAAAGGATCGACTCAACTACTGAAGTACAGAAAGACGGGCATGCAATCTGAGAAAGGAGTGCAGCTACGCACGTGGCTAGACACATGCACAGCATGAGAGGTGTACACATAAAGCAGAGGCGCGCGCATATGGGTGAGCGTGTACACAGCATGCATAGCAACATACAGTGTGACACAAGAGTCATAAGGCACCTAATATAGCAGTTCATAACACCACTCCCCTAGGTGCCATTGATCATCCACTGTATCTAGCTGGCTGTCGTCGATTACCAGGGCCTCGGAGATCGTAGCGCTGAGTCGGCATGTCAGCCGCAAACTCGATGCTCACCACATTATCACAGGCAGCTGGCTCTGGGCGATCTTCGGCAGCATCATGGTTACCATCATCTGGTGTTCCATCTACCTGCTGGGCGTGTCCAGGCTTCACGATATCAACGTTCACGACCTTCTCTCTGCCGTCAGCATGCTGGATCACCAGGGTCGATGGCGAGACTATCTTCAGCACCGTCCAGCCACTCTCATATGGCGTCATGAGCTTCTGACTCCGCTCTGGGCGACGTAGCATCACCGGATCATCGACACAGTATGGTGACTCTGTTGGACCGCCTGACACAGAGTCATTCGAGGACAGTAGCGACTCAACAAGGTCTCGAATTCGAGCAGCGCGCCCGGCGAGTCGGTCTACCCATTCACTGGCGCTGTATGCTGTCGGGTCGTGATCAATTACTAGATCGCGCCCTTCCCAGCCCGTGATGGCCAGCCTTGGCGATATTCCGGTTGTAGCATGGCGACGTCCATTGTAGTAGAACAGAACCAACTCCAGCTCAGACGTCCAGTCACTGGTTTCCTCGAGCGCCTTACGCAGGAGACCGATGATTGTACGGTTGAGCCGTTCAACCCCTCCTTGTGATTGAGGATGTCGAACTGCACCCGTTTTCACCACCACACCAAACTGTTCCAGGAGGGCTGCTACGACCGCGTTCCGGAACTCAGTGCCGTTGTCCATGCGAATGACAGACGGCGGGCCCCACCGGCAGCAGATCTTGGTCAGTGCGGCTGCTACGCTCGCTGCATCGTGTCGACGTAGTGGCTGTACCTCCGCCCACTTGGTGAACATGTCGACGCATACCAGGCAGCAGTGGTGCGCTCCACTCTGGCCAAGCTCCAACGTGTCGATCTGTATGACCTCCCATGGTCGTCCTGGTACGTCTGGACGCGTTGGCTCAACAGTCGGTCCCCGTGCCGGGTTAGCTGCAGAGCAAGGCACACACGCTTGGACAACACTCTGGCATTTCTCGGCCATCAGCGGCATATAGCAGCGCTTGCGCAGTGAGTCATGCATTGTCGTCCAGGTGGCATGGCCAGAGGTCTTGTGAGATGCTTTCAGTACTTGGTCTTCAAGCTCAGGTGGTATGACTGGCACTTGCACGACACCGTCGAGTGGCAGCTTTACTGAACGCATCAGCACACCGTCATGGTCCAACAGCTGATCACGGACCGGTCTGTACAGCTTCGACGACAGGGGGGTTCCCGACTTCAGCTCATCCAGCAGCTGTGATATCTCGGTATCGGCTTGCTGCGCATCCTTTATCTCACTGAGAGTAACGGGCCCGATAGCATGCTTGTGCGTTGCCACAGAAACAGAACAAACATCACTCGGCTCGGCTGTACCCTTGGGCCACCGCCTCGGGACACGGGTGAGCTCATCGGCCGGGTTCTGGTCAGTCGGCACCCACTCCACTCGGACCTTGAGGCCGACCGTTTGGACGAGGTCAGCAATCACTTCCAGTCGCCGCTCAACCAGTATCTTGTGCAGCCCACCAACTTTCACTCGGCGCACATTGTCGAGGACCTGCTTCAGCCAGCCGTACACTGTCTTTGAGTCGGTGACGAGTCGTACCGTCTGCAGGTGCCATTGCGCTGCAAGCGACAGTCCACGCACCGCAGCATCTAGCTCCGCCACATTGATGTGCTTCTTATCGGCTGTGTCCCGCAGCCATGTACCGTCTTCGATGACTTGGCCGTTCAGCTGGAGGACCACACCGACTGCCAGATCCGAGGCATCGCAGAACACAGCCCAATCTCCATCGGACTCGGCTGATGCATGCCACACACCACGGACGGGGTCTTGAGCGGACAGCTGCTCAGCAACTTCGTCAGCACACTGAAGAACGCTAGGTGGAACCGGCGTGTCCCATCTGTCCACTGCACTTGATAGCCGCTTCAACATTGAGCAGGCTGGGCGAAGCCATGCGCACACTGGATAGTGGCTTGTGAGCCGACCTGTCCATTGGAATACACCACGCTTCGTCAGCGGTTGGCGGAAGCTGAGGTCGACTCCATCGCGACGAGCCCACATGATGGTACCATCAGCAGTCGTCGATAGCTTCAGGCCCAGCACTCGCGCCTCGGGTAGATGCTCTGGTGGCTTTGTCGGCAAGCCATACCGTGCTAGCTCTGCAGCGACGGCCTTGCGCTTCTCCGCTGGCGTGAGGACATCATCAACATAGTTGTCAACATCAGGCCATCGTCGCGTCACCCACCGAACAATGATGTCCATGAATTTTGGTGCAATCGATAGACCAAAGCCCATCCGTGACATGGCGTACAGCTTCCCACGCCACACCACGACTTGGTAGCGCAAGAGGGATGGGTCGACTCGTACCTGCAAGTACGCCTTACGTATGTCGACAAGTTCAAACTGGCTGTCTGCAACCTGTCGCCACTTGCGGATCTTCTCACCGCATGCTGGGGCATCAGTGCCTGGGTTCGACTTAATCGCCGCATTCAAGCCACGGTAATCAAGGCAAGGACGAACTGGGGTCGACTCCTTGTGGGCTTGGTCCTTGGCGAGCAGCGGAATGATGGCCGCCGGAGGACCGTGCATAGCCTCGTCGTACTCGATCAGGTAGCCCTTCTCGACCCAGGCGTCCATCTCGTCACAGAACTGCGACTCTTGCTTGTCTGACAGGTTGTGCCTCGCGTACTGTCCGATCCCTGAGCCGATCGGAGATGTAGGAGCTTGCCCATCACGCCACTGCCAGTGCAACGTCCAATGCTGCGTGTCGTTGTCCCACCGGAACTCTCCGTCTTCGGCCTTCAGGGTCACACCACGATCGTCCTCTGTGACGTCCACATGACGGAGTGTGCTCTCAACGTCAGCTGCAGCAGTAGCGGCTGCACCGGTATCTCTAGGTTGAGGACCAAAGCACACGCCATTGACCTCGCCGTCCTGGCCATAACTGAGTCGAACGCCACCAACACCAGCTATAACGTCAGCACCGAGGAGGAGGTCTGCTGCCACAGCCGTCAATGAGTCGACAACGCAGGCATTCACACGCACTCTTGGCAGACTAACCGGTTCACCATCCCCTTGGCGCTGCAGTTCCACATCAACTGCTCCTCTGATCTTCACCTTGCTGCTATCCACGGATACAACAGACACACGTGGCTGAGCAGTGAACGGAATCTTGTGAAGTTTGAGGAACTCGACCGTAACCATTGTGTAACTTGCACAAGTGTCCACTGCTGCTCTAGCACGTGCCCATTCGCTGCCTACCACGCCTCGCACGTCAACGTAGATTCTGGGCAGTGAAGCTCTAGTAGCCTCGGCTACAGTGCACAAACACGCACCCCTCGCCAGGGAGCCACTGTCTGCAGCCGTTGCTGCTCCAGACGATTTCCGCTCTTGCCAGGCTTTACGCTCCGGACAGTCACTCTTCATGTGACCTGGCTTGTCACAGAAGTAACAGGTTCGAGGGCCAGTACGCTCGCCGCGCGTTCCTTTACCAGCACCACTCTTGCGACCAGATTTCTTCGCTTTCGGGCACTGCCGCGCCATGTGGCCAACTCCGCCACAGTTGAAACATGCCTGCTCATCCGTGGTGGCAGCTGCCACAACAACATCGCCACGCACTCGTGTCAAGTGGTCCGAGGTCGCAGCCTTCAACGCCCGTACCACGTCCAGGCAACCCGTCACACTCAACTCTTTGCCCGCCATCGTAAGTCTTAGCTCTCGGGCAAACTCTACCGGCAGTCCCTTGATCAGCTGCTCTATGATCATCGGGTCCTTGTCGTCATCAGCCTTGTGCCCCGCCATAGTACTCAGTCGCTGCAAATCGGCAACGTAGGCGTCGGGGGACTCATCCACGCGCATCGTCCGTGAGGTGAATCTGGCGTACGCCTGCGCCTTCGTCAGAGTGAACGACAGTCCCATTTTCGCCAAGACTTTATCTTTGTCTTTCTGATCGCTTGCCGGCATCCGTGAAAATACAAGAAACGCGTCATCCGTCAGGAACAACGGAAAATTCTTCACTTTCTTGTCGTCCGTGTCCCAACCTTGTATGTTTGCAAGCACCAGAAACTTATCCCAAAAACGTCCGAAATCGTCCCCGTTCCCACGGAACGGCTGGAGGAAGTTGTCAAACTTGAGCGACATCTCGCTGGCGTGGCAGGGTTTGCACTCGTCAATACAACACACACGTCCCGGGTTTCGGCACCAGTTGTAGTGGAACCCACGTTCGACCAGCCAGCACTAACGCAACACTTCGGATTAGGGAATGAATTATTTACAAGAGAATTGAAGAGACATAGAAGTTAGAAGTAAGTAATTAGTTATTAGAACCAGACTGAAGCACACTGAACTAAAGGATCGACTCAACTACTGAAGTACAGAAAGACGGGCATGCAATCTGAGAAAGGAGTGCAGCTACGCACGTGGCTAGACACATGCACAGCATGAGAGGTGTACACATAAAGCAGAGGCGCGCGCATATGGGTGAGCGTGTACACAGCATGCATAGCAACATACAGTGTGACACAAGAGTCATAAGGCACCTAATATAGCAGTTCATAACAAGCTCAATCTCTGCGACGGGCCCCGTTGCGACAGTTGTGTGAGCTGTAGGATGGATGCGATTTGGGGGGGGGGGGGGGGGGGGGGGGGACTCTCCTTCGACCGTTGCATCGCACATCGCAAACATGCTTCTGCGAAACCAGCTTCACGGGACCCATGGGGGCGTCGACTTGAAGCCGTGTGAGGCTGCAAATAAAGCAGAGTTTGCTTAGATAACTATCAGCGGAACTGGATGCACAGGTGGTGCAGCGCCAGAAGAGCTGACATGCCCTCTGCCGCTGCCGCACGCGCCCGGGAATGATTCCACGATGGCGGACGGTCTCACAGATCGACCTTTACGCAATATTATAGCATACATGATACTTTTCTCTTTGATCGGTGTGGAGATAATGACTTGAATAGAGCCATGACATATTGAACTGTTCAACAGTATCAAATGCACGCTCGTGTTCAACCCCGCGCTCGCGCGCGCGCGCGCGTGTGTGTGTGTGTGTGTGTATGTTTGTGTAGAGTCATGAGTGTGCATAAAAAGTCACTGGTCTTTAAGTAGGCTCGGATACAAAGTTCTTTTTCAAAAAGCCACTACGTCATGTACATGTACATTATTAATTGTAATGAAAAAAGCAAGCCGTACGCCTTGTTGTTACGGTATAGCCGTCATACACTCTGTCTTTGCGGGGATTTCTTTCCAACTGCTCTACAAGCAGTGCCTATTCGACTCTGCCTCACATCTTGTCATATCGGAAGATTGAAAAGAGAAAGGACACGGATTTAGAAATTTGGCCAGGTTTAAAAATAAAGGACAGGTATTCCACGGTAGACTGTACGGAGACGCAGGTCCAACCCCGAAAAATCCAATTTGGCCCAAGAAATACGCGAGCGATGCCTCTCGTTGTCATGGTTTCAACTTTGAAGATTCATGTGTGCTGCACATTGAGTAAACTATACAATACATGTGTGGTTTCCTACCGGATCGGACCAGGGCCATGGGACAGAACTGGAGTTTACAGTAAACATGGTAAAGTGCCAGTAAAATGCTATGAACCGTCTTTCGATGACATGTCGTTCTACGATCAGTCGTTCTGTGACATAGTTTTCGGTGAACAGTCCTACCAAGAGTTCATAAGCGAAGGACTAAGGGGCCGTCCGTAAATATCGATGTTTTTTTAGAGACGATATTGGTGCGTCTGGGGGGGAGGGGGTTTGAGCCATGTGCGTCTTTTCGAGCATCAGAAAAATATCGATGTAAATATCTGAAGTTTCGCCGATCCCTGCACGCGGACGTCTAAATGGCTATACAAGAAATGTGAAACCAGCTTCCGTTCGCGGAGCTAAAACTCGCGACACGAGAACAAAATCAAAAATTGGAAGCTGTACGCCCATGGCGAATTTCAAGAGCAAAAGAATGAGCTATTGATTGTGGAAATCGGCCGAACGATGCCTGCAGGAGACCTTTTTCAAGACGTAGAGGCAGTGCGAACAAACACGGACGAACTCCACAAGGGTTTCCAGTCTTCACTGTCTGAACAAGGATTTGAAAAAATTCAAGCCCGAGCGTAGCCGCTTTGTCTACACCAGTACACCAGTCGGGGAGATGTCCTATCTAGGACATCGCACTCTGAATGAGTCTGATTGGTTACCTGTCCCAGAGTTGTCATGGAAGCGTCGGTCGCGCACACGCGATGAAAAGAAGTGCTGCGTGAGCATTTCTGAATGTATATGGAGGATGCACGATCGTAATGGCGATGGATTTCTTTCCGAATTGGTCAAGTTTGAGGGAATAGGCGGAGAATATCAGACATCGGCGGGGATTGAGGTAGTGTATATTCGATTCTCCATCGAATACCCGACCGAATGGCCGTTTTCGTTTGGAGATTTCATGTGGGGTTTCTCGTAGCCACGCGGCGCTTCTTTGGAAACGATTGGTTCTAATATTTTGAATATTTTGCCTTTGGAATGTTTCTTCACCATGTTCACGCCCCGTGCGTTCATTTCGCCCCAAACCTGGCCATGCAGAGGAGGAAGACGAGCCAGCAGGCGCTAGGCCCGTAAATTACTGCCTGGAAGATATTATTTGGCCAAAGCTTGCTGTTGGCGTTTTTGATTTCTTGGATACGACAGCTCTTGGCTAAAACTGGACCTTGGACGGTCTTTCTTGGATATCAACCCAGGACGTGGTGGTCATGGACGTATCGCCATCGCTTTCAGCCAGATCCTTCTGCTGCCTGAAGCCAATGGCGAAAGTAAAAACTTTATCGCAGCAGCAGCTACTGCTCTGCTGAAAGTGCGAACACAAATTGCTTCGCCAATCCTCTTGTGTGTGCAATTTTCAATGTGACCAAAACGATTCGCTTGCCAGTTCCTTTGTCCAGGCGTACTCCACAACGAGGAAAATAAAATTCGTGAAGGTAAGAGGCAAGATACGAATCTCGACTCGCTTGAGGCAAGCCGCCAGGAGAACGACAACTACATTGTAATAATTACTTTTGAGGCGAAAGGCCTTCGTTGCGTTTGTTTTGAGTGGGACATGTTCATCTTCCTCGGACGCGACACAAAGTTTTGAGTCACGTGTCACGATTACTATGGGAACAGCATAGTATGTATGCTGGGGCATGCTGGGTTCCGTGATGTCCTATCTAGGACATCACCAGGACTGGTACACGATGGCTGTGAGCACTGCAGCGCCAACCCGGTTCGCTCCCCCCAGGCGATGCAGCTATTGCGTGAGTGCGGCGGGATTTTCACGCCTACACCGGACCCTCAACATCCTGGGCACTTCATGAGCATCCAAAAAATTAATATTGATTCCATGATCTAGATGTACATGTGCGTCTTCTGGGGGGAGGGAGGCGGGTCAAGGGAGAGAAGCACCAATATCGTCTCTAAAAAAACATCGATATTTACGGACAGCCCCTAAAGGGACCGTCACTTAATTTTTGCCGACTACCCGCCAAAAAATTCTTTTCGTTTCACGTGTCACTGACACGTCCGCGGACCGCGAGCGCGTACGACTCGTACTCGCGCTACCTTTCACGTCAAGCAATATCTGTTCACGCCACATGGCTGGATAGCGCGTACATGGAAACATGATTGAAGACTTGCAAAATCAATTTTTTTCCAAGTCCAGGCGCTAGGCCTAGGCAGTACTATTACTAATTATAATGCCTAATCAATGCCCAGGCAGCTGACTTTATTTTCGGAGAAATACTACTCATTGTAGTAAAAAGTAACAATGAATAGCGACATCATCTAGGAAGGATCGCTACCCTAACGCGAAGGAAAGGCCTTGCGCGGCTGCTCTACGAAGTGTTGAAGAAAGACTCATCAAAGTTAGTTGGTGGACGAACAACTCGCTGGCGCCGGAAAACTTGGCCCCCAACGATGGTGTTTGGTGAATCATCAAGCATAATGTCTTGTAGCAGTGTTCACCGAGGAAAGAGAACGCTCTAGACTAGTCGCTGCTGTTGTCCGTTTCATCCACGTTGGGTGTTAGCTGCACCGCGCCTATTGTGTTTTAGTATTCCATGGACGCACATTAGCATTCAGAGCGATTGTGGAGCCACAATTTACTTCACACAGCGTTGTATTGTCCACGAGCGCAAACTTAATTATCAGCAGTACCTGTTACTCTTCATCCTACATGTAGACTTGGAGTATACACGGCCTTGTCACGACAGCGACAGCTCTACAGATCATGCAGAGTGTTCAAGTGAGAAACATTAATTTCTATTGTTGGTGGACGAATAAATGGCTGGTTCCGAAAAAACGCGGCCTGCACCGATGGTGTTTGGTGGATCATCAAACAGGGTGACCAGCAGTGTTCACCGAGGAAGGAGAATGCACTCGCCACCACTCCGATTCATCCAAGTGGGCGTTAGCTGCGCCGCGCCTATTGTGTTTTAGTATTCCATGGACGCACACTAGCGTTCTCAGCGATTGTGGAGCCACAACATATCTTCATGCGGCGTTGCACTGTCCAAGAGCAGAAACGTCAGCAGTGACCCATCATCATACATGTAGATTTGGAGTATACACACCATGCGCCAATGGGCCTCGGCACAACAGCGGCAGCTCTACGGAGTGTTCAAGTGAGAAACATTTGTTTCGACTTTTGGTGGACGAACAAATCGTCGGTGCCGAAAAACGTGGCCTGCGCCGATGGTGCTTGAAACATCAAGCATGGTATGTGGTGACTGTCAGTGTTGATCGAGGAAGGAGAACACTCAGGCCGTCGACCGTTCATCCATTTCGTTAGCTGCACCAAGCCTATTGTGTCCTTGTATTCCATGGGCACACAATCATGAAGCATGGCGTCTGAGCTGTGTTCACAGAGCGGGGAGATGCTCTTGCTGCTATCTTATCTGTCCTGTGTATTCCCAAGTGCCGAAGGCTCACAACGATGGTGTTGGACAAGTCAGATAAAATAGAGTCAACGTAAGTACGCATGTGTACTCTTACTGACTGAAACATAAGTGGGGCGTAAGAGCTAATTCAAATGGTGTCGCGACATTCTCATGTACGAGGTTAGTGTGTAGTACTTGTTAAGTACTGAATTCTGCGACTTTGTTTTGTCTCCATATACTGCATGCATTCACGTTTCACAGTTATCAGTTTGACCCTGAGTTCATGTCTGTTATCCCGTGTCTCCTCTACTTCTTTTTGTTTCCACACGGTTCATGGTGTAGCGCTGCACGTGTTCCGTCAGTTTGAACTTCAGCATAAATCGCAACTACTTGTACTTTCAGACATGTCACGTGATTGTTGCCAGGGTTTGAGCCAATCAGAGCGTTTACAGGCAGGGCCTGAACCCCTGATCATGCCTTGCCTGCCAGCTCTACTACGATATTATATGTCACGTACCCGCGCGCGCGCACGGTTCTCCTGCGCTTGGGCTTGCTTTCCCTTGGTAGTTGGAAGTCAGTGGCTGTTTTAGTACTCTTAGATTATGTACAGAAAGTGGTGGACATCACGCAACTGCAGTGTAAATTAAAGGGTGGTTGTCAACTGACAACCGCATAATTTTTCGACATAATAAATAAAAGAATTTTTATCTAAAGAGTGAAAAGCAACTAAATAGAGCGATTGTCGGTTGACAACCCCCCTTTTATTTAGATTATGTATCTGAAGTAAACACAACGTAGAAATATCACAATTGTCTCTTGTGTATTATATCCGTCTGATGTCACCAGATCATCACACGGTGCTGTGACCAAGATACGGATCATGCCGAACGCTTATTCAACTGGACGAATCGCGAGGCTTTTCAGATGCAGGGACACAATGGAAACTGAATGACTTCAGAACAGCACTGAAGCGTTATGTTATCATGCAAGACGCCTTTCTGCGCCGCACAAACACAGGCGGTACTACAGCAGAAGATGTCACTCACTATTCTGCAGGTGCACTGGTGACAGGCGCGTGCAAGTTCACCAGAAGGAAGCGGTCTGATGTTAACTGGAATGCCAGCAGTATGACAGGGTGTGCATTCTGCGGCGGATCTCACCTGGACAAGAGCTGCGCGAAATACACAACAGTAGCACAGCGGAAAGAATAACTGATTGAACAGAAGCGTTGCTTTGTGTGTTTGCGCACAGGGCACCGGTCAACTCAGTGCAAGGCCACCCGCAAGTGTAATGTGTGTTCTCGCATGGGTCACCAATCAGAGTCAACATCATGTCACGATCTGCCCTGAATCTCAACAGAAATCTGACAGCAGTACCAACATAGTAGCTGACCAGCCTGTAGCTGACGAGGTACCAGCATCTAGCGCAACAGCAGCTAGTGCAGCATCAACCAGTATCGCCATTGACCGTAAGATAGTCAGTCGTCTTGATCGGTGCAGATTTCCTCTGGGAGTCTTGACGGGGAGCACCAGAGGACTTCCGCCAGGACTACAGTTTCTGCCTACCACAGTCAGTTTTGTGGTGACTGGCCGACCACGTCACTCCAAGCACTCAGCTACGCCGATGAGCAGCCATGCCAGCTATCGTTTCTCTAACTGATGCAACTTCCGACTCCTGCACCATCCCAGATCTGTGGGACCTAGACTGTGTTGATATCTAGGATTCAGGCAATCTTACTAACAACGACCTAGCCATTAGGCAATTCATCATTGTTCTACGATTTTGCCTGCCACCAATCGTCATGACCTGCGATACTGAGAAGGCCATTTTACAAATCAGTGCCAACCCAGCATACAGAGATGCGACACGATTTCTGTGGTTCGCCAACTCCGACAGTCCATCAGTCACCCCATCCAGCCTGTTCACGCTCATAAGCAGTCCATTTCTGCTTGGCGCGTCTATACAGCATCATTTGGCACAGCAAGATGACAAAACAGCTAGCAGTGGCTATTGGTGAGAACATAGGGTCTTCTGGCGTATGGTATAATTATATGAGCAGCATGAGAGTGAAGTAAAAGACTATTAGCTCAAACATTCAGTCTTTTAAGAGTAGGTGTTTCATCACGGAATAGGTTCTGCAGTTCACATACACACTGCAACAATGGACCAGCAGTGTCCAGCATACAATAGAGTCATGTGAATATGTACCGTATGCATACTCACAGCTGCAAAGCCAGCGCCCCGTGGCTGCTTGACTTCTCAATCGATATAAATTTTCACAACAGTAAGACTCTGTGACCAATCAGAGCTGTGCTTCGAAGTAGTCACAAATGCCCCATGATCAGTCACAAAACAAAACTTTGCAACCAGTCACAGCTTCCACGGTGCCCCAAGACCAGTCACCAGAAATGACCGTGGTAAATCTGCAGGGAGTTCCATAATCTGTTCATTGCAGAGTCCACTATGCTATGATTCAAGAGGGGGGGGGGGGGGGGGGGGTAGCGTTCCTGCGGATGCGGAAAACTTGGCTGGAACCCGAGTGTCACGTGAACCCTGATTTTTAAGACTTTTATTATTTGTTTTACGATGAGCCTATTGTACACGATACAGGCTCAGAACACACTTTTCATCTAGTTGGCATATCAGGGATATAGGGCGGAGCAGCCCATATCCCCAATTATGACACGCGAGTAATAGTGAAATACGATTGGCGTATTGTGCTGGACTGACTGCGGTAATGTAAAGCTAAAATAAAGCAGTCAGTTTGCCCTTAGCATGGCCTTGTCATGAGGGTGCCACATCCGTGGAAAGGCAACATGCCGGCTAATCTCCCTGAGAAGTTGAGTGGTTATCAGCAGGCGATGACGCTGTGTCGATGATGACCTGTTGATGCCCGACAGGAACCTTGCGAGGAGAGTTATTGGGCCTGACGGGTAGGTAAAGCCAACTTCCACATGAAGTTTGCGGATGGCCGACATGTGGACATGAACAGATCGGGGCTGAAAAGTTCTGAACAACTCGGCAGCAAAATAACACATAAAGTAAAAAGTCATCACCTGGCAATGGATTCCAGTTATGCCCTTGACAGAACTGGAAGTAACGGGTATCGGCGGAAAAATATTTCCGGCTGGTGCCAGTGCCGCTAGCTGCAGCACGGAGTCCGGCAACTGAGAGTTGGCAAGACTGGCTGATCTGGCTCAGCTGCTGCTTCCGGAGCCCTCGATGGTTCAAACACCATCGGCGCAGGCCACGTTTTTCGGCACCGACGATTTGTTCGTCCACCAAAAGTCGAAACAAATGTTTCTCACTTGAACACTCCGTAGAGCTGCCGCTGTTGTGCCGAGGCCCATTGGCGCATGGTGTGTATACTCCAAATCTACATGTATGATGATGGGTCACTGCTGACGTTTCTGCTCTTGGACAGTGCAACGCCGCATGAAGATATGTTGTGGCTCCACAATCGCTGAGAACGCTAGTGTGCGTCCATGGAATACTAAAACACAATAGGCGCGGCGCAGCTAACGCCCACTTGGATGAATCGGAGTGGTGGCGAGTGCATTCTCCTTCCTCGGTGAACACTGCTGGTCACCCTGTTTGATGATCCACCAAACACCATCGGTGCAGGCCGCGTTTTTTCGGAACCAGCCATTTATTCGTCCACCAACAATAGAAATTAATGTTTCTCACTTAAACACTCTGCATGATCTGTAGAGCTGTCGCTGTCGTGACAAGGCCGTGTATACTCCAAGTCTACATGTAGGATGAAGAGTAACAGTTACTGCTGATAATTAAGTTTGCGCTCGTGGACAATACAACGCTGTGTGAAGTAAATTGTGGCTCCACAATCGCTCTGAATGCTAATGTGTGTCCATGGAATACTAAAACACAATAGGCGCGGTGCAGCTAACGCCCAACGTGGATGAAACGGACAACAGCAGCGACTAGTCTAGAGCGTTCTCTTTCCTCGGTGAACACTGCTACAAGACATTATGCTTGATGATTCACCAAACACCATCGTTGGGGGCCAAGTTTTCCGGCGCCAGCGAGTTGTTCGTCCACCAACTAACTTTGATGAGTCTTTCTTCAACACTTCGTAGAGCAGCCGCGCAAGGCCTTTCCTTCGCGTTAGGGTAGCGATCCTTCCTAGATGATGTCGCTATTCATTGTTACTTTTTACTACAATGAGTAGTATTTCTCCGAAAATAAAGTCAGCTGCCTGGGCATTGATTAGGCATTATATTAGTAATAGTACTGCCTAGGCCTAGCGCCTGGACTTGGAAAAAAATTGATTTTGCAAGTCTTCAAATTCAATCATGTTTCCATGTACATGATGTACGCGCTATCCAGCCATGTGGCGTGAACAGATTGCTTGACGTGAAAGGTAGCGCGAGTACGAGTCGTACCGTACGCGCTCGCGATCGCGGTCCGCGGACGTGTCAGTGACACGTGAAACGAAAAGAATTTTTTGGCGGGTAGTCGGCAAAAATTAAGTGACGGTCCCTTTAGTCCTTCGCAGTTCATAACCCCGTTATCTGGTTATCATGGTTATGAACTCTTGGTCCTACTGTAGATGCTGGCCTGATATGAGCGTGAGCTGCACTTCTGCTGAAGTTCTGGCCGCAAGCTCCGCGCAAAAATCCAGACAAAAAAAATGATTCGCGGGGGATTTGAATGAAAGATTAGAATACTGAATAGAAAAGCTGAACAGAACGAGTCGAGTGTCAGTGGATGAAGAAGACACACACTTACTGACTGGCCCTCATTATGATATGAGGCTAGGCTCATCACTGCAAGAACGAACTTTGATTTGCCACCTAGACATACTGCTAGCACTACCACGTCCACATTCTTTAGAGCGACATAAAAACACAGGTTCTGAGGCAAATGTCCAGCCGCGCCAGGCTTTGCAAGTGATTCCGAGAAAGAGAGAGGGCCAGTGTTTTCAACCGTGGTGAAAAAGTCAGTTGCTGCCTCTCTGCTACACCGTTCCGTTGACTGCTGTCCACACACGACTGGAGGATTGAGAGAGTTAGCAGAACAAACATGCCGAATGAGCCGAAACGAGAGACCACGTAGGTTTAGCTATCTTTGTCCCCTGGCCGTTTTGGAAAAGAGGGAGAGAGAGAGAGAGAGAGAGAGAGAGAGAGAGAGAGAGAGAGAGAGAGAGAGAGAGAGTGCGTGTGTGTGTGTGTGTGCGCGCGTGTGTGTGTATGTGCGTATGTGTGTGCGTATGTACATGTAAGTGCACGTATTCGTATGCATGCGTGGTGTGTGTGTGTGTTTGTATTATGTGTGCTCATATGCACGTGTGTGTGTGCATGTGCTGTGTGTGTGTGTGTGTTTGTGTATGCGTAACTATGGAGTAACGATAATGTGCATAAGTTTGCCGCTCCATGCAAAGCCTTTACGATGATGGCTTTTGCATGTCCTCTTCTTTTTCTTTTTTTCTTCTTCTTTTTCTTTTTTTCTTCTTCTTCTTTTTCTTTGGTGACATACAAAGTCTACGGACTGCGTACGTAGGAACAATTCGTAGAAAAAAAAGAAAAAAAGATTTTGTTGGTATAATAAGTACATGGAAGCTGTAAAGCCTATAAAGGTTCCTGTTGTAGTGGGAAAACGGCATACCGGTAACTGTTATCAAGAGTACATAACCCCCCAGATTGTGCAACGCCTGATCCAGCTCTGCATAGGGTATTGGTCGAGCGTAGTCGGATCTCCTGATGTCATGCGTACACTTCACACCAGCGCAAGGCCGGTCTCGAGGCAGGGCACCGTTGTTTTTGATCAGCGAGTACCCGCGACTCCCCGGGTTCCGCTCAGGTGTGTGCGGTATTATGACGCAAGGGTCCGATTACGCTCGACCAAAACCCTATGCACAGCTGGATCAGGCGTTGCACACTCTGGGGGGGGGGGTATGTACTCTTGCTGTTATGGGTGTGCATATGCTGGGGATACAGGTAGTCATAAAGGCCACTGTGTACATGACTTGTACTGTACTGTTAGATAAGTTCCTCAAATTGCAGGAACCGCACGACCATTTCTGGCATGTCTGTGATGGCGGACGATGCGGTGGCGGACGCTCCATAATCCACCCTGGCCCTGTAGAGGCTTCTGCCAACGCAGCGGAGAGTCAGGTCGTGGGTCGGCATTTTCATACTCCAGATGACAGAGGGGGCCATCTGGCGAATCCTCAGCCGAGATTTTGTGGAGGTGCTGCTTCAGGGGTGGACAGTGGGTAGCGCAGCGCGCTGTGCACTGGCCATGCGGCATACTGGTAACTGCAAACACTCTAGCATGCATACCAGTATGTGTGTGTGTGTGTGCACGCGTGTGTGTGTGTGTGTGTGTGTGTGTGCATGTGTGTGTGCGTGTGTGTGTCTGTGTGTGCGGGTGTGTGTGTGCGTGTGTGTGCAGAGAAAATCTGTGGGTGCACATCCAGTGCATTTGCAAATTTGCATGCTTCTCTTGCGATGGGCGTATACATGGTACATACATGGTGTGCATGTATTTGTGTGCGTGTGCGTGCGCGTGTCCCTTTCTTCTGATGGCAGGCTGGAGCGTGGCACTCGTATCAGCCAGTACGCACCGAGACACACGGTGTACATACGCGATCTGCCCGAGATCCCTCGCAACCTACCAAAGGTCAGTTGGTCGCGTTGACGTGGCCCTACACTACTATGATTCTTGAGGACTTGTTTTTACCCGGGGGAATATACGTCCATATAGTTCCTATTTCCCCTTGTGTTCATGCACAGTAGAATGCCCGGTATCCGATCGTCAACTATCCGAACGGTCAATTATCCATTAAGGGACAGCATGAGGTTTTGCTGATTTCTCACCATCCGCAGCACCTTTGGTAATGGTGCAGAGATGTGTATATAGCAGCCTGATGAAAATGTCTACAGACAGGAGACCACCGCCACGAGGCGACCGCGAAAGGACGAGATCGTGGGGCGCTCTGGGGGTACTTTACGGTACATGTACCGTAGTGCGACGACCAGCGTTTGTGCATGCAGACCTCTAGATGACATCACACCTGCATGTTATTACCAAATATTCTCTATTATAAGCACAGGTCTCCATTACTAGCACAGTCTCTAATACTAGCACACTGTGAGCACCTTTCGAAACATTATAAGCACAGTCTCTATTATTAGCACGGTCTTGGTGGAAATCAATGCTGCATGCATGATATCTAGCATGTATTTCTTCTTGCTCTGTATGGATATATTGGTTGAAAAAATATAAGCGCAGTCTCCAATATAAGCGCGGTCTCCAATATAAGCACGGGGTAGAGGGGTGTTGAAAAAATATAAGCACGGCGCTTATAATAGAGAATATACGGTAAGTCACCGTATTTTCTCTAATAAGAGCCCGGGGTTCTTATTTTTTCAGTGACAGCTCTACCCGCGCTACTATTAGAGACTGGGCTATTATTTTTTCAATTGTCAACTATCAAGCCAACTCCAGTCTATACAGGCATAAACTGACCATATCAAGACTGATTTTTCAACCCTATACTCAGGAATATTGTCAAAACAGATGTTTCACAATAGCATTGGCGCCAGGAAGGAAGCAGTAGACCAAAAACCTCCTTAATATGTTCTTGGCATGTTGTAATGCTGTTTTATATGCAATCAATATACTTGTTGCATACTCCAATTGTGACCCGCGCTACTATTAGAGACTGTGCTCTTCTTATTTCAAACCACCCTCACCCTGGGTCATTATTGGAGACTGGGCTATTATCGGAGACCTGGGCTTTTATTAGAGATAATACGGTAGTTGCAGATATCGTGAAAACAACAGTACATCCTGCATTGTGTGACCTGTGCAATTACTCCTTGCCACATTCGAGGCCACAAAAGTCCAAGAACAGGGAAATAGAAATTCAGCCAGGTTTTGCAAAATAAGGACAGGTATGCCATGGCAAAATGGAGAAGCAGATCTAAATCCCAGATTTTTGAGATTTAAAGTGGGCTTTTATTAGAGAAAATACGGTATCTACGCTTGATGTAATCTTGATGTGAGTTTGTGTTTTGCAATGTGTGCGCTGTACATTGTTCAGGTTGCGTCCAAGTGGATGCGGGATTCTCTGTCACCGTACAGGGTGAGCGGCGCTTGCTTTCGTGTTCTCTCGCCCTGTGTGTGTGTGTGTGTGTGTGTGTCTGTGTGTGTGTGTGTGTGTGCTCCTGTTGTGTGATTCGCCTTTTCCGGCAGCCGTGCCTGGGCATAGAGCACTATTTGCAGCAAGGACCGTAGACACACTGTGTCCGATTTGTCGTATCATGCGCCTGTGTGTCTATTGCTGTGCACGTTTGAACAGGTGATTATGACGAATGCTGTGGCGTCACTCAACAGCCACGGCGGGAAAATCTACTTCGGAGTCACCAGAGAAGGTATGGGGCCATTCCATATAATTACTAATTAGAGAGGTTCTGCACTTCTTCCAGTTGAGCAACTTTACGTAAGTGGGCGGGGAAAACCCGTGAATTCGCGAGTTTGCACTCCACTTACGGAAAGTTGTCTACGGAGAGTACATAGGTAGGGCTCTGATAACGGAGGTACTCCTTAAGTGGATTGGGGTGCACATCTATGACTCTCTCCCCAGGTCGACCCGGCCATACACTGCCGCGGTCCGAGTTGCCAAGGGCAGCTACGTGATTCGAAACTCCGTATGGCGGAACACAAATCCGCATGCAGTGCACGTAAGACTTTCCGTAGATCGACTGAGTTATGCGGAACCTGTCTATTACAGCTGTATCAATTATTTTTCACGTAACGAAAAGTTTACGAGTAGCTATGACCCTCTTGACCTGCCCGGTACGCGAACCCGTCAATTTTTTTTCGAATATGACCCCCCCCCCCCTCCGGTCTGTGGAAACCTCCAGTAGTGGGGAGGTGACTTTAATTGCGCGCCCGTTGTTTGTCCTGTCGCCAGGGATTGTTGAAGGTTGCGTCGTCAACAGAGAGACAACGGACCACTACCAGCTGATTTGCGACGACGTCTTCTCCAAGATACAGCCTATCGTACCCCGCCAGAGCTTTCGGTACGTTTCCTACTCCAATTGTGAAATGCTGGGTTTTCTGTGTGTCTGTCTGTGTGTGGTGTGTGACATAGTTCTCAGTTTACCTGGTTGAGCCCATAGCGCACACACACACACACACCTGGTTCCGTTCCAGATTGCGCTGCTTGGAGTCTCACCGCTCTTTTTTTCTTTTTCTTTTTTTCTTGCCAATGCCATTGTTGCTGTTTCACCTGGCCGGGTACAGTTTCTTCATGTTTGAAAACTTTGGATTTGTTTGAATGTTGTTGTTGTTGTTGTTGTTGTTGTTGTTGTTGTTGTTGTTGTTGTTGTCGTCGTCGTCGTCGTTGTTGTTGTTGTTGCTGTTGCTGCTGTTGCTGTCGTTTTTGTTGTTGTTGATGTTGTTGTTGTCGTTGTTGTTGTCGTCGTTGGTATTGGTGTTGCACCCGGCAGGGTAGAGTTTCTCCCTGTTGTCATGAAAGGACGTTCAACACGCTTCCAGGTAATGTGTATACGTGTGGACGGCGGCAACAAGAGTGAGACCTACTGGGACAACTCCAATCCAAACATGCCCAAGGTAAGATGGTGTGAACACGGCAGAACGAGACAGGCAGATTGTGTGCGGTGTGTGTGTGTATGTGCATGTGTGTGTGTGCGTGCGTGTGTGTGTCTGGGGAGGGGGGAGGAGGTGTGTGTGGGTGTTCAGCCAGTCGGATCAACAGTACTTCACGGTACTACCTGTAATACCAAGATAGTCGTCACCTGTCCACCTGTAGCTTACTATTGTATACCGTATTTCCGCAAATAAAAGGCCGTCCTCGTATACAACGCCTTCCTCGTATACAACGCCTTCCTCGTATACAAGGCCGGGGCAGGGGGCGATTGAAAAAATAGAAGACCGTCTCCGATTAGAAGACCGGACCTACTAAATGAGTCTTTGTTCTTGTGTTAAAAATAGAAGACCGTGCTCAAACTGTGGGAAAAAAATAGAAGACCGTGCTCAAACTGTGTAGAAGAAAATGGAAGAACGGGGGTAAAACTGTGTGGCGAGAAATAGAAGACCGGGGTCAAACTGGGTTGAAAGAATAAAAGACCGTCCTCGAATACAAGACCGTCCTCGATTATAAGGCCGGGTTAGGACGAGGTTGAAAAAATAGTAGACCGGCCTACTATTTGTGGAAATACGGTATGTGCATGTCCAATGTGTTTTCTTCTATTTGACATGTACATTTTAAAGTGGTGGACATCACGCAACTGAATTGTAAAGAAAAGAGGGTTTGTTAACTGGCAACCGCTCTATTCAGTTGCTATTCACACTCTGCGCATGCGCTGGATGAAAAATTCTTTATTTGTGATGTCGAAAAAATTATGACGTTTCGGACGTTTCGACATCACAAATAAAGAATTTTTCATCCAGCGCATGCGCCGAGTGTGAATAGCAACTGAATAGAGCGATTGCCAGTTGACAAACCCTCTTTTCTTTACATGTACATGTAGCTTGAACTGTTGTCCATGTAGGCACACTCGCCTTGCCTTCATCTTTAAAATCTGCTCATTTCTTGTCCGTCCCTCTCCGATGTGCCAGATGTACCTGAGAAGTAAAGGCATCGTGACAGGCCCGCTCGGTCCCAACGAGATTGGTCAGCTTGTCCTGGAGCGCTACCAGCAGTTCCTGCATGGTGGGGGACGCATCAATGCGATCGTCCGCGGAGCACCGGCTGCATCAGCAGCGGCAGGTCAGTGTAACGAGTTAGCAATACAATTTTGAATGGTGCCAGTCGGATGTCCAATAGGAGAAGAGGAGATTGTTGCAGTGACAAGTTGTTGCAGTAAGCCCACCCTGTGTGATGGGCTTTTTTCTTTTTCTTTTAATGGTGGCTTCAGGATTTTGCAAATACGAGTGAATAGTGCGCCGCAGACGTGTGGGGATTTTCTACAGGTTTTGGTTGAGCTTGTTTCACCAAACAAAATTATTTCGTTTTGTGAATAAAAGCACGGTGTGTTTGTGCTTCCTGTACACATGACGTGTTCCTATGCATACGCTTAGAAAAAGCTTCCCGTAAGGAAACGTCTTCTTCCACTTCTGTGTACTATCTGTGGCGGCTGGACAGTGAGCGAAAAATCATTCTACCTGTACTTTATACAGTCTAACCTCGTTAGGACAAACTTCAAGGGACCGAACAAGTTCGTTTGTCACACACGGAAAGTTAGGTGTGGTCCTCGAAAGAGTGCTCAATGCACCGGGGTGCAGAGCTTCATACAAAAGGAATAGAATGGGATACGGAGCTTGGGTTTGTCTTATCGGGAGTTCTTCTTATCCAGATCTGACAAAAAAATTGATATGCATAATTATTATCATATGGATTGTATTTATGTGAAGGTGCATGCTGTGGCTATTAGATGTAAAACATTTTTTCAGAACATAACCCAGCAACAGGTATGTACAATGTGCAAGGAATTCATGACAGCATTACATCCGCCTTGTAACATGTTTTGCCACTACAAGAGGCCTCGACTATCGCCATATCGGGAAAAACTACAGCCAGCGTCCACACGGGGACCGAAAGTTCGTACTATACGCTGATTTTGTTCAAATCACGCTTGAAATTAGTCCGTCTATTAAACGAATAATTTTGACTTGATATGATGCCTGGCTCTAGTTCGTACTAAAGGAAAGTTCGCCTTATCAGTGTTCGTCCTAACGAGGTTTAACTGTATCATCAGAGTTTGTTGTGTTCATTTTCATACCGCATTTAACCTGCCCCTGTCTCTTTGCTTTGCTGTTCGTTAGGCTCGAGAGTGCCGCCATCTGCTGGCAAGCGTTCGGCTTCAGCTGCCACCGATGTCCAGCCGCTGGCAAAGCGTTTGGCAGCAGCCAAGGCACTCAAGGCGTCATCATCATCGACGTCGAGCAACCAGCTCAAGCCGACGACGGCAACAGCGGCGGCGGCAGGCTTGAGGGCTCCCGTCGTGTTTGACGACAAGCCCGCGTCCTCAGCCAGGGTTACGCTGCGACGATCCTCAACTCTACGTCCCACCGCCGGACCCGTTCGCCAGCCTCCGCCGTCCGCCGCGGGTGCTCGTGGGAGAATCATCACCGTCGTCGAAGAGGACGAGGAAGGCTGAGCACCGCTCGCCGGCGGCTCCCCCGCTCGCGCGGATGCTGCCTACGCCTTACCAGCTGCTCTGGACTCGCTCAGCAAATGTCGCGCACCGCGTGACTAGAACTAGTATTGCTTACTCCAGGCACCGCGTGACTAGAATTGCTCCCTCCAGAGCACTGTTAGCTGTTAATGTTAACCCACATCCGCGGTGGACTACATCCATTAACAGCATCACCTAACCGTATCATTGTCAACGAAAGTCACCAGATTCCGTCGCCAAGGTGGCCGTATTGCGCCACCCGGCAGCTGATAGCAGGCCGACCATTAGAGACGGATGGCCACCGTCGATGATGATCTTCAGCAGGCTGCGACATGGAGCAGTGTGGAATACTCATGACTCAAGCCCACCTTTTAGTGACGTGTGGCAATCTCGTGGGTCAACGGAGTGCTACAAACGAGTACAATGGAATCTTGGTGTATGCACTGCCTACGTTTGGCCACACTGGACTTTCTCTTCTGCGTCGTGTTACGGCAATTGGTTTGCGTGGCGTGGCGGTGCCTTGCCATGTGTGGCTGGCGATTGCAGTTCTCATGTGTGCTGCGTCAGTGCACACACTATGTGTATGTGTGTGTGTGTGTGTGTGTGTGTGTGCATGTGTGTGTGTGCATGTGTATGTGTGTGTGTGTGTGTGTGTGCATGTGTATGTGTGTGTGTGTGTGTGTGCATGTGTGTGTGTGTGTGTGTGTGTGTGTGTGTGTGTGTGTGTGTGTGTGTGTGTGTGTGTGTGTGTGTGTGTGTGAGTGTGTGAGTGTGTGAGAGAGAGAGAGAGAGTGTGTGTGTGAGTGTGTGTGTGTGTGTGTGTGTGTGTGTGTGTGTGTGAGTGCGTGTGTGCGTGTCTTCGTGTGTACGTTCATGTGTTTAGTGTTGTAACGTTACCGGCCCTCTGGTGTACCACACTCAGTTTATGCCTTTCGTTAGAACGTCGGTGTTCCCTCCATTTGTGTTGCGATTGGCGGTATAACTGAGATTACTCGGTGAGGATCACTATTTTGTTTTTGCTTTTTTTAAACTATTTTTATACATCCAAAAAGTAAGAAAGACGACCCGGTTTGTGCGGGTTTGAGTCAGGTTCCACTGTGAGTATGTAGTTGCCAATGTGAATGTGCGCGAGGTGAAGTTTTAAATTGCGAATTTGGCTATGCGTCGGAGCTACCCTCGTACTAGCAATGCATGAATGCATTTTTGGCACACTGCCCGTCATGACCTAGTCACGAGTTGAATGGGGAATCAGCTGAGCTGGGGCATTGCTGCATAATAGTTCGGTGTGAAGTGAGCTAAGCGCCCTTTTTACATGCGCTGGCTCCATCTGCTACAGTTTCAGGCTTCCAAGTACCATTTCTCTCTGAGACTTTGGACAGTTTTGTACGTGATGCATAGCAGCATCGCACACAGGCATTTCTTTTGAAATCTCCCGTATTATGCAAAAAAATCGCTGCTCGTAAATCGCAAGGAAACTGAAACCCAGTCAGCTTGATCGCCATGCATTTTCACTACCTAATGAAGGCAGCATGAGAATTGCCATCTGTCATTCTGACAGAGATGCCTGGCAGTCACACTGTGCTTACACAGCTGCATAATGCCGTTTATTATTTTTATTTTACTATTATTATTTTTTCGGCAACGCAGATGATGATGATGATGATGAATGAAGGCAGCGCACCCATAGCTCAGAGTAGCCCACTCTTTTATAACCTGGGAATATCGAATGGAGTCATATATTTTTATAGAAAAGAAAAAGGACCAAGGAACTACAAGACTAAGTTACGCTATACTAGTAATCATAATGTACACTACAGTCCATTCATCGGAAACTGGCCCGCTGGCTTTTAAAAGTCGGATTTGGGCCGAATTGAGGATCAAAAACCCACTTTAAATCTCAAAAATCTGGGTTTTGGATCTGCTTCTCCATATATTTTGCCATGGCATACCTGTCCTAATTTTGTAAAACCTGGCTGAATTTCTATTTCCCTGTTCTTGGACTTTTCTGGCCTCAAATTATGTGGCAAGGAGTAATTGCACGGGTCACACAATGCAGGGTGTACTGTTGTTTTCACGATATCTACAACTATGTGTGGGAGACACCAAAAAGTTAGGGTGGCAGTTTCCAATGAATGGACTGTAACACCAGCACGTAACTTGTACGGTACTTAAGGGTGCGTTCTTAAATGCTCCAGCTTCTAGAAGAAGAAGAAAAGAGAAGTCAAAGAAACTGGGATTCTTCAAGGACGGGTCTCGAAGAATTCGGAGATATTTTGCAGATGTCAAGCAAAATGGAGCGCCAAAGGGACCGTGATCTTGAGTGCCACGAAAATAGTCTGCGCTGTGCGTATGCGAAAAGGGAAATGCGTACACTCATGATCAACACGTGGCTTTTAGCCTAGTTCGCATGCGCTGATCCGAAACCGCGGGAATCTCCGAGTTTCAACCACCTCTGAAGCTTGGAGAGCTTGGAGAGCTTTGGAGAGCCTCCTGAAATTCGGAGAGGATATAAGAACAGCTCTCGAACTTTTCGGAGAGTCCCAACTTTTCCGAGAGGATTTAAGAACGCACCCTTAGTTCCTGGGTCCTTTTTTTCTTTTCTATAAATAATTTATCCTTGGCTCTCCATCTGAGTCCATTCATATATTTTTGCACACAAGCCCGATAGTATACTGTTTGTAAACAAGTGTAATCGACTACTAGTAATCGACTACTAGTAATCGACTACTAGTAATCGACTACTAGTAATTGATTGTTGAACTAAAGAGAAATCGGGCGCGGGCAAAAATCCATGATCGGTCCAGACCTAAGTGAAAAAAATGAAAATCAGTGGTGCCAGTAATCAACACGTGCAAAAATAACTCAGGGGGGTTGTGAACTTGGTAAGCCTGGATATGATTTGTGCGCAAAAACAACACAAACAACAGCAACAAATAACAGCTATGAAGCACGCGAGCGACCAAAACACAGAGAGAAGTAAAATACCTAGAAAGTTGGAGATCGTCCGAAACGCCTACTTGCTTAAACGACGGGAAGAAAACAAACAATGTCCAGCGCGTCACGCCACGGAGATTCTGGATGCCCGCACCCACACCGCTAAGTCCAGCCAGGACAGCATGGGCAGCGGCAACAACAACAACACCTACACAGCCAGAACGAGAAGAAGGAGAGAACATCGGAAGCCACGGGAGCTACACGAAAATCGATGAATCCCAGGGCGGTCGAATGGGTGTTCTGAAGCCGCACTTGCTATGCACAGTACAAGTACATCAAATCATACAGCAGACTACGGTAGCAGCCGAATAGGTACTCCGTGAACGAAAGGAGAACTAAGGTATACGCTAGGGTTGGTATGATGAGTTCCGAATACGGCTGAGCAGCAATGCATGCGAGCCAACTAAAAAGCAGCAGATACGGCCGAGCGAGCGCCAGCCTGGTGCAGACCAACTACATGATACGCACTGTGTTGAAGTGATTCTCCGGTGACACCATGCGGCGATGGTACCGACCGCGTCCGCGCGGAATTCCGCGGTCATCGTACGTGCGTGCCTCGCGTTCCATATACTTGTGGAAACAGGCCGGAGAGAGCGCAGTCTTTGAGTGGATGAGATGCACGGTGGTGCCACAGCAGGGAGGTGCACACTGTGACGCTCCGATCTCGACAACAAGAACACTAGAATGATGGTTTCTTCTTCTGGGCTGCACAGCGGCACCCACGCGCACGCACCATCCATTCCCAGCATCATAATCAAGTCACGCCATATGAACGAACACGGGTGTACGGCGAAACCAATGCACGAGACACGTAATGCATTCAGCGGGTCAAAAACTCAAAACCAACGCACCGAGTGCGTGCCGCGACGTGCGGATCTCGACAGCAACACACACACGCACATACCGCGTGAGACGGACGCACACAGACGTAGGGCGAAACTAACGCACGAGATACGTAACGCATCGGGTGGGTAAAGCCAACACACTGGGTACAGCCAGCCACACACTACGCTGTGCGATTGTAGTAAGCAGTGACCAGGGCACGATCAGTCGCTGACAGTCCGCGAAGAACTTGCTGCAGAGAGAAACGAGGTAGAGCGAAAAAAAAAGAGAAAAGAAAAAAAGAGGTCAGCATACTGTAGGTATGTAGCAGCAATAATTATACAATAGCATGTGTACACACACACACACACACACGTGTGTGTACACGTGTGTGTACACGTGTGTGTACACACACGTGTACACACACACACACACACACACATACATACACACACACACACACACACACACACACACACACACACACACACACACACCACCACCACCACCACCACCACCAACAACAACAGGCAGTAGGGTTAGAGCAACAAGGGTCAGGGTTGGGGGCAGCCCACAGGCAGTAGGGTTAGAGGCAGCAACAAGGGTCAGGATTGAGGGCAACAATAGGGAATAGGGTTGAGGGCAACAATAGGGAGTAGGGTTGAGGGCAACAATAGGGAGTAGGGTTGAGGGCAACAATAGGGAGTAGGGTTGAGGGCAACAATAGGGAATAGGGTTGAGGGCAACAATAGGGAATAGGGTAAAGGCAACAACAGGGAGTAGGGTTGAGGGCAACAATAGGGAATAGGGTAAAGGCAACAATAGGGAATAGGGTAAAGGCAACAATAGGGAGTAGGGTTGAGGGCAACAATAGGGAGTAGGGTTGAGGGCAACAATAGGGAGTAGGGTTGAGGGCAACAATAGGGAGTAGGGTTGAGGGCAACAATAGGGAGTAGGGTTGAGGGCAACAATAGGGAGTAGGGTTGAGGGCAACAATAGGGAGTAGGGTTGAGGGCAACAATAGGGAGTAGGGTTGAGGGCAACAATAGGGAATAGGGTAAAGGCAACAACAGGGAGTAGGGTTGAGGGCAACAATAGGGAATAGGGTTGAGGGCAACAATAGGGAATAGGGTAAAAGCAGCAACAGGGAGTTACAGTCAGGGGTAGCAACGGAGACTCCTTCGATTTAGGCTAAGGCCTGTGGAGAATCCATAAACACATTAATACAAACGGGGGATCAGGGCTAGGGCAGCAATAGGTGATATGCCAAATAACGTGCAACTAGACTTGAGAAGGCATTGCAGAGTAGTTGCATACAAAGTTCAAAGTTGTACGGTTACCTTTGACTTGCATTCCTGCAGAGCTCAGGGACTACCATGTACACATTGTAGTATAATTCGCATGCAACTTGCGTGCGATGCCCTCTCAAGTCTAGTTGCACGTTATCAGGATGTACACATTGTAGTATAATCCGTATGCAACTTGCGTGCGATGCCCTCTCAAGTCTAGTTGCATGTTATTTAGCATATCATCTATTCGTACCAGTACCTATACCATACCTGGTCTCTTGGAGCCAGGAAGCGCCTTGCCGGTTCCTTGCAGGCATAGTGGTAGAACTCCGTCTGCTCGTAGTACATGTAGTCGGCGTTAGACACTCGCCGCCAGCGTAGTACCCTGCACATACACACGTGCACGCACGCGCGCGCGCACACACACACACACGCATACATACCCACACATGCATACCTCAGACCTGCCCATCGCGGAAGCGATGATAGCGAACAGCTATGTTAGACATAGCAACTTGTGCTGGGATTACACCATTCAACAGCTTGCAGGGCTGATGAATTGACCGCCACTAATTTTAGCCTGGTATCCACCACACAGCTGATGAAGTGGCTTTTTCTGGCCAGTGAATCCCTATTTTTCATTTTTTTTACACACACTTGCCACACCACAACATACTCCGGCATACACTGGCTGTTGGTAACCACCCAGGAGAATGAAAGAAGAGCTAGGAGAATGAGAAAGAGAAGAAAGACGTGTGCGACCATAATCGTCGGGAATTGAACCTGCAACCTCTCGATTGGAAATCGACTGCACATACAATACCACTACACCATATGGGACACACACATGCATACACATACACACACACTTTGAAAAGTATGCACTGTACACTGGTACGGATATACATCTGTACTATGGGCCTCAAAGGGTTAACACAACAATGACAAACAATACCGTATTTCCCCGTAAGTTAGTACGTACTAACTTTCAAACTTAGCAGCCACATGAGTACTAACTTTCGGGGGTGGTACTATCTTTCGGGGAGTACTTTTTTTATCGGGGGTAAATGACACGCAGTGGGAAGCCTGCGCAACTCCAGTGTCCGTGCATATGATGTATGTACTGTACGGTGTCTGTACATGTAGGACGGGTACGAACTTACTATCTTTCGGGGGGGGGGGGGACTGTCTTTCGGGGTGATAACCTCGGCAGTGGAAAGTGTATTTTTTATAGGGGGGGGGGGGGGGGGGGGGGAGGGTACTAAGTCATTGGGGAGAACTAACTTACGGGGAAATACGGTAGTGTGGCATGGTGCAGAACCTACCCAAGGGCGATGGGATGATGGCAAGTGCGGCACATTGCACGGTTGCTAGGCGATATTTCAAAACTGTACACCTGCGCACACAGACACACATGCACAACCCATGCACATGCACACCACACACACACACACACACACCACACACACACACATACACACACATGCAGACAATTACTTTCGTCCTGGACACGATACAAACCAGTCACCCAATGCCTCGAGAAGTATCAACATTGTCTCACGCACTCACAGCAGAGCTGAGCAGCATAACTGCTACCCATTGGATGACAAACCATTAGAACGACTACAGTAAAACCAAGAGTACATAACCCCCCAGAGTGTGCAACACCTGATCCAGCTCTGCATAGGGTCTTGGTCGAGCGGAATCGGATCTTTGCGTCATAATACCGTACACATCTGAGGGGAACCCGGGGAGTCGCGGGTACTCTCGGATCAAAAACAATGGTGTCCTGCCTCGAGACCGGCCTTGCGCTGGTGTGGAGTGTACGCATGACATCAGAAGATCCGATTCCGCTCGACCAAGACCCTATGCAGAGCTGGATCGGCGTTGCACACACTGGGGGGTTATGTACTCTTGGTAAAACCTGCCAAGGTGATCACTCTGATAAGGTGAACTAAAAAAGCTTTCGCTTTTTGACGAAGAGTGGTACATATGATTAACAAAGGTAGGAATTATTACGGTACTTTTCCAGACGTTTCGTCGTTCTGAACAACAGCGCCAGTGGATAAAGAATCTGTACCACTCTTGGTCTGAAAAGAACAAAACCTTTTTTCGATTTTACAATGAGAGTGGGTAACCAATGGCCTGTCCATGATCAATAGTTACTCTTAATAAGGTGAACACCAGCCCTGGAGGACCACCACAAATAGAAACAAGCGGTGCGATGATGTCCTGTTACATTCATTGGCAAACAACACGCTGCACGCTGTACAGTAAAACCTGTCAAGGTGGTCGCTCTGTTACGGTGAACACCAGACCTACAGTGCGTTTCAAAAATATAGACGCGCGATTACAAAAAAAACGTTAGGCCAGCATCTATACCACATAAAATCTGTAAAATTAATCACTTTGTGCATAGAAATTTCGAAATTGAGCGTTTGCTATCCGATCGCTATAAAATCTATATGAGAGTAATTGCGGGAAGGACCTGAGCAACATTCCGAAAAAAATTCTCAAAAGCTCCAGCCAAATTTGAAATATTTCAAAAATACCATGCGTCTATATTTTTGAAATGGACCGTAGCGGACCACCACGGCCAGGAACACTGGGGCACTGTTTGCAGTTACATTGACCCTGGATAAGAAGACCGCCTGTACTACACGACGACCACATAGGCAGGGTCCCATGAGCGGTCAGCTTAGACAGGTGTCACAGTAGATTGCCAAGCAAGAAGAAGAACACTTCACAACACCGGCCCGTGACCTTTGTTTTTTTGTTTTTGTTTTTTGTTTTTGTTTTTTTTGTAGTCCCCTGTGTTCTCTTGCTGTTGTTGTTGTTCTCTTCCATTCTATGTAGGCATGTGCATTTTGAACTACTTTCAAAAAAAAAATTAAAAAAAACCCCGAAGACTCCCTTGATGTAGGCCAAGGCCTGTGGAGAATCTACTGTCGTGGACATGGAAATCCAATCAGAGGTCAAGCGGCCCCAGTGCGCTGGCCATGCAGCCGTGAGTGAGCAGGCGATCAACATGTGCACTGTGCATGCAACGTTCTGTATGCACTGACGGCGCCGGCTCTGGTCGTTCGACCGGATTTCCATGTCCACGACAGTAAAACTACAAAATACACTGTACATACATTAGTCTCCGGACGCCGACCGTAGCTATCCTCTGACGCGTCATCGTCATCATAGCTCTCGTAACCATACGGATAACCACCATCATCGCCTTCATCATCGTCGTCGTCTTCATCGTCGTCGTCGTCTTCATCGTCGTCGTCTTCATCATCATCATCGTCACCATCCCCAACCTGGTAACCGTCCAGGTTGATAATGGCTGGCTGCACATTCACGGTGGTGGCGCGTGTGTTTGCCCTGTGTTACGACAAGAGAGAGAGAGAGAGAGAGAGAGAGAGAGAGAGAGAGAGATAGAGGGAGGGAGAGAGAGAGAGAGAGAGTTGCCATAAGCCCATTGTGCATTGCCAAATATGGGATGTAGATGAGTAATGCGTGTGAGTGCGCTGTGACCCGGAATGCACTGTTCAGCATTCTGCACACAAACACAACCATACCCAGATGGCCGTGTGGAGTGTCGGCGGTACAAACGAAATCATTGCGCAATTAACCCTTTCACTGTATTTGCGGTACGTACCGCTTTGCTGGTGGAGCGGCCGCGGCGGCCGCTGACTTGGCTTCCTTTAGTTTCTGCACAACACAAGGAAAACAGCACGAATGGAACGATACACGTCTCCACGTTGAGTTCAGACAATGCAAGGAAGACAACACGAGTGGAACAGTACAGTACAGTCGGACCTCGCTTTTCCGGTCCTCGTTTATCCGGATCCCTCGCCATCCGGAAGAAAATCGTTGGCCACCAGTTTACAGCACATGCAATGCTTACAAACAGTATGTGTGTTCAATTATCCGGTTCCCTCGCCTATCCGGATATTTTTGTGGAAAACGGATGTGTGCGGCTAAGCGAGGTCTGACTGTACTGTTGGTCGCCAAAGAACTGGGGAGTCAGCCTCCTAGTCCAGACCGTTCTTATTTTCATGTACCGTAAATTACCGCCAGAGCGCCCCACCATCTCGTCCTTTCGTGGTCGTATTGTGGAGGTGGTCTCCTGCCTGTAGGTCATACAACACGAACTTTGTACACATATTGCACGTTGTGCAGACAATCCGTACCTTCGAGCGGACACGAGCTCCACGCAAAAACCTGCTTAGTGTGACCTTAGTACACTAAGGTTCTCACACCGTACAAACTTCGTTGCATTCTGCCATACGCTATTCTTTTCCCCGGCTGTAAAATCAAGGTGGGGCGCTCTGGCGAGACGGGGGCGCTCCGGCGGTACTTTACGGTACTACAGTCTATGCACAGTCGATTCACCGTGTATACATCGGTATGCGGTGTTTGGCGAGATCCTAGACTGGCCGGCCTTCGGCGCTCCGTTCTTCGGCGCTCTGTTCTTTGGCGCCCGCCAGTACAGTACAGTACATGTGTTCAGACTAAGTTCAAACAGAATACGTCATAATACAGTGCTGCAGGGCGCCGAAGAAGGAACAGCATTGCTTTGCTTTGAGTTCTTTTCAATAATTGTATTGGGTTTTAGTTGCATTTCTATTTATTTTAGAATTGCGATCAACAGAACGAGCTGAACCGACATTTCACAAAGGCTTTTATTGTATTCAAAAAACGAGTGGATACGAAGGCAGTGAAGAAGATGGAAGAAAGAAAAAATGTGATATGGAGAAAATGATGAACAAAAAATCGTACTTCGAACTAGTTTTCGCACAACACTCCTCAGGAAGCTACGTTGTACTAATGAAAAACAATCCAGAAAGATACTAATGGGGAGAAATGGAGTGAGAAGAAACAACACCTATGAAAATGATAATGCTAGCACTAAGGTAATAACAGGAAAAACTGCGAAAGCACTTAACGAACTTGTAAAGACTACTAGTATACTGTGACACAAGATATGACACCATGGCCAACCAGGGCCAAACAGACAGAACAAGCTGCTACTAGAACAATTTCAAACGAATAATGCTGTCCTTCTGGACACACAGATTAGGCTTATGAATACGTTGACAAACAGCTTCTAACACACTCATATCTTGTGTCACAGTATACTAGTAGTATTTACAAGTTTGTTAAGTGCTTTCGCAGTTTTTCCTGTTATTACCTTAGTGCTAGGATTATCATTTTCATAGGTGTTGTTTCTTCTCACTCCATTTCTCCCCATTAGTATCTTTCTGGATTGTTTTTCATTAGTACAACGTAGCTTCCTGAGGAGTGTTGTGCGAAAACTAGTTCGAAGTACGATTTTTTGTTCATCATTTTCTCCATATCACATTTTTTCTTTCTTCCATCTTCTTCACTGCCTTCGTATCCACTCGTTTTTTGAATACAATAAAAGCCTTTGTGAAATGTCGGTTCAGCTCGTTCTGTTGATCGCAATTCTAAAACTATTGTCGCCTCGACGCCTATTTACATATTTCAGATTGAGGTACACACAAAATCAGATAGATTTGCTGAATGCTGTGCTGAGGAAACGTTTCTACTGCCGTAATGTCGCGTATAACGTTTCGTTTCTGACACGGTGTCTGAACACTGGTGTCTGTCCCTGTGGTGTTCAGAAACGCGTTCAGAAGACCAAGGCCTATCATTCCTTATCAATAGAGAGAGTATTTCTCAAAGATGATATTGCCAGGTCGCGTGACTCTTTGTCCAATGCCCGCGTCCAGTTTAAGTACTTATATGACCGTGCGCGTTCGTTTTTGTCTGCCCATGACTTCCTACGCTTCTCGCTGCTCTTATCCGAAAACGATGATAGACAACGGATACGACTGATCGCTAAGTATGACAAGACCTTCACCTGGCTTCGAAAGAAAAGATATGGCCAGGTTACCTTCAATCCAAACAGCATCATCAACATGTCAGCCTTGGAATTGACTGATGTGCAAAAAGAACTCCTTTCCCGCGGAACAGACTTCGGAATTCCGCCTTCTTGTAACAACAAAGAAATCGTCATGACAGAATTTGAACTGTTTTACAGGAAACTATTATGCTTTTCGCCGATTTCCGAGGCTCAACAGTCGGTGTGCGCAGCTAAACTTAGAGCAGAGGCTGAAGAGCATTCCGAACAATTACCAGACCGAAGTTCTTTCTCATTATCTCGCGAGCATCTCAAAGCCCGTAAAGAATTGCGAGCGAATAAGGACATCATCATAACCAGACCTGACAAAGGTCGTGCTACAGTCATTATGAACAAAGCTGACTATGTTGACAAAATGATTGTCATCCTTGCATGCTGATACATCTAAATTCCAAGCAATTGGCCCAGTAGGACAGTTTGACAGAACCTTGAAAGTAGAGCCAGAGTTAATCAATTACCTAAAGAAACTAAAAGCCGACAAGAGTATCTCTACACATGAATTTGACTTGATGAA
Organism: Sycon ciliatum; assembly: GCF_964019385.1. Classification (NCBI taxonomy): domain Eukaryota; kingdom Metazoa; phylum Porifera; class Calcarea; order Leucosolenida; family Sycettidae; genus Sycon; species Sycon ciliatum. The sequence continues at coordinate 12,096,850 of NC_088652.1, forward strand.
GCCGGTCGGATCACTACGTCCTCGCCTTTATGGTTTACCAAAAATACATAAGCCTACATGTCCTGTCCGGCCAATCGTCTCCATGACAGCTTCCCCACAGTATTCAATCTCTAAGTGGTTGTGTAGGTTGTTGAAAGTTGTTGAGGAGCACTACTGCCGACACACTGTCAAAGATAGTTTCGATTTCGTAGAGAAGCTACGGGCCCGACCTGTTCCAACTCACTCACATATGTGTTCGTTCGATGTAGTGAGTTTGTTCACAAACGTACCGCTGGAGGAGACAATTGATATTTGCGCGGATGTGTTGTACCGTGTTGACGAAGTTGACACTCCGTGGCTACCTGAATGTGCTTTTCGACGTTTGATGTTGTTAGTCACAACTGGCGTCGAGTTTTCGTTCAATGACGTGATGTATAAGCAGATAGATGGAGTAGCCATGGGCTCTCCGTTGGGTCCCGTGTTAGCTAATGTCTTTGTCAGTTACTGTGAGTGCAAGATTGATGCGTCTCTATGGCCGAGTCTTTATTTCCGTTTCGTTGATGACTCTTTCACATACTTTGATTCCATAGAAGACAGCGAAGTCTTTCTTGGTGCTCTCAACAGCCTTCACCCTTCCCTCCGCTTCACATGTGAGCACGAGCAGTCCAGCAAGTTATCCTTCCTCGACGTACTTGTTGAGAAAACCGAATTTGGTAGCGTAACATCGGTGTATCGTAAACCGACATTCACCGGACAATACATTTCCTATGACTCGTACTGTTCGTCTAATTATAAAGTCAACTTAGTAAAGAATCTTGTGGATCGCGCCAAACGGATCTGTTCACCTTGTAAACTCAGTGGTGAGCTCGAATTTCTCCGTTCAGTTTTCACCAAAAACGGATACCCAGGCGACATGTTGGCAAAACTGTTGTCTACAGCCCCCACGCCGAAACATGAATTGATAGGGCCTGCTCGTTGTCCTGTCTTTTTGTGCTTACCATGGAAGGGAAAGAAGTCTGACAATGTGAGTCGTGAAGTTCGTGCGATCATCAAACAAACCTACTATGCGGTACACTTCATACCCGTCTACACAACGATGCGTTCGTTCACGGTGTTGAAGGACGTCCTACCAACCCATCATTTAAGTCATGTAATCTACAACTTTGAATGCCGGAATTGTGCTAGCCGGTATGTTGGTAGGACTGTTCAGCACCTGAGCGAACGCATCAAGCAACACACTCCTTTACACATTATCCCACGTAGCGCACAACTGGAGCGTCCCACGCGGGGAAGACCCCGTAAACAACCACTACCTCCGCCAACACAGGACCTAGCGTCCCACTCGGCAAGTCCACCACTGGCTCCCGTGGCCATGACCAAGTCACTCCCTCCACCAGCGGAGGTGGATGTGGCTTTGGCGACGCCACGTGTGTTGCATGCAGACACGTTTGCGTCATCATCGCTTGCTGCATCACCGGCAGAGACGACAACAATACCTACCTCAATATCAACGAGACCCAGAAGAACAACTGCGAATTACACCATGACCTATTTCAGTACGGAAGTACAGAGCCAACGGAATGCACAACAGGAGCGTGAGACAAGGGATGGGAGGAGACGGGACCTGATTGCTCCAAGGCAGGACGTCGTTGAGGAGGATTCGGCCAGTGAGTCCGGTGAGTGTGAGAGCGAGAATGATTGTGTGAGTAAGAGTGGGTGCGAGCGTGTGTTTTCTAGTAGGAAGTCATCAGTGTATAAGCATCTTGTATCTCGTCCTGATTGCTGCAAGGTGTATTCTGATTCTTCTTTTTCTGTTTTGTGCCGTGCTCGTCATGGTTATAAGTTGCAGTTGAGTGTGTTAGAAGCTGTTTGTCAACGTATTCATAAGCCTAATCTGTGTGTCCAGAAGGACAGCATTATTCGTTTGAAATTGTTCTAGTAGCAGCTTGTTCTGTCTGTTTGGCCCTGGTTGGCCATGGTGTCATATCTTGTGTCACAGTATACTAGTAGTCTTTACAAGTTCGTTAAGTGCTTTCGCAGTTTTTCCTGTTATTACCTTAGTGCTAGCATTATCATTTTCATAGGTGTTGTTTCTTCTCACTCCATTTCTCCCCATTAGTATCTTTCTGGATTGTTTTTCATTAGTACAACGTAGCTTCCTGAGGAGTGTTGTGCGAAAACTAGTTCGAAGTACGATTTTTTGTTCATCATTTTCTCCATATCACATTTTTTCTTTCTTCCATCTTCTTCACTGCCTTCGTATCCACTCGTTTTTTGAATACAATAAAAGCCTTTGTGAAATGTCGGTTCAGCTCGTTCTGTTGATCGCAATTCTAAAACTATTGTCGCCTCGACGCCTATTTACATATTTCTATTTATTGATAATGATAATGATGGTATTTTCGCCCGTACAAGAGCCTTGTAATACATGTTTTAGAAGAAGGAACGGGCTAGGAATTCACTGAGCAGTGAGCACATTTAAAAAATTCAAGGTTTGCTTGAGACTCAGTAAGACTGAGTTGTCAGCATCCATAGGAACCCCACCACCCTGCAAAGATCTAAGGCGCAGATGCAGCTCCTAAAGCTGTGGGAGGTGAGTAGATCAGCTCACCAGCAAAGTGGTCAAATGGACCAAAAATCCCAGGGAGCACAGTCATGCATATCGCTATTCAACTAGAGCAAAACCTGTAACTAAAGACCACCGTGACTAGCGAGCAGCCTGGTGCTACAGACCACTTCGCAAGGCACGGACGGTCTCACATTCACTATGGTTGTGCGGTGCAAACCTCTAACTAAGGACCACCTGCCACGAAAGACCGCTTTCTCTGGCCCCAAGGGGTGGTCGTTAGTCACAGGTTTTACTGGACATACACACACAGAGTATGATAGGGGTACAGTGCTGCCGGTGCTCAAAACAAACGCGCATGTGCACAGACAGACAAGCGAACCAAGTCTGATCTCCGGGAGACAAACCTTTAGCCGTGCCTCCCGGTCAGCTTTCTCATCCTCAGGAAGAGTCTCGGCAAAGCAGTCAATGGCATTGTCGAGCACCTAAGCAGAAAGAGAGAGAGAGAGAGAGAGAGAGAGAGAGAGAGAGAGAGAGAGAGACAGGCAGACAGAGAGACTGTTGGATAGTGGTTTCGAGTTGTTCTCTAGTGACATAATATCAGACTGCTGAATATCACAGTGCTCTACATCAGACAGTAATGCAACTCGTGTTCTGTAACCCCAAAAATTCGAATAATCGATTATTCGTTACTTTATTACTGTTTACCATTGTTCGAATACTGGTGGCCAACGAGGCAGGAGCACGGCACATTGGACAAGTCTTGTTTTTCCTGAAACAGACAGACATGCACGTGCGCGCACACACACACAAACAAGCAGACAGACAGACAGGCACGCAACATCAACACCCACTTCAGAGCGGCCACCACCAACAGAACCCCCCACAGGGTGCCCGGTAGACCGAGATGGCCGTAATGTCGAGGTCCGGATAAAGGAGATTTTTGCATTGTATTTTTTTGGGCATTCCCAACAGACCCTAAGGTCTTCTTACAGGGTGCCCTATGAGTGTAAAAGCAACTACGGCCATCGGCCGGAATGCAGTGGGCACACAGGTCCACGACGGTCGCCATGGATACGCATGCACGTACAGCTCAGCAGTGCACGCGTGAACTCTTGAATGGCACTTGAGGTGATCAGCGTCAGGAGCACACAAACAAGAGTGTGCAATGCCACTGCTGCTTCTACCTTCCGTGTTGATATCAACATTTTCATCGACTTTCAGTCATCACATACAACTTCATTACGCTATTTTGTAGCTCAAACGTTCAACGTCTGTTTCGCGAGTACTGTTCACCGCTCTCCACGTCGCCTATCCACAAACAACTTTGTACAAGATCTGCACCTTTCTTCAACAAATCACAAGGTCAGAGAAGGGACAAGGCTTGCAAGTAAGTATACACGCTACTTACTTCAGCCAGCTCTCGATGCACGTCCAGCAGAATGTGTGAGAGCACTTGAGTACGGTGGACTGTACCATCAACTCCTGACAGACACAGCACATGAACTGCTTGTTCATGTTATCCACCCAGCCAGGCATGGCAGCTGACAGCAAGATAAACGCACACAGACACGCGCGCACACACACACACAGACACATACACACATATGCGCGCACACACACACACACAGACACATACACACATATGCGCGCACACACGCACGCCCACACAAGTGCGCGCGCACACACACACACACAAACACACACACATAGACAAAACACAATAACTGCTTGTTTACGTTATCGACCTAGCCCGCCATGGCAGCTGACAACAGGATAAATACACATGCACACACGCGCGCGCACACACACGCACACACACACACACACACACACACACACACACACACACAACACATTAACTGTTTGTCGATGTTATCGACCCAGCCCATTATCGCAGCTGGCAACAAGATAACACACACATGCATACAGATACGGCGCATGAACAGTCAACCCACTCCCGCATGGCAGCACACACAAACACAACACACTCACACCTTCTTTTATCATAATTCAAAATTAATCTTCGACCTGACACATTACATCATCCCAGGGTTCTTACCCACTGGTGGTGCTGCTGCTGCGGCAGCTGCCGGCGTTGTCGAGGCAACTGCAGCAGCTGCTGGTGTCGCCGTAGCAACTGCTGATGCCGCCGAGGCAGCTGCTGGGGCAACTGAAGCAACCGTTGACATTGCCGGGGCAACTGAAGCAGCTGCTGACGTTGCCGAGGTGACTGCTACAGAGTGTGCCGTCGCACGCGCAGTGCTACCAGGATTCACAAGAACAACATCGTCGTCGTCGTCAGCATCACTGCCCTCGCCTACAACAATGACATTATTAGCCGCTTGAACGTTACCAACACGGGCACTGGCGGTGGAGGCAGAGGTAACGACAACATCTGAGCCATCAACCTGCATCTCTCCAGCAGCATCCTTGTGATCACACACAGGGCACCAGACACAGAACGAGTACAGGACAGTGTGAAGTATATACTGGGCAGGGGAGGGGGACAGAGAGAGAGAGAGAGAGAGAGAGAGAGAGAGAGAGAAAGAGAGAGAGAGAGAGAGAGAGAGAGAGAGAGAGAGAGAGAGAGAGAGAGAGAGAGAGAGAGAGAGAGAGAGAGAGAGAGAGAGAGAGAGAGAGAGAGAGAGAGAGAGAGAGAGAGAGAGAGGGGGAGAGGGAGAGGGAGAGGGAGAGAGAGAGAGAGAGAGAGAGAGAGAGAGAGAGAGAGAGAGAGAGAGAGAGAGAGAGAGAGAGAAGCATGCAAACATGCAGGTGAGCTGGCTACCCCCCCCCCCCCCCCTCCAGTTTTCTCTTAAAAGCAAATGAAACTTTTGCCAGATAGCTGCCCAATCGGTCAAGACAGCTGCAGCCTACTAGTACACCTGCTGGTAATCAGTGTAGCGAGCACGTTGTTTCAGCGAAAGAAAAAACCAGATGCACTCGTCCGCCCCCCTCCACACACACACACACACACACACACACACACACACACACACACACACACACACACACACATGCGCACACAAGAATGCGTGCTCACCTCGTGCGGTCGCTTCACTGCAGCAGACCGCGGTATGCGAAGCGGCGACAGAGACCCCGTGCATTCAACACCACTCGTCGCCGCAGTTGTCGTGCCTGGAGCAGCCAGACGTCGACCATCGCCACCACTAGCACTCACGGACTCCACAGCAGAGCCGTGGGACGCCGTCGCTCCAACGGCTGGAACGCCAGCCGGCGGACGGTTTCGTTGCAAAGCTGCCGATTCATCAGGCCGTATAGTCTGCACGCCTGCGAACAAGGCGCCGGACTGCGACTCCTCACGCGGCGGCGACGACTGCGACTGGGAGGAAACGGGCCGGTCAACGGACACGACAAGCTCGTCAGTGCCGCCGCTCGCTAGCGCCGCGGGAAATGCCACTGCCGCCGCAGTGCCAGTGTGCTCAGTCACCGTCAGCTCCGCAGCCACGGCAAGCAAGGTGGGATCTCTCCCCGGCGACACGGTGGTCGCCGCAGCAACTTGAGTAGTCGACGGCCGAGGCCCGGCGGCAGCAACAGCTGTTGCTGAAGCAATCCCGGCGTGTGCACTAGATGCGGCCCGAGCCGCGGCGTCCGGAGTCGCCGCGCTGTCGACTTGCTCTCGACTGACGGCCGTCAATGTTGCCGACGTGGGGCTGGCTGTTGTGGATGTCAACGATCTGCTAGTGCCAGTGGTGCGCGCACCGACGCACTGGCTGTACTGCGATGCTCTCGATGAAACAGCGGCGTTGCTGCACACGCGGGCAACGCTAGCGACGGCTGACGGCAGCCCGCCTGGATCGGCGGGACTGGCGTGCACGCCCTCGCCGACATCCGCGGCCGCTGATCTCGCCCCGGATGCTGTGGTAGCCGTCGTGCAGCTGCTGCCAGCCTGGGCAGCTGCATCAGTTCCTCCGCATGACGTCACCGATGACGCAATGAACTCGTACACCAGCTCCGACAAAGATTTGTCGCCTCCGAAGACCACCTCGTCGCCGTGGCGCAGGCGGACGGGAGTTTTCACGAGCACCCCGTTCACCGCCACACCATTCATACCAATACTAGTGAGGGTGAACACACTTTCCTCCTCGCCGGTAATGTGAGCGTGTAGTCGGGATATCAGCTGCGGCTTCAGGCTGTCCAAACACACATCATTGTTTCGTCGACGACCAAAGGTGGTAGTCTTGCCACGGGCCAACAGAATCTCTTCTGGATGGGTAGCCAGGTCGTAGCGCAAGCCACGATCATTCTTGAAGCGCAACATCGAAGCGAGACTCAAGTCCCATATCAGATCGTGCCTAGTTATCAAAATACTCAATTGATATACATATGTACAACGTCAAGTTTCTCAAATCAAAAAAGTCTGCACATGTGTCTCGTCTCGCTCTCGTCTCGACTCGTCAGCACAACACAAACGACGATCGCGGGATCGATCGATCTCACACTGCGCTGCAGTCATCAAAAATTACGCGGGAACATTTTGACCGCGCAACCAACCATGGCAACAACAATACAAGATGGCGGCTAAATAATGACTCATACACGAACGACGTACACGAACGTACATGAATGATCTGCCATGCCCGACTGGGCCGACATGCCGTACAACGAGGTTTGTACAAGTACGACATACCAAGGCCATGTTCCACTTTTTGTTTGACTTTGAGTTTGGACTTTCACTTTGTTTGACTTTGATGTAACTTTTGTTACTGCTTGAGACTTCAAGGGAATACAATGGTGTTGTGAGAGGAGAGCTGCTTGAGCGCGCCCAGTCGTCAGCGAGCTCTCTTTTAGGAGGAAGTCCTTTGCGTTTCTCCTTTCCTATGGGCCTCAGTGCGGGAGCGGTACCTATGGCGCCGATACAGCCTCGCCACGGTGCGAGAAACCCGTCTGAGAGTATTTCCAGAAGTAATACTAATAGTTTGTGTGCGAAACTTTCATAGCACTCACTCGACCCTAGTATTGGGTCACCGAAATCACTTGCAAGCTAGCAGAGTGCCGCTGTGCTTCAGGCAGAAAGGATGAGTTCAGCTGGGAGTAGCAGGGCACGCACAGGTGGCGGAGCTTGGAACGAACGCAGGTCCGAGTCAGGTAACAAACGTGTGGCTGTCGGTCACCACCAACAGCAGCGTCAACAGCAGCACCAGCAGGCGTTTCCACCTGCCAACAGTGGACCAAAGCAGCAGCAGCAGCAACAGCAGACAATATTGCGAGCGGAGCGTTCTCACAGGACTGAAAATTCTCGGTCTGCTCCAGCCTCGACGTCACCACACGCGGACAGACTGTACAGGTAGGAACAATGCTCGTATCATTCTCAATCTGGTACATAATGTACTATGCTTCCTGTACGCGTGTTTACAGAGTCATTCAATTACCTCACCTCACTATCAGTATAGTATTTTGCAGTTTAGTCTGATATTCTCGTTCAGCGTGTACTTAAAGGGGAAGTATACCCTAAAATCAAACTTTCACCAGTTGTAGTCTTCGGGGTGCTGAGTCGAATGGTCTTGGTCCGAGGAAGCTGCGACGCTCCCTTCCTACTTGAATCCCAATCGAACTCGCGCACTTCCACCGAAACTGGGTGACTGCGCCCTACTAGATGGGGATTTGTATGCAAAATGTCACTAAAAGCGCCATTTCGTTCTTATAAAAGCACGGATGACCGCGATTGGCCCATATGTTGTAGTCTTTTGGACGCTGAGTCGACTGGTTTTGGTTCGAAAAGGCTGCGATGCAGCGTTCCTCCTTTATTCCCAATCGAACATGGTTGAACAAGCGGTTACGTGCTCCTGCGTACACCAGTCAGCTGGTCACCGTGCCTGCAGGGTACAACTTACTAGCCTGTTTGACCTTTTTTGGGTGCAGTCCTGTCACTCGAGTTGAACTCGAGTTGAACCTTGGTGTGAAAGTTCTCGCCTGCTGGCGCGGTGACCAGGTGATTTGGGCACCCAGGAGCACGTGACCGCTTGTTCAACCATGTTCGATTGGGAATAAAGGAGGAACGCTGCATCGCAGCCTTTTCGGACCAAAACCAGTCGACTCAGCGTCCAAAAGACTACAACATATGGGCCAATCGCGGTCATCCGTGCTTTTATAAGAACGAAATGGCGCTTTTAGTGACATTTTGCATACAAATCCCCATCTAGTAGGGCGCAGTCACCCAGTTTCGGTGGAAGTGCGCGAGTTCGATTGGGATTCAAGTAGGAAGGGAGCGTCGCAGCTTCCTCGGACCAAGACCATTCGACTCAGCACCCAGAAGACTACAACTGGTGAAAATTTGATTTTAGGGTATACTTCCCCTTTAAAAAAATCTCCTTTTTTGCTGGTGAAATGAGAATCGATGGAATTTTGCGGACTTACTGCAGCCCAGAAATTCGCCGTCCACAGATGACATCAGTTCCAACTGATGCACTCTTCCACAATAGTCTGAGCTTGGCAAATCTTTGCACTGGGAGCAGGGGGTTTTCTGTGTGGGCTTTACACCGCTTTAAATCGCTTTTCACCGCAAAGAAAATACAATGCAGAGTTTGAATCAGAAGTGAGCACCTGGCAAATGGGGGGCTTATGAATGATGGGACACCCAGCACAGCCATATTGAGTTATGTTCTCGGGTGCAGTTTCTCATTGCGAACAAGAGAGCTTGTACTCGAGGCACTGGCTATGCTAGAGCACAGCATATGCGTCTTGTGGCGTTCACGTGGTACACACGAGCAATGCCGGCCCGCGCACACACACAACATACACACGCATGCACACACACACACACACACACACACACCTTGACCTTGACCTTGACCTTGATACACGTTGCATTGATAGGTTACACGGTCCCCGTCAGGGGAGAGGGGTGGAAGAGGCTGAGGAGCAGCACTTCTGATGGCGTACTAGAATAAGATGGTGATGTACACACACACACACACACACACACACACACACACACACACACACACACACACACACACACACACACACACACTACTACTACTACTACTACTACTACTACTACTACTACTACTACTACTACTATGTACAGCTACCCTATCGGGCCACGCCGCTCCCAGAAGCGGGAGACAACGACAAGAAGAGAGAAGAGAAGAGAGAGAAATCGCAAAATCAACAATATTTGGCATGGCGTTGCAAGTCCTGTGGCCTTGAGAACCGTCTTTCGCAATGCTCGCATTCATAACGGCAGTTGTTCCTGGCTGCACGTGACATCTGTTTCGCACGGTCACAGTGATGACGGCTCAAACCAGAACGGGACACACACACACACACACACACGCACACACACACACACGCACACACACACACATGCACACGCCATACCCATACACACACTCACACACGCAGTGCAATGGAACGCTGTATGCCACATGACGCAGGGGCAGGGACTGCCCTCCTTTGTTACCAGGGGAGTCTGCCTGACTGCACTGTGGTATGCCCGGGAGTGAGAGAAATGGCTACGTGAATCTGGTGTCCGTTAAAAACATTGCTGCCGATGTTTCATTGTTTGAATTTTTTTCTCACGACGCTGTTGCTGTTGTGGCTGCTGCTGCTGCTGCTGCTGTTGCTGCTGCTGCTGTTGTTGTTGTTGTTGTTGTTGTTGTTGTTGTTGTTGTTGTTGTTGTTGTTGTTGTTGTAGCCATGCAATGGACGTGGCTGGACGTGCTGACAAATTCATGAGCACGGTGTCGTGCTGCGAGGACCTTTTCAAAGCGGAATTTGTTAGCTTACGTTTTCGGTGAGTCCTCTGTGCTGTGTCGAGCCTTGCCTTGCTTGCTGATGATGTGTTGACTGCAGCTCAGGCCCGGCAGAACCGGTCCAGTTGGTCAGGCCATGGCCGGACCAACTTTTCGGCCACCACCGGCGTGTGTTTGCTGCTGGGGAGGTCATGTGTGTGCCTGCCGTATTATACACAAACTGTAGGAAAGGCTAGGGTATGGCCGGACCAATCAAAAACTGCTTCCACCGGTCCTGCGAAGTTCTATAGCTGTTTGTATAATTTGGCATGTGAACACCATTGTGACATTATGGTTAGGCCCTCTGCAGACTACGCACATAGAACATCCAGTACAAAATCACATAAAACCTAAAAGGCAACATTTTTCCACGCCTGCATTCAGACTACACATTTTACATGCAATATACAGGCAACCTTTGACCCTACGCATTGCGCAATGGGCCTGAGATGTGTGAAAGCAGCCGGCAGTCGTACCAGGGTACAAAGTTTGTACGACTTCCTGGTGAAAGTATGATAAATGCAAGAATGTTGCCTTGTACAAGGGCTCGCACCCTGCCTGAAAGGATTGGGCAGCTTTTTAGGCTTCCCGCCAGATTCTTGTTGTTGTCTTGGAAACTTCTATGTAAATGTGACTTATAGGCTGTTTTGTACCTAGTCTGAAGAGGGCCTTAGGGAGGGACCCCGTGCTCAGTTTAAGAGTTATTATACCCTGTCTAGGTTGCGTCAGCAGTGCGAACAGCTGATCCTGACGTGCCCGACGATGTGAGCCGGTGGTAATGCGGATATGTGAATTGTATTGTGTTTATCCCTTGTTGTTTTTTTCTGCTACGTGTCTGGTCTCTCCCTGTGTGCGGGCGACAGATTGCGTCAGCAGTGCGAGCAGCTGATCCTGACGTGCCCGCCGAAGTGGGCCCGGCCCGCCGAGGACATCCTGTGGAAGAAGACGTTCTACGACGTCATTAGCCGCTGCAAGGCGAAGACGATGGCTCTGCCGCTGCTGGGTGCGTATCGCACGCACTTAATGGCGGCTGCCGGCTATTATCAACAGCTGCTCGCCAAGCTGCTGGAGAGGTTTTCTCTGCTGCAGCTCAGTGGCTTAGTGGACTGGATGGCGCTACCCAAAAATCTACAACACCAGACAGGTAAACTTGTTTCATTTTTTCTCCACGTGAACCACGTGACTAGTTTCGCCAGACCTGGCGCGCTATCCCATACATATACCGTACCGCCAAGAGTCCATAACCCCCCAGAGTGTGCAACTCCAGGTTGGGGTCTGGCGCAACGAAATCCAAACATTGCGTCATCCGGTCCATAGTCAAGCATGGGCGGATGGGGCCATGTGCATATCTGGTACATCCGCTACTCACTACATGACGTATGAAGTTTGGATTTCGTTGCGGCACTGATTTGTGCTGAGAAGGATCACGAGTTGCACACTCTGGGGGGTTATGGACTCTTGGTACCGCCAAAGAGCGCTGGCCACATATTCTAATTGGGGTTTCAGCGGCAGGATTGTAGCGTGAAGCAACTGCTTGGTAAAAATGTGTATGTACGCGAAGTGTATCAAGAAATGCATGCAGTGGATCAGTGCGGGTTTAAATCCCATGTTAGGTGTGGACAAACAATAGGGGAAAATATGCTAGGGCCATGAAGAGGAAGATATGCTAGGGTCATGAAGAGGAAAGTATGCTAGGGCCATAGCGGGAAGTATCTTGGTAGAATATTCGTACCTATGTAGGGAGAGAAAAAAGTTAGAATCATACCGTGAAACAACTTAGGGATCGTCGCAAAGGTGTTTTGTCGTCCCTGAAGCGAACTTCGTTCATTTCGTGCTCGGACTCCTCTCCAAACCGCTAAAATGATCATAGCCTGCTATGCTGGCCGACGCACCTTGCATGCATGGACATGTACATGTACGTTTACATGTACCGTGTCGGTTGACTTGCGATGTTGGCTCACACCCCTCCCCCAGTGAACAATGTTCGTTTCAGGGACAACAAAAACACTTTTACGGCGACCCCTGAAAAAAAGAAAAAGGACAAAAAAAGAAGTTAGGGTCATGTATGAAGCAACACTAGGGCGTCTTTGGTTTGGTATAACCAAGAGTACATAACCCCCCAGAGTGTGCAACTCCCACATACCCTGTTGTCCCGACAGAATTTCAAGTTGACGTCATTATTTATGACGCAATGCTCCTTGCAGCAGTGATTTACAACATGTGTACGGGTGTCAACGCATCACACGTTTTTCTTTGCAATAATTTGTACAGGACCGATCGGCTTCGGTCAACCACAGGTTCCGGATTCGTCTGATAATCCGTGTACAGTGCGCATTGCATCATCAAAATGACGTCAACTTGAAATTCTGTCGGGACAGCACCCATAGTGGAGTTGCACACTCTGGGGGGTTATGTACTCTTGGTATAACCTAGAACGGGATTCACCAGAATAGCACGTTTGGTTGGGACTGCACTGGTTTCCGGATCGGCCAGAGCATGTTCTGCTTGCGACGGCCTCGAGGCTGGAGCAGCCAGAGCAGCTTTCCTTTTTCACAGTAAAACATGGCGGGAGCATCGACTTTGATTCCGAATGATCACACCTGCATACACTTTTGCATTGCACTTGGCATGCACTCACTGTACCGTACAAAGTGACCATGGTGACTCGTATATATTTTGAAGAATGCAACCGAGTTTGGTGCACCTTTCACTTTAAATAATCTACATGTACTCTGCTTCTGGAACACCGTTAGGTTGGCATGAGGCTGCCATGTGCACCAGCTGTTCGGTCCTGTTCTAGACCGTGCCAACCAAATGCGCCCTTAAAAAGATTTTTTTTTTAATTTACAGAAAAGAAAAACGACCAAGGAACTACAAGTTACGCTATTAAGTATAGTGTCCAGTGCTATAAAGCAAAGTTAGGATCATAGTGTGAAAAAAAGCTGTTAGAATTTCCCTCTGCGACGCGTTCAGAGTCTAGATGCTTACAAGTATGTACAGTTTGTGCTCGGTGAAATCTGACCCGCAGTGGATGTTTAGCGCCCTCAACTTGCATGGCCCTAGATGACACCCTGGACGGGTACGAATGCCACTGGGTCATACACATGTACCAAACTACAGTGATGTACTAGTAATTTGGAACTGGTCCAGGGGCAGGGGCCACGGCGTTTGTTGTGCACTTTGGGTCGGGTTTCATTGAGAGCAACTGTCGCAAAAAAAAAAAAAAAAAAAAAAAAAAAAAAAAGTTGAACTTGGATGGTGAGCCAATTTAATTATGGTAGAAAAGGAGGACAAGAGAGCGAGAGAGAGAGCTGCCAGCTCAGGGCCCTCGTTGTGCTTTGTTTTTACCTACATGTACGATGTAGGCCACCATGCGTGTTATTCGCACTGGTAGAAACGTCTTTGAAAGCAAAAGACCCGAAAAATATAAACTAAGATACTGACCATCATCAGTGGAACATCGTCACATAGTAAGAATCACTAAAACAACCAGTTATAATATTATAGCTAGCGTAATATGAAAAGAAGCGTGAGAATGCAGCACAGCTAGCGGTTATGCATAACGCGTGTTGTTTATACATGGTTATGAGTGCACAATTGATATTTTTCATTGCTATTTTACGACTGTTGTCTCCTCGTCGGTTATTTAAGATACTGAGCCAAAGAATATAATTAATATAGAAGAAATCACATGGAAACGAGTAATGAAGCAACTATCCACGACTGTAACAAGATAATAAGCAGTCAGAAGCCATAACAAGCTGGAAGGCTGTTGGTTTGTGCTCTGGAGGTGTGTTAGAGCTAGATCTCGGGTCGTTGAATTGTTCAGTAACATGTCAGTTTTGTGCCCTGTTATCGCACTTTCTGACTTCTTATCTTGTTTCAGTCGTGGATAGTTGCTTCATAACTCGTTTCCATGTGATTTCTTCTATTTAAATGTAAACTACATATTTCAATAACCGACGAGAAGATAATGGCCGTAAAAATAGCGATGAATAAAGAACATGGATGGGTGGGATCTGCAGATTGAGTAAAGGGACGAGATAAAAACTTCACAAAACTAAAAACTGTCCGGGAAAGCGTATGCGCGTACATGCACACACACCACACACACACTGTAGCTGAGTCACTGTAGTTCGGAGATGACGAGGTCCAGTTTCCTGTCTTCAACAACTTGGTTTTGAACACTTGCCGTTCCAATGCTCCCTTCGCTCTCAACGAGGAATGGAACATTCCAGGATCCAAAGCGGACCAGGCAGCGTTTTCTCCTCTCTCTCCATGCTTGGGCAGATTTGTTGAAGCGCTGATGGTCTCTGTCCACTCGGGGATTTGCCAATCCGCCACGAGTGGGAGATTCAGGCGCAACAAAAAGCGGTGCCATCTTTCGACATCCCGTTTTCTTGTTGCGCTGCCCCTGAATCTCTTGCGCTGGGAACTACATGTCCTGGGACGGCCCTGGTAGAGCAGAGTCGCCCCAGAAGACTCGTGGAACTAACTTTTGACAACCGGGAAGGGAGCTCGAAAAATTCAAACACACCCACACCACCACACACACACACACACACACACACACACACACACACACACACACACACACACGCACCTTACAGTGAAAGTCCCGTGTTCCGACTAGTACACACAGTACACACCCACACTCGTGGATGATTCTTGGATATCTGAAAATTTCGTGATACGGGAGAGGGGATGAGCACTGCGGCCTGCAGGCACTGCTTGAGGTGCTGCCTCAGCCCCGGCTTATAGGTCAGTTCCGTGGGCTCTTGGCCATGCAACAAGGAGGCGGCAAAGGCTCTTGGCCGCGCGTCAACGACGCGGAAAATGCAATAGCGTACGGCCCGCAGTCGAAGGCATTCAGCTGCCTCTGAACTGATTCTTATCGAGGTGACACCTCCGACACGAACAAATGCGACATTCTTTTTTGTTACTGACCGGTTTCACTACAAAGTGTAGATCATCAGAGTGAAAAGATTCTTATTGAGGTGACACCTCCGACACAAACAAATGCGACATTCTGCTGCAGAAGTGAATCGTACAGGCCCGTTGTCTTTTCTGGCTGTCCAATGTTGGATATTGTCGCCCAGTGGCACCCGCCGATGTTCACAATCTGGACGAAATGCCGGCTTTGTTAGAGGACTGTGTCCAGAAGCCCGGACACCTCCAGATTTGCTGCCTTCGGCAAGTCGCTTGCCACCTTCATGTGGGTGTCGTTCAGCCATCCAGTATGCTCATGTCAGCAGCTCTCAGGTGACCAGTTGGCGGGAGCACTGCTCTGGCTTTCGAAGCCACAGCAGGCTGTTCGTTAAAGCAACTTCTGCCAGCATGACAGTGCGTGGAGCAGTGAATTTTGTTTGCTCGACAAACACACCGATTACTCTGGCAACCACTCCTACGCCCACGGCGCTTCTTCAGAAACTTGTTCTCTGGGTGAGTGTGCTTGTCAGCTTCTCGGAGGCTTGCACTTTTTGAAGACTGTTGGTTTTCACCTCCTTCGACTAGCCCTGCAGATCTCCTCCAGATAACCTTGTCGCAAGTATGCCAAACGCAATAGCAACAGAGTATGTCCTGCTCTCTGTGCCGTGGATGGAATGCACCACTCCTGCCAACCTGGGAAAGTCCGTGCCAGTTCTGTCCAACTTTGGCACGCCCACAGCCACGGCATCACCGACACGGAAATCTTCCACTTGTACTCTTTTCTTTCTGTTGTAGTACCGGGCCATGCTGTTTGCCGACTTGAGTGTACTCTCGATAGCTTTCCGGCACATGACTTCATGCTGTGAGCGAATCACTGCATAGAGAAAGACAGCAAACAAACATAAACTCCTGCACTTAGACTAACGCAGTAGCAACAGAGTATATGCTGCAGGCTGTGCCGTGGATGGAATGCACCACTCCTGCCAACCCGGGAAAGTCTGTGCCAGTTCTGTCCAACTTTGGCACGCCCACAGCCACGGCATCACCGACACGGAAATCTTCCACTTGTACTCTGTTCTTTCTGTTGTAGTACCGGGCCATGCTGTTTGCCGACTTGAGTGTACTCTCGATAGCTTTCCGGCGCATGACTTCGTGCTGTGAGCGAATCACTGCATAGAGAAAGACAACAAACAAACATAGAATCCTGCATTTAGATTAACGACAAGGGAAATTGTTCAATACCATCATGAAAGCTCATCGCTGGAAGGTAGCGGACTTCACCAGATGGCGAGAGGAGCCCGAATGAAGCACTTCGTCTCTCTCTGTCTCTCTCTTTCTCTCTCTCAATGTGAGTCGTGTTCTGCCATGATCACGGTTTCTGTTTGTTTTTTTTTGCTATATATTCCCAGGTGACGAGGAGAACCATCGTGTGAGCGATGATGTAACACGCTGGGCGGTGTCTGCTGCCCATCGATGTCTTATGTATCTTGGCGACCTTGGTAAGCTCTAAAAAGTCTTGTTTTCGCTCAGTGACTACATCCTTGGGAAGTGCGTACAGTACTCGTAGTGCAAAGTTTGAAATCAATCTGGCAACTAAAATACATATCTGTTGCTTTTCACATGTGGATCTGCAATTGGGAGCGGACAACACCATGGTGATGGTGACATGGATACGCGGTGCAACTTAAGTCATCAATACGTGCCAACCATGACCCCCCCCCGGCCCGACCCGGCCCGGTCTTCAAAGAAGTTCAAACTTCGCAATGTCACAAAGCCCGCCCCGGTATGTGGCCGGGGCGGTGCACGCGTATGCGTACACACACTGGGCTACGTCCCAGTGTGTGTATGCTTGCTGTGGAGTGGTTTCACATCCATCACATGACCACTTGGGACAGCCATGTTGGTTCCAACCCCACTCAACCCCTGCATGTATGGGTCACATGACGTCGGCCATATTGGTTCCACTGCCCAGTGCCCACATGACATGATCACTTTCTGCACAAATTTAGTCACATGACATGATCACTTTCTGCACAAATTTAGTCACATGACAAACTGATGTGAAATCACTCTCTAGCTGGATAGCCTCGGAACTTTACACGCGCCTGGCTATGTGTGTGTGTGTGTGTGTGCTAAATTTCTGTTGAATTTTTCTGCCCGTACCATGCAGCTCGCTATAACTTGGAGTACCAGCCAGGCGTGGAGCTGATAGCGTGTCGCTACTACCATCAATCCATCTGCCTCGATCCGTCGCATGGTTAGTGTAGCCCAGTGTAGCACAGTGGACTGGAAAGCTGAGAGGACTGCAGCAAGAGTACATGAAAACCAGAGTGTATAGCGTGGGGCTTTTTCTACTATGGGTGTCTGTCATGGCGGAATTCCGTGATTATGTCGTATTTGGCGCAGGTCTGAGGCGCGAGTGGCGTAGTGCGTGCAACTGAGCTGCAGTTGTGCAGAAAGAGACCTGCTTGTACGCACTACATCACTTAACTGATGTAATCACGGAATTCCGCTGTGGCAGCAACCCATCCGAGCTGCACACTCTGGTTTTCATGTACTCTTGATTGTAGTGCTGTTACTTAACCTGTATTCATTGCACCTAGTGTATTGTATTGCTTGCGTGACCCAGCTCACTGCACTCATATTTCCCCCGGCCTGTGTATGTCGGTTCAGTGTTGATTGACTTGTTTGTGTGAAAGCAGGGAGTGTGCATGTCAAGTGGGGTGTTGTTGTTTCTTTATTTTACGTCACCATATGAACAGGCTCCTCTCCTCTCACCCAAGCCATTCTGCATAAGCGAAGCTGTGGACCCAGCATACTGCTGCTACACTTCAACGCGGGAATGCGTATAATAATAATAATAATAATATGAACAGGCAAGACTGCCTTCTCACCGGGGCTATTGGCCCACGGCTCTCACAATATGATGAAAATGGGTGGTGCTGGAAAGATTCTCTGCACAGCTAGTTGTGGTGTGGCATTGTCCGTACCTGCGCAAGGAGTTGCTTTTGATTGGGTGTGTGGGTGTGTGCGTGCGTGTGTGTGTGCGTGTGCGTGTGTGAGCTTGTGAGGTGCGGCTGTGTCTTTCTGTCTGTATCTGAATCTGTGCGTGCGTCTGGTTTCTGTGCTGCCCGTGTGTACCACAGGTAAGCCTCACAATCAGCTTGCTACCATTGCGCTGACTCAGAAGAACTACTGCAAAGCAGCTTTCCACTACGTCATGGGGTGAGGCCAGCATTGCTGTGGACACTTGAGCAGTATTAGTTCATAGGACTAGAATTTATTGTGACCATGTTTATATATGTGTATGTCCATGGGTGTCTGTCTGGGGGGGGGGGAGACAGACAGAGAGAGAGAGACAGAGAGAGAGAGACAGAGAGAGAGACAGAGACAGAGAGAGAGAGAGAGAGAGAGAGACACACACACACACACACACACACACACACACACACACACACACACACACACACACACACACACACACACACACACAGAGGGAGAGAGGGAGAGAGGGACTAATAGAAATTTCTATATGTGTATGTGTGTGTGTGCATTGTGTATGTGTGTGTGTGTGTGTGTGCATTGTGTATGAGTACAGACTAGCATGTGGCATGCCGTTTCCTGGAATGGAGAAGAACCTGGATAGCCTCTATCGCACCATGGCCAGTGTTTCCAAGGACCTTAATGAACAGATGGCGGGTGGTGTGGCTGAAAGCCAGGCCCTGTCATTCATCCAGCGTCGCTTTGTGTGCCGGTTTCTCGCTATCCAAGAGATGCTAGGTTTGCCAGCTTCAAAGTAAGTTTGGGGATGGCCTGTGCGTACTTTCCCCGGGGGGGGGGGGGGGGGGGGGGGGGGGCAATGGAGGGTTTAGTTTCAGGCGCATGAATGTGTGTGTGCACGTGCGTCCGAGATGGGTGGGAGCATGGGCTGTTGCGTGGCTTATAGTATAGCTGTTGAAGTGAGCTTACTTTTTTGATTTCGTTGTTGTTTCACACACACATGCAGACATACATACGTACACTCACGCACGCACGCACACAGAGTATGTGAATACCTGCTTGCTTCTCTCATCTCTACTGGTCCGGTATGCTTTCTATGCAGCATCCAGCCTGGCGACCTCACACTCGTCATCCGACAAGCTTTGGAAGACTTTGAAGAGTGGCTACGTCTGCTCCCAACTGGAGAGTCCGCTCCTGCCGCACGCAGTGAGAGCTGCGGTGGCTGTCTTGAAGATTTGCTTGTCGTCTTTAGCGCAGCTGATGCCGCGCTGTTGCGCGATGCCGGAGACATGTCACTGTGCGTCATTGCCATGGCTATCATGATGGCGCAGAGACTGCGACAGGCTGGTGAGTGCAGGGGATTTCCCCGCGCATGTGTGTGTGTTGTGGGGGGTATGTGTGAAGGCGCTATAGCGATCATGATGGCGAGAGACTGCGACAGGCTGGTGAGTGCAGGGGATTTCCCCCGCAAGTGTCTGTAACAAAAGAAATGTGCCGGGGAGGGGGGGGGGGGGGGGATGTGTGAAGGGGCCATGGTAATCATTATGGCGCAGCGACTGCGACAGGCTGGTGAGTGCAGGGGATTTCCCCCGAGCATGTACTGTTATAAGTGTCTGGTACAGTGAAACCAGTCTTAGCCGACGACCGCTCAACGCACCTTACACATGTGCTCCCCGTGTACAGGCGGTCTCCTTATCCACTGGTCATTTGACTGGAAATAACATCCATCGGTCCTGGTTGTAGTGGTGGTCTTCTGGTACAGGTGGTTGCCTTGTCCAAGTGGTCGCCTTGACAGGGTTTTCCCGTATTAGCCTCCACTGTACTGCAGCTCCTTAGGTGTCCTTGGGTGGGAACACAGCTCTAAAATGAAGTCCAAGCATTTCTTCTTCTTTTTGTCTGAGCTCATTTGGGATAGTCCCAAGATGTTTGGATGTATGTAGCTGACTCGAGACGACTGAACTAGAAAGTGTGTCGTTTGTAGGGTTGAAAGGATCTCACCGGGTACTCGTTAGCTAGCTCGCCGGAAACTTGGCTCGTTTGCGCGGCGAGCTCATTTGCACTAGCAAACGTGTATACGGTACGACACATGTTACAGTACAGTCAGTGCATTTAGGGCCGGGTTCCACTGCGGCTCCGCTGCACCGCGGCACTTGGCTGCATGCAGCGGAGCAGCGCGGTTCCACTGACACTCGCCATTCGCGGTACCGCGGCTGTGCTCCACTTGATGACGTTTTACCAGCCTACCCGCGCGAAATCGTCATCTGGCCTGCGCAACGCATTAAAATTTGAATTTTAAAATTCTTGCGTACAAAACAACGCAAAGTACGGGAAACAGGTCGAGCCGCGGCTCGCAATTTTTGGTCAAGAATCGTAGCAAAAGCTCGCGGTGAGCCGCGGACTCGCTGCTCCAGCTCGAGCCGCGGTCACTATGGTAATGATGACGTTTCAAGCCGCGAAAGACGAGCAGCGGAGCCGCAGTGGAACCCCGCCCTTAGTGAACTCTCCGTTCGAGTGAAAGTTTGGAAGTTTTTTTTCCGAATCACTTGCGCCAACTAGCTCGACTCGGTCGGTATCAGTTTGGGCTACTATTCACTCAGCTTGACCTATGCCACTGCGTGTGTGCACGTGTGTCTGTCTGCCTGTCTGTGCCCGTGCGCATGCATGTGTGTGTGTGTGTGTGTGCTCCTATGTTCTTATATGCCTGTGCGCTGTGCAGGTTCGTCCTACACGCGTCAAGTCACCACCTTCACCCTCTCGCTGCTTGCCCACCTGGTCGAGTTCTGCTCCGAGTCCCTGCGCACCAGTGTTCTACTCAGCAATGAATCTCCACCGTCATCGCCCTCTTTTTCGCCGCTGAACGCAGCCACCAGCTCCGAGCTGAGTCCGTCAGCATCCACAGTGCTGCAGCATGGATCGTTCTCTGGCCTGTTCATTCAGGCGGGCAACTGCTTTGCCCCGACGCCCGACGACTTCCTCAACGGCGTCGGTGGCGGCAGCAGCAGCAGCCAAGCGAGCAGAACGACTGGCTTGCAGTTTGGCTCCAGTGCGGCTACTCCTGCTGCCGGTACTGCTGCTGGCAGTGGTGGCGGAATGATGAGCCTGGATCAGGCCATATCGGAGGCGGTGCTCGACTCGCGCCGTTCGGCCGAGATAGACGCGCGCGCCATGCACAACGGTGGATCCGGCGCTGGTACCGGCGCCGGCAGCAGCCGCCATCGCTTGCCTCGTCGTCGCCGACGACCGTTACGCCGACGCAGCCGCCCGCCACACGAGCACAACTCGTCGTCGGACGACGAGGAAGACTCCGACAGCAGCTCGTCAGAGCTCGACTCGTACAACTCTAGCAGCGAGATGGCCAGCGATGACGAGGACAGCGATGAGAACACGCAACTGAACGACAGCGGTGCTGAAGACCATACCTTCCTCAACGGCTCCATCGACGACGACAGCGAAGGAGGTTACGCCGGTAGCAGCGGGCTTGAGCACACCGAGGGCGACGGCGAAGACGAGGGCGAGGGGTCGGAACTCGAGCCCAGGCGTCGCGTGTCGGCGAGCAGTGCCGGCAACCATGGCGATGGACAGCGCAGCCGACTAAGCAGCGCCGGTGGCAGGCCCATGCGTCCCATTGGCGACGAACTGGCCACCAAGTCCAATAGTACAGCTGCTGATACCGATGGTAAGGCGCGTGATCAACATTGCTACACAGCATGGTTTGAAATCTTCTCCAGTCTCCAGTACAGTACTGTACTGTCAGGCACTGAAGAGCTGGGGGTGGGGGGTCAGCCTCGTAGCCTAGAACGGTCTTATCATCTTATTATCATGTAGTACAGTCTATGCACAGCTAGAGTCACCGTGCGTACGTTGGTATGCTGTGCTTGGTGATATTCTAGCCTGTTAGTTCTTTGGCGTTCCGTTCTTCGGCGCTCCCGACTGTACTGTGCCCCGTTACACAGCAAGTGACTTGCACTGCTGAACACAGTGCCATGCGAACACCCAATGGTGACTTAATCATACATGTATAACCTCTAATTTATGGTGTACTGTGCTGGCACAAGCGAAACTTCTCTAAGCTGCTTGTGTTTCTCAACACATTTGTACAATAAATATTATTCGCGGGATCCGCGTCCGCACCGCTTGAATGTTCAGAAACACACAAACTAGCCTTCACACACAATATGCCCTTTGCGCAATAGCGTAATTTCAACTACTTTGTACCTCCTGCACCTGGGCATGGTCGTCTTGAGTGTTGAACAGTTCATTCCTGATCCCAGCGTACTCGCGTGCATTGCTCGTGCAATCCTTATTTGGCAATACGCAAAGGGCTTGTTGTATAGCCGGTGATAACGCGACTGTGCGTTTCTTTGTGTATCTTGTGCTGCGTGCAGGTGCCAGTAGCCAATCGGCGTCGGACCTGGTGGTGTCGCCCGTGTCAATAGTGCACGCCGCTGCCAGCTTGGATATGCTGATGGCTGTGCACGTCGCCTTCGACTGGCTCTGTATCAACCCGGCGTTCGTTGCCTCCTTTGCTAAGGTGAGTGCATCCTTAGAAATTTCTTTTAGAATTGTCCAGTAGTGCTATGTAACTCGGTGAGGTTTCATGGTGTGGCTAGACGAGGCCTGGTGTGTGGGTGGATGTGAACCCTGGTGGCCTAGTCTATACGTAGGGGACACCGTCGTGAAAATGCGGGGCTGGTTCAAATCTCGCCTGTGTATCCTTCTTTTGAAACAGTGGAAAGGCTTGTTGGTGTGTGCTGGAACTGGAAGAAGACCAGTGCTGCCTTTTGCTTGGAAGTACCTCATTCTCTTCTCCTGCCGGCAATTGATCATTACGGCGATTAGTAGCGCTTTTTGATCTGCCACCGCCTCTGCAAGTTGATTGACGCAGCTGCTTTGTTTGGCATAATGTGTGTTGTGTTGTTGCGTCTGCGATCAGACTGAGGACAAGCTGTGGTGTGCAGTCACCAAGCTATTGAACTTCCTGCCGCGTCAACAACGACTTGACAAAGCTGGTATGTAGCACTATCCTTTTCTCTGTTCTCTCTCTATCTCTCTCTCTATCTATCTATCTATCTATGTATCTATCTCTTTCTCTCTCTCTCTATCTATGTATCTATCTATCTCTCTCTCTATCTCTCTCTCTCTCTCTCTCTCTATCTATCTATCTATGTATCTCTCTCTCTCTATCTCTATCTATCTATCTATCTCTTTTCTCTCTCTCTCTATCTATCTCTCTCTCTCTCTATCTATGTCTCTCTCTCTCTCTCTCTCTCTCTCTCTCTCTCTCTCTCTCTCTCTCTCTCTCTCTCTCTCTCTCTCTATCTATTTATCTATCTATCTATCTATCTATCTATGTAACGCTCCTTTGTATGTATTTATCTATCTATCTCTATCCATCATTTATCTGCCGATTCCTTGCCTCCATTACCTTCCATCAGTTGTAGGCTATCTTCTGTTGCCTTCGGTGGAGAGCTTGCGCCTAAAAGAGAATTCACCAAAATTTATTATCTCCCTTTTTTTCTCTTTTCTCACTGCAGCTGCACGTCTGCACATCAATGATGCTGCAGAGCTGTTTTCGTCTCGCCATCCTCTGCCCGAGGACGTCACGTTGTTGGGCTTCTCACCGCTGGCTGGCATCCAGGAACGCTACGACTTTGACTGGGCCAACTACACCGGCGTGCTGGGCTCTGGCAGGGAGATAATGCTGCGCTTGCATCGCATGCAGGAGTTTGGGCAAGTCATGGCGGAGAACAAGGTGTGTGCACTGGTTAATCCGCCTGTTGCTTTGTTGTATCGAGTCTTTGTTGCCTGACCGTATTCTGTATTCTGTACACCGCTTTTGAGCAGTGTTCCTAGCGGTGGAAATGCAGACTCGGCAGTGTTTCTGACCACTTTATAATCTGTCTGTCTTTCTCTCTGTCTGTGTCTCTCTCTGCATATCTCTTTATCTATGTCTGGTCCTCTAGCTCTCTCACTCTCTCTCTCTCTCTCTCTCTCTCTCTCTCTCTCTCTCTCTCTCTCTCTCTCTTTCTCCCTCGCTCTCTCTGTGTATTCTCTTATGTTGTGAGTGATGTCCTCACAATTTTCCCATTGCTCTGTGCGCTTCTGCTGGTGCCTCTTGCTGTAGGTCTTGTCAACGTTTCAGCTGAGCCCTGATAAGCAGTCATTCCTAGGACCAGATGAGCTGGCTGCCTCCATCAAGGAGAACGAGCTGGAGCAGAAGGCGGTGGAAGAGGCCGAGGTGAGTAGGACTGAGTAATCGGGGCGGATCTAGAGATCTCTACAGGGGGGGGGGGGGGGATGGCTGTTACATGCACATGCATACGGTTTCCAGTAGTACCTTTGCAAAATTAGGGGGTTCTACCCCCCCCCTGTGCACTCCATGCATAGCGTACTTTGAGTGACGACATGTTTTCCATTCGGATCCTCTCTCTTCCATATGTAGCGTCCTATGATAACGTTTGTGTTATGACAGCTGCCAATCACTGGAGAACATTCTGGCATGTGCTGGCACATAGTTAGGGATGTCAGCGAACGCATTGCGCAGGTCTCTGCGCATGCATTGCGTCATCGATTTTTTGAACGTGATCGCGGCCGACAGAGAAAACATGGCCGCGGTCTGTTTGCACCCTGGGAGTCGTAAAATTACTGTTCTTCTGTCTCCGCGACCATTCAAATCATACGCGATACGGAGGACCCACGTACTCACCACGTTCTCTCCTGGTCGATTTCTCTGAAAGTTGCACATCGTGAAACACCAGTATGAGAGGTGTTCAGGCCAATTTTCAAGGGATTACCCTGGTTGGATCGTTCAAAAATCGGACTTGCATTTCTCGCTCGCGGCCATTTCTTGCGCGATGGAAGCGCCCTGCCCTGGTGAGTAACCAGCTTGGTAGAGAGTTGCTGCAATCAGCTCCCTGATGTCTTCGCTGCCATTGGCAGAAGCGATGGACCATGAATTTGTTTGAGAGTCTCTGGATGCTACTTTTCCTCAGCCTGGTTTTCAGCCATTCCGTGCATCTTCTTCGCACGATTTGTTTTTCAAAAAAAAATGAAAGTGTTCATGAGTTTTCCTGTCGGCCGCGCGCGCGTAGATGGGCCAGGCTGACCTGCGCAGATGGGCTGCGCAGTGCGTTCGCTGATATCCCTAACTATGTACTGTTAGTAAAATAGCAATGAAAAATATCAATTGTGCCCTCGTAACCATGTATAAACAATTAAAATGAAACAATTTCGAATTCAACTCTGGAATTGTTTCATTTTAATTGTTTATACATGGTTATGAGTGCACAATTGATATTTTTCATTGCTATTTTACGACTGTTGTCTCCTCGTCGGTTATTTAAATAGTACTGTTAGTATTCAACTTAGTAACTGGTGTGTTTGCCCAAGCCGACTGGAGGAACACGATACACTGCCAAGGCGTGTGTGTGTGTGTGTATGTGTGTGTGTGTGTGTGTGTGTATTTGTGTGTGTGTGTGTGTGTGTGTGTGTGTGTGTGTGTGTGTGTGTGTGTATGTGTGTGTGTGTGTGTGTGTGTGTGTGTGTGTGTGTGTGTGTGTGTGTGTGTGTGTGTGTGTGTGTGTGTGTGTGTGTGTGTGTGTGTGTGTGTGTGTGTGTGTGTGTGTATTAGTAACTAAGTTTAGGGTTCACGGCTTGCCACTAAAAGCACCCGTCACGTGCGCCTCCATTTTGGATTATGGACGCGCGCTACAGGCCGCGACAGCGCCTATCGAAGTAAAAAAATATCTACTCGAAGTCTAGCCGGAGAGCGTACTTTTTGAATTTTTCCTTGGCTTCATGATTCAGTTCAGTGGCTTCACTTCACTCGGGCTTTGCATTTTTCTGACTGACCTGGACTTGATGATGGCGGCGGTGGCGATCTTGGCGAAAGATCCAGTACCATCTGAGACACTCTGTCGTCTCTTCTTATCTGCTGAGGTTCTGGCAAAGCGCAGCTGCATCGAACCTGACTAGATGTAGCTGCACGCATCCTTTGTTTGCCCTGCAAATCTCGATCTGTTGCTGTTTGGCCGCTGATGCCATGGAAGAAAATATTCTTCCTGTAAAGAGGCCGAAACTGAGCTAGGGCACGTCAAGATATGTAGGGTATACAAAGAAAAAGAAATGTCATGGTCGTTTCAGCAGCTCACGACAGCCAACACGCTCCATCGTCGGGATTGGAAGTATCCAGCACGGCTGTTCCGAGCGCTGCTGCTCTTGTTATTCTTCTTCTTCAGAAATTCTCCACACCTTGTCGGCCAAAGTACGCGCGCGCGTGCACGGAAAATAGATGCGCTGAGCCGTTTCTTGTTCGATTTTGACAAACAATGGCTTGTTGTTTTGCTCTCGACCTTGGCTATCCTTCTACCGTTCAGTATTTTACGGAAACGCAACGGCTCCCCCTGTTTTTTTAGCCGAACTTTGGCCAAAGTTACTGGAAAACCCGGAACTCGTTTGAAAAAATACGAACGGTGGAAGTCTTGGAACGTCTTTCGTGCGTGTGGATTGAAAAATTCAGGCAGTTTGAGCCAACCGTAATGAATCCCGTAGAGTTGAAAGTGAGTGATATTGATGGGAAAATGCGATTTGAGCACTGACCGATTGTGTGGGACAGTATATGTACGCGCCTGTCACGTGCATGATGTAGCTGGCGACGCTAGCATGCCAATCCGTGAACCCTAAAGTTAGATGCTTGTCATCTCAACCAGTGTACCACCGGTATGCCTGTTCATTGTCTAGGCTACATAGGCTACATGTACCTGTAGAGTATTTCACAGCATCATGGGACATCTTTCCGAGAAATGATGACTTTGTGGGGTGCATAACATCTGACGCCTGATCATGGGGTGGTGGCGTCCCACGGAAGCGGAAAGGTGGTTCTTGACCAGGGAGTTGTACGACTCCTTGTTCTTGACCTGCCCGGTACGCGAATCCCGTCGAATTTATTTTATTTTTTTATTATAACATTTTTTGAATTCGGGTCCATGTATTTGTTACCCAATTGCTTGGATATTTCATGATGAGGAAAATTCTACACTTGCTGGGGAAAGCCTGGAGAAAATTTGAAAATCTGACTTTCGAAAGACACCTTGGTTGCTGTTGACCTCGTTATATCCTCGCCATCAAGTTACGTGGACTATGCTCAGCTCTCTAACCTAGTACTATGCTTGACTGGCTCTTGGTGTTTGTGAATGCCCGCAGGCGTCCAAGAAGCGGCAGAAGCTGATGGAAACCATGGCGAAACGCAAGCTCCAGGTGGACGTTCAGCAGCTGGAAGGCTCGCTGAAGAAGCGGCCAAACAATGCCCGTCCGCTCAGTCCGTATCTGGTGGTGGACGCTGAGGCACTGCTGCTGAATTTGGAGCAGATTGAGGCTCTTGCCAGGTCTCGGCGATTTGTGATCATCGTACCACTGCGTGGTAAGTTAGTTAGCAACTACTGTGCACATTGCAATCCGGCGGAATAGCCAGGGAAGTCTGGATTGGGGGAGTTTTACTGTATTGTGTGAATCGTTTGCCTGTCAGCGTTCGCTACTAAATACAGCTCCAGTCTAATACTCTTTGTGTTTGTCCTGTCATTCCGTTGCCGTAGTGATCGACACTTTGGACGACATGAAAACATCCAGCACCCACCACGCGGCACGCGCCGCCATCAAGCGCCTGGAAGAGCACTTTAAGCGTGGCAGCCGCTGGGTACGCGCCCAGCGAGAGAGCGAGACGCACGCGCCAGCTGCAGCCAAGAAACCTAACGACCCTGCTGAGCTTCGAGCATGGTGAGCTATGGGCCGGGAAATGTTTTTTTTTTCTCTTTTACAATGCAACATAATTTGAGAGTGAAAGCAATTGTTGTGACATGCTTATGGCACTGTACTTCTTCTTCTCATCCACTCACTACTTCAGCTCATACATGCACATCCTTCAACGTGGTGAATCCCTTGATAGGCGCCCAGCCTTTGGGTCATCCTAATCAAGATATTATTATTGTCCTTCTCCTTCCTCCTCTGGTGTCCTGCCCAGGAACTCATCCTTTCCAGTTGCTTTTGGATTTTTGTTGCGTTTGTTTTTGTACTTCGGTATGAGCTTATTTGCTACAATGTCTTATTGTGTTGTTGTCTTATTCTCTTGTTGTCTTGTGTGCCCAGGCGTTTCTCGCGCGTAGTGGACTGCTGCATCTACTTTGTCCAGCACGCCAACACCAAGTCCAAGACGTCCATGTTCCGGCCGCTGTCGCACGGCCTGGTCACCCTGCTCACCGGCCAGGCCATCCTGCAGCCTCGCGACGCCGCGCTCGTCGCACTCGACACGCCGTTGGAGAAGGCGGTGGCCGAGGCGCGGTCCGCGGGCGCCGACGTCTTCCGAGTGTCGCACTTCTTCCAGCTGTGGAGCCAGAGTCCCGCTGCAGCCGCCAGTGCTGCTGGTGCAACGTCAGCTGCCGCTGGTCCAGCATCAGCGCATACTCAGCATCGGCCGCCACACGGCCGTGGCAGCAGTCGTGCTCCGTCACGCGGTGCTCGACACCAAGGAAACGGAGAAAGTAGCGCGGCAGGGCCCAAGCGCTTTTCCTCTCAGCACCACGCGTCGTCCGCCGCTGTTGCCACCCGCAAGACCCCTGGCGAGTCGAAGCAACGCGCCACCGATGCGCCTGCGGGAGCCGGCGGTCATCGCACGCGCTCTGGTTCGTCCTCGCGTGGCCGCCGAGGCAGTGCAGGAGCTGCGGGACGCGGCGGTGGTGGAGGCGGTGCTCGCAATAGTAATGGCTACGGTTGAGCGGCGGCGACTCACAGCGTTCTTGATATCTCCTGCTCCCCTTTTCTTCTTCGTTTGTAACACGAAAAAGTAGCCGCTTGAAATAAACGCACACAACCAGAGAGGGTACATGTGTGTATGCACGGCCTTGACAGCAGCTGTGCATCAGCCTCCTCTCACCGGCGACTACCAACCCCCCTGCGGACTGTAATGTGTCACTGGAGTCTCTTTGCCATGCGCTGACTGACATGCCAAAGCCGCCATCGCCACTGCCAGTGTCGCCACACTGCTGCTACTGCTCCTGGTCATGACGTGGCATTACGACACTCGCCATTGTCCGCATGGCCACAGCCAGTGTGTGGTGCTCCAGTAGCGGCGGAAGCCGGCTTTCATTCGTTCTCTGCGGGCCAGTCGTTTGTTCCTCTAAGGTGAAATCAGCTGCTTCAGGCCTTCTAGTGTTGGCTTGCGTAGTCCTATCAGGTCGTGCCGCATAGGGTTGTCTGATGTGCTGCTGCTAATGTTCTTGGTGCGTTGCCTGTCTTGGTCGCTTCCAAGTTGGCATTCTGATACTGGCTCATAGCTGATATTCAAGTCGGTGGTGTTGCGCGCAGTGGGCATCTCTCAAGCTGCCTTATCGCTACGTTGATCTTCACAGATGCATGTTTAGGCGAGCAGATCACGGGACATGCGCACAGAGCTGCTTCTCTGCCCCGACAGCAGCACCATGATCCACCGCCACAGAACGGGTTGCCCTTGCCTTCGCAGTGTCACTGCAGTGCAATACGCTGATTTCGTGTGGGCGAGTCCTACAGCCAAGCAGCCCGCCCCTCCTTTTCTCAATCTTGTGTGTGTGTGTGTGTGTGTGTGTGTGCGCGTGTGTGCGCGTGTGTGCGTGTGCGTGTGTGTGTTCGTTGGGACCGTCTTGTGTTCTCGATGCTTGGCCCGTGGGGCTATCACCACGCTGAAATACCCCTCATGTACTCTGGAATTCGTGCTTCGGGCAGCACCTCTCCGTCACTGATTGAAGTGGTGCACGTTGGCATCACATCAGGACCTGTACAGATAAACTAGCAGACAGCATTCCCCTGCTGGACAGCATTCCCCTGCTGGTCTAGGTGTAGTTGCTCTTCGCCATAGCCGTTCCCACCTACTTACTATAACCGCACCATGTTGCTGCATCACATCTACAACAGCTAGACAGCAGTCTTCCGGAGTACGTTCATCCGTCGCAGTCATCATGCAGCATTATGCCCAGCAGCAGCAGCCGGGTGCTGACTACCGCTGTCCACTGCCTCTGTTCTGCTGTTGCGAGTCTAGCTCAGTCTAGCTCAGTCCGCTGTCTCTCTTCTACTGCAGTCAGCCCAGCTCAGCCCAGCTCAGCTGCGCTCCGTAGTTGTAGTCTCGCCGTGCGTCGGCGCTGCTCCATCGCTTACTGCTCTCAATGTGTACCCGTGTTGCCATGCTTCACCGCCCATGCCAGCGGTGCCCGGTCTGGTGGCCTTGGTCGCTGCGAGAGCGTGTGCTCGTGCCCAGTCTGGTGGCCTTCGTGGCGAAGACACTCGCCCTGCGGCGACATTGCATCAACTGTAGCACTCCATCTCGAAGTGTCTCTTCTTGCCATCGCTGCACATGCTGTCTTGCCATCGCTGCACATGCTGTCTTGCACATACTGCTGTGCTGCATCGAGTAGTAGTCTAGCTTCTCTTCCACACGACCGCTCGTGGATAATGGTGATTGTTTTTATATTTCTTTGCTTCTGCGTGTATATGGTTTGTTTTTGTTTTGTTTTTGTTCGCGAGGAGTTTCCGCACCCTTCTTTCATCAGACATGCCTTTCTCCGGGTGTGTGTGGAACAATGTGCTTTCCGGGCATAATTGCCAAGAGCCATTTGTTGTGGCGATAGTTTTTTTGCTCTAGTTGTTTGAGGATGCTTCCTAGGCTTTTGTATGAAGTGGTTTCATCTGCAGTTTGTGCTTCCATCTTGTTCATGGTTCATTCCACCTTTCTTTTCACCGCGGCCCTTCTCTGGTTAGCTGCTGCTTTGATTTCGGACCCAAGCTTTTTCTGGCATGTCCGAACCTTTTTGCGTAGCAAATTCCAATCGCCTCCGTGTTACTCATCGTTCTTTGCAGCTCTCCGAGTGTGCATGTGTGTGCGTACGTGTGCGAGGTGTGTGTGTGTGTATGTGTGTGTGTGATACACACAACCGGCAGTCATAAAAATACGGAATATTGAATTATTCGTATGGCTCTTGAATCTTGAAAAAAAACAGAAAACTGACAACATACATGAGTCATGTATATATATCTGAGTGAGAGTCGAAGATACTGTCGTAGTCAAACAGTCTCTCAACACCGAAGACCATTCACGGCCAGGGTTTGGCGGAAATAAACATAAATTCAGATGGTTTAAAACGGAGAGTAGAATAAACTGGAAGTGAGCTGCCAGAAGCTACCAGAGCCAGCAGTCAAATTGAGGATAAAAGATAAAAAGGCATCAAGTCCAGATTAAGGGCGAGAGCTGGGTGCGCGGAGGTCGGTACGGGGCTCTGCCAGTACGGGGACGTGCTCATCAAATTAACTTAGGACGGATAGTAGTAGTGCATGGGGGGGGGGGGGGCATTGCGCTCCTGTCACTCCACGGCACACCAAACCAGCAAGTGGCAACGGAGAGAACTTGCAGAGAGACGCCGCATTAAAAACAGAACGGGTTGCTGGGATCATTCAGCACGTCGTCATGCCGGCCGTCATTGAGAGAATATTTAGAAAATAAAAACAAGAGTAGACAAAAACGAAAACATTAACGTTCGGCTGGAACTTCTAAAGAGGACACAAAAACGTGCGAGGAACAACGATGAGCGACGGACAGAGGTCAGCTTCGCACAGCACATTGTTAGCAGCAGAGGTAGAGAACTTCTAGAGAGGACGACAAAAACGTGCGAGGAACAACGATGAGCGACAGACAGAGGTCAGCTTCGCACAGCACATTGTTAGCAGCAGAGGTAGAGCAGGAACGGAACAGTATCCCCAAACAAACACATGACACGGAGGCCACCGTCGGTCGCTGAAGACCAACAAATACCAGTGGTTGTAACGGACTCGGCCAGATCAGCAGCACCCACTGACATTGCCATCAGACGTGGGCCAGCAGATGTTGCCCCGTGCCACGCACACATAACCAAACGGGGCACGTCGGCCATGCCGGGTAGTACGCCGATGAGTGTAGGAAACATGGCAGCACACCCACACCCTGGGTTCCAACTGAGCTAGAGACGCAGCTGCAGCACAACACTCTGGTCGGGGCGCTGCGCGCTGTGGAGGTACGCGAGGTGGTACCTACCCATCACAACAGGCTCAAGTCGGCGGTATCACTGTAGGACTCCGCTAACAGCACGATCAATACCTACACGCCGCGGTTACGTGTGTCCAGACAAAGCCTGGCCAGAGCACAGCACCCACAGTGTAACACTATGATGTCATTGGAGCAGATCATGACATCATAATGACACCATCTGACTGGAGCATGACATGTGTCGCATGCTTCTGCAGATAGAGCAGTTCAGGTTAGGATACGGGGGTTGCATTGGCTTGCTGTGACTTTATCGCTGATGACGGCAAACCCGCCGCACGTGTACCGTCAGCTGATGCCGTGTCGCCCGGCAATGCCCGTGGGGTCACAGACGGCCCTTCTGCTCCTTGTCGGCGGTGAGAGGTGTAGCGAGACTGCAGTCGGTCAGCTAGAGGAACAGAGCCAGATTCGCCATCGCACTGACAGGCGCCAGATACACCGCGCTGCTCAGCATCACCGCTCCCCGTCTTGTCGGCCGAGGACAGGCGAGACGTCTGGTCCAGACTGTAGCGGACCTAGAGCAAGCAGTAGCAACAACAAGAATAAGACACGCTGTCGTTGAGCACCGAGACATGGAAAAGCCTGCCTGCCTGCCAGCCTGCCAAAATGGCAGCATTACCCCTTCGTTTTGGAAAGATAAACATTTACCAACCAACTATGCCTTGATGTCAGGGTGGTGGGTTCGAGCCGCGCCCCACTTCAGGTGCCTTTAATGCAAGTAGCGACTACATGTACTGGGATAAGGGCTTTAGGCCACTTCGAAGAAGCAGCGAGCACAAGAAGCAGAACAAATTTAGTGAACTCAGGAGAACATACGCCTGTTGCCATCGGAGTAGATGTCACATATTACTACATTTCAGCGGGTTAGGAGTCAGTCAATTTGCACACTTTCTCATTTTTTCTAAAAGTGTGCCATTACTGGTAATGATACGACTGTGCCTGTAGTCATTCATGCAGTTTGATTCGCTGCAGGGACTCGATATTTCTTGACTCCCTGAATCGCACTATGTAGTTGATATTTCACGATATTTCTTGACTCCCTGAATCGCACTATGGAGTTGATATTTCACGATATTTCTTGACTCCCTGAATCGCACTATGGAGTTGATATTTCACGATATTTCTTGACTCCCTGATACGCACAGCGGTGTAGCGCAAGACGATCTGTCGCGCATCACCCCAGCTTGCGTATGTGCAGTACAACTGTGTACCGTCGGGCTCCCTGCCTATTAAAGGGGAAGTGCATCGATTTTTCGAGTAGGGTCCAGAAGAAAGACAATTTGATATCGGTTCGAATGGCATATCTCTTGCTTCCATACGATAAGCCAAACTTGCCAAATCGCCAATTGTATGCTCACGTTGCCATAGCGACCAGCGGAGTGATGACGTACGAAAGGCTTAGCTCCTCCACAGGAGAAGGTCGATCACTGCATAAATTGGTCATTTTCAATTATCTTATTGTATTCACGATGTGAAAGAAGTGCTGTGTTCAATGCTGTTAGTGCCGTGAACTATTTGTCGCCCTTCTCATGTATTTCCCAAGGCTGACTGTGCCTACGAAATGGTTTCCTCCAGGACAAGATGCTTGGAATTCGCCGTCTCTCCTGAGACATTTTCAGCAAACTTTCAAACCTACGACATTATTTCATTCGTCAATCTCCACCACCCGTCGTCTCACCTGGCTTCAGAAGATGTTACGAGAGATAGGAGAGTCGCCAGGAAGCATCACATTCACCTTCAGGAAGTGGAAAGAGCAAACGGCATGGTCCTTGGTTGGGGAAAATGCTGAACGTCTGATTTGTCCCAACCAAGATTTCAGCATTTTGTTCGTCACTATTTTCGCTTGTCTGCTGGTGTCTCCGCGCTCCAGCTTTCTCCTGTCGGTGTCACGTCCCAGTACACAACCGAGAGGACTACTAACAAACAGTTCACTGCACTTACAGCATTGAACACAGCCCTTCTTTCACTTCGTGAATACAATAAACCAATTGAAAATGACCAAATTCTGCAGTGATCGACCTTCTCTGTGGTGGAGCTAAGCCTTTCGTACGTCATCACTGCGCTGGTCGCTATGGCAACGTGAGTATACAATTGGCGATTTGGCAAGTTTGGCTTATCGTATGGAAGCGAAAGATATGCCATTCGAACCGATATCAAATTGTCTTTCTTCTGGACCATACTCGAAAAATCGATGCACTTCCCCTTTAAATACGGACGTTTCAGTATCACGTGAGGCCTGTACGACAAATGTCCGGAGCCGCGCCGAGTCAGGAGCCACAGAACACACTGTCACTCACTTCTTTCAGAGCCGACTCAGTCTCGTGAAGTAATGACTTCAGGCTGTGCAAAAGAGAACAGAAAATAAACACGCACACATCTATGAAAACATCACCTCGACAAATTCCCGTGGCCCTGGAATGCCGGGAACGGAATCACAAAAATTAATATGATCAAAATTACAGTGAGAGCAAACGATAGCTTGTTTGGGGAGAAAGCTCCTCAACAGATCACGGCATACAATTCAAGACAAATATGTAACTCCAAAAATTCAAATCACCATTCACAGTATATGCCTGATCTCAATAGTCAGAATTACAACCCTCTCCTTGCCTGTGGAAACTGGATAACAATACTATGTTAACTTACTATTCTATCCGTCTCCTGTATTGAGCATCTTCCATTAGTAACAGACGCCGGTAGTCCTCAACTGACTCCACCCTTGCATACATACTGAACACAGGGGAGGAGGAGGAGAGAGAGAGAGAAAGATAGATAGGATGGAAGAGAGAGAGAGAGAGAGAGAGAGAGAGAGAGAGAGAGAGAGAGAGAGAGAGAGAGAGAGAGAGAGAGAGAGAGAGAGAGAGACACACACACACACACACACACATCAGCAACAGTCGTAAGAAGCACGCACCAGCAAAGCCAAACACCCAGTCCCATAAGCTCCAAACACAGCGTAAACGAACTACACATGCCTAAGGCACATTCAAATGGGCAACAGAGACAAGAAAGACACGGTACAAAACACAAACCGGAACATCAACCTTACGTTTCTAGAGAAGACGCCTGACACTGCTGTGAACGGGCGGACAGCAATCTCCAGTTGAGTACCATGCATACCGATGCCACTAGGAATCTGCACATACATCACAACAACACAAGAAGACAATACTCAGTGACAACTCCTTCCTTGAACACCAGGGAGGCGTAGCACACGGGGAAACGGCATGGGCGACTGTAACGCAAAACCACGCGGTTTTCGCTCCCGGCCTGCCCGTTGCAGTCGCCCTTCGGCCAGGGCCGACGTGTACACACTAGCATACTATTGGTATCGCTTGTCTGGGCCAGGCTGGAGATCGGCAGGTCATGGCCGTGATCGCTGGTTGCATACACCACTGATCACACAGAACTTCGAAACCAGGCCAGGGATGTCTAGGCCGTGTTTGAGATCAGCAGGGTATGCTTGTGATCGCTGGTCACATGGACCACTGATCACATAGAACTTCCAAACCAGGGGTCGACACACGCACACTGTTCCGGGTACATGTACTCCTGCGAACATTGAAGTCCGATAGGATGACGAGGGCCGGCGCCCTTACTGCTTCTAGCGTATACATACACTGCAGTTCACGTACACGCTGTGAAATAATTGGACTAGCAGTGCTCGCGCCTGCAAGTCCAACACTACTTGGCCGCTTGACTTGTCAACGGATTTCAATAGACACCCTTAGCAAAAAACGTTATGTTGTAACGGTATTATCGTAAGGGGGAAAATACCGTGATTTGGGTTCGACCTTTAGCAAGATGCACGCTATTCTTAGTACGCTGTTGCCACGAGAATAGCTTTGATTTCGCGCGGTACAACCATTTTTTCACCATATAAGCGATACAAGGTGAAAAGCGTACGGACTATGCAATATTTGGCCAAAACACGTACCGTTGGTCACAACGATAAATCAGCCCCCATAACGTTTAGACGCTGCAGCTTCAACGCTATTTGGGTGATCAAGGTACGAGTACCGTAAAAAAATAGCGTTACCGTTGTTTGCTAAGGGTGTCTATTGTGCGCAAACAGTACGGTATGATCTCGTGTTGTCTCCCTGGTGAACACCCACATACCACACACCACACGCACTATGTATGTCATCATCAAGAGTACATACCCCCCCCCCCCCCCCCAAAGTGTGCAACGCATGATCCAGCTCTGCATAGGGTCTTTGGTCGAGCGTAGTCGCAGCCAGTCTCGAGGCAGGGCACCATTATTTTTTGGTCCGGGAGTCCCTGCGACTCCCCGGGTTCCCCTCAGATGTGTACGGTATTATGACGCAAAGATCCGATTACGCTCGACCAAGACCCTATGCTGAGCTTGACCAGGCGTTGCACATTCCGGGGGGGGTTATGTACTCTTGCTATCATGTACACCCAATCAAACCGAATAAAACATCGACGCACAATCCAAGTGACTTACATAACAGCAAGCACAGCTGAACGAGGCAGCGGTCCTTTCCGCGTCACCCTGCAAACGCGTACACAGACAGACAGACGCACAGACACACACACACATGCATACGAGCACGTACGCACAGACACCATTATGTAAAAAAGCATTACACTATCGCCGCAGTCATGTCGGCGGCAAGGAGGACAGCTAGCCGCCTGCATCATTGTACATACTCTGACCAGACACACACCTGCTTAGTACGGACATCGATCCATACTGTAGTGGCTAGGGATAGGAAGTACTTTGCACCTCATTTTTTTACTAAGAACACAGCCCTCCTACCAATAGACATGCGGGACAAACACAAAACAAGACACAGGGGATGTAGGGACGATGTCAGACACTAAGTACACTGACTTTCCTGTGGCCCATGGCATAGGGGGTAGATGTACATCTTATCAGAGATGCACTATACTACTCAAAATCAGAACCACGTCCAAACGGTTCGATACGGCTTGTCCCAAACACACACACACACACACACACACACACACACACACACACACACACACACACACACACACCAAGCAAACAGCAAACACAACGCGACCAAGCAAACCCCTTACCAACTAAACAAGGCTGCCAGCGCACCCTGCATCACCGAGCCGACGCTTAGTAGTTGCACTGCATGGGTAGGAAGACAGCGCACAATCGCACAAC
Organism: Sycon ciliatum; assembly: GCF_964019385.1. Lineage (NCBI taxonomy): Eukaryota > Metazoa > Porifera > Calcarea > Leucosolenida > Sycettidae > Sycon > Sycon ciliatum. The sequence goes on from NC_088652.1 coordinate 12,134,334, forward strand.
AACAAGAACGTCCATACAACAAACAGTCTTAGAAAAAGCTCAACATTTACGCAGCAGGCACGAAGCAGACGACATTTTCAAACTGAGTAGATAAAAATCATGAGGCGATCAATTCGCACTCGGCACAAACATAACCCAGCAAAGACAAACATCGGACACAAGAGTTCAGGGAAGCGAAACATAGCCACCTACGTAGTCGTTGCGCGTTCTTCCAGCTCACTCGAACAACTGACACTACAAAATTAATAATGTACTTATTCCACTTTACTCAAATGAACACACTACAAAAATAGTAGTAGTAGTCGACTAGTCAACAACTACTTACTGTGAACTGCCATTACACCAAGACTCGTTCAAGTGTAGGTCTACAAACTAGATTCTTCGAATAATTTTTACTCATGAAGACAGCACCAAGCGGTGAGGCCTCGAAAGTAGATGGCGCGACGCGTCCAGTACCGGTACAGCAGCTAGAACTAGTACTAGTAGTAGTAGAAGCGCAGAGGCCTGTAATCTGTCACTGCACGGTTCAGCTTCGGAGGTCCGGCGTCGGCATCGCAAAGCAGAACCAGAGCCGAGGACAATCTACTGCCTACAGTAGTAGTACTAGTAGTAGTGACATCCAGACGACATAACGAAGTCAGCGCCAGTAAACATGTCGAGAATGGGGCGACAGAAAAAAAGAAAACCTACAAATTGCAGTGCCTTTATCACTATCCAGGATTTACCTCAGCATAGCCTGGTCTACCTGGCGACGACAAAGGTCAGTCTCGCGCGCAGTCCTGAGCAGAAGCCAGCCTTCGAAGAACAATCAGCTAGTTGGCGATCGCATAGTGTGCATACTAAAAAAATAGTAGCCGGAAGTCGACTGTTGAGCAGGCGCAAAAGGACCGGATACGTACACATGCCATGGTACAAGACGATGATGGTACACGCCACGCTTCGTATCCAAATGGCTGTGCTTGCCCTGAAACAGCGAGACTACAAGTAGCAGAGTCTAGAGAGAGAGAGAGGGGCTGAGTCCTGTAGTCTTTCTGGGTGAGAAAGATGTTGTTGAGGGTAACACCACGTACTTGGCACTGGACTTCCTTTATAATATGCCAGGGCCAGGCAGTAGTGTTTGGCGGTACATGTACGTACTGTCGTGGACATGGAAATCCAGTCGATCGTCGAGCGGCCCAGGGCGCTGGCCATGCAGCCGTGAGTACCCATACGATCAACACGGGCACTCCAACGCAGCGTTCTGTGCGCACTGAGGGCGCCGGCCCCGCGTCAATCGACCGGATTTCCATGTCCACGATGGTACATGACGAGGCACATGACATTGTACAGGCTGAGAGCACAATCATGCAAGTACAGTACAAGCAGAAATATTCGTCTGGAATTTAATTTCGTCTTTTTCGTCCAAGGAGCTTTTGGACTAAATTTAGGGTGCGTTCTTATATTCTCTAGCTTCTAGAAGAAGAAGAAAAGAGAAGTCGAAGAAACTGGGATTACTCAAGAACGGGTCTCGAAGAATTCGGAGATATTTTGCACATGTCAAGCAAAGTGAAGCGCCAAAGGGGCCGCGATCTTGAGTGATGAATGTATGTGCGTATGCGAAAAGGGAAATGCGTACACTCATGATGAACACGTGGCTTTTAGCCGTAGTTCGCATGCGCTGATCCCAAACCGCGGGAATCTCCAAGTTTCAACCACCTCTGAAGCTTGGAGAGCTTCGGAGAGCCTCCTAAAAGTCGGGGAGGATATAAGAACAGCTCTCGAACTTTTCGGAGAGTCTCCAACTTTTCCGAGAGGATTTAAGAACGCACCCTAAATGTAGGACTAATGTCGATTTGCCCAGCTTTTCTATACACTCTTATGACCCGTGGACAAAATTTTCAACCGGACGAACTCCTTTTCTTTGGAGTTGGACGAAATTATTGACCGACGAAATTTTCTGCCTTTACAGTAGAACAGGGCAGCAGCACCAGAATTTCAGGTGGTCCGGATACTTGGCCGGAAATGAACATTACTGTCGGTGTTTTAGCATCGTTGTGACCAGGCTGGAGATTAGAGGGCAGAAAGCATTACCGTCGGTGCCTTAAACAAATTATTTGAGGCTACAGCCTCGTTTGGTGCGAAACGGGGCCAAGAACTGCTAAGCCACGTGACCAGGCCGGGCAACCTCGGTGTTTTCAAGTTGGGATTTTTGACACCGACTGTATGAGGCGGCCATCCCGCACCTTCTCGAACGGGACAGTGCGCAAGGGCCGGCTTAGCAAGTTCGTGTGCAGGTCACCACCGTCGGATCATCGGACATGCCATGCGGCAGCCTGCCCTTTCCAGGGGGTCTGGCCCAGAGGAGAAAACTCCCCAGGGTGTGCAACAACTGCACGTAACGCCAAGAGCAGAGAACTCCCCAGGGTGTGCAACAACTGCACATCACACCAAGAGCAGAGAACTCCCCATGGGGTGCGACAGCTGCACATAGCACCAAGAGCAGAGAACTCCCCAGGGTGTGCAACAACTGCACATCACACCAAGAGCAGAGAACTCCCCATGGGGTGCGACAACTGCACATAACTCCCCAGCGTGTGCAACAACTGAATATAACACAAAGAGCACATAACTCCCCGTGTGTGCAACAACTGCACAAAACACCAAGAGCAGAGAACTCCCCAGGGTCATAATAATTGTTGCTTACCAAGGCTTGGTCTGACAGAGGAGCGGCACCCCAAGATGAGAGACTGACCATCAAAGTAAGAAAGAATGGACTCAGATGGAGAGCCAGGATTAATTTATAGAAAATAAAAAAGGACCAAGGAACTGCAAGTTACGCTTCTAGTACGCTCAGTGTCGTGCAGTGTTATCGCATGAGCTGATTGTTTAGTAACTGGTGTTAGTGGACATTATAGCGTAACTTGTAGTTCCTTGGTCCTTTTTTTCTATAAAGTAAAAACGCAGAGTGTTTAATGCACACATGCACGTGCACAGAGTGGGAGGAGGACGAGACTTACACACAGGTCGCCAGAGACTGGTAATAGCCGGTGTTGCGGACGAGAAGAACGTTGCCTGCTGAGCTCTGGATTGCGTCCTCGGCTGAGACTTTCCGTCTAGGCTGCCGGCGGAGGATCGCCTTGATCGGACCGACGCTTGCGAGGCATTGCTGCCGTGTCGGCGTAAGCGCACGCCATTGCAGCCGTTGGCGTTGCGCTCCGTCCTGGACTCGAACGCGTCCGTTTCGGAGCACTCCACCGCCGTCACGCGCTGCTGCGATGTCAACTCGTCTACTGCTGTCGGCACTGGTGTCGGGCGATCCGTGCTGCTGCTGCCACCAGTGGCCGGGATCGGCGAGGATTCGCTGCTGCTGGTGGCGGCCGTGGTGACGGGCCCGAACGTGACGACCGTATGCCGCTGCTGTAGGATACAATGCCGCCGCTGCTGTCCCGTGTGTGGCATGTGGTGCGGGCTACTTTCGATGCTGGACTTCGAACTGCTCGGTGGCGTGGCACCCGTTACGGTGACGGGCATGCGAGCGGGCGACAAATCACTCGACACTGCGGCGGCGATCGAATCACCATGGTGATCAGACGACGACGAGCGAATAGTCAGCGACGAGAACTCCCGCTCGATCGACATTCCAGAGTCGCTGTTGGTTGCGCTTGCCGTGATGCTGCAGCCCGAATCGACCAGGTCGCGGATACTGAGCTCGGCGGGCCCACGGCCGTTTGCCAGGAACGGCAGGCGTCCACTGAAGCTTGTCGAGCGTCGATGGCTAACCGGTGCCGAGTGAGGAGGCAGCTTCGACGACGAAACGGAGGCAACTGCTTTGCGAGGCGATGTCCCGGAGGGCATCCGGCTTTCGGAGTCACTGAACGCCAGGGCTTCCTGTGAGCCAATGACCGCCGAGGTATCACCCGGTGTTGTTGCTTCATGCGCGGTCACCTGGCCGTGAGACTGGGGTAGTTTCGGCGGACTGACGCCGTCCGAGTTGCTACGCTTCATCAGCTGCTTGAGGACTCGGCGGAATGGCTGCGTGGCAGTTAGTGCCACGCGCTCAGCGTGAGAGCGATGCTGCAGGGACTTTCCGCTGGGCGTGCGCTCAACCGCACAGATCATGGCGGCGCCGGCTCCAGCAGCATCCGGAGATTCGCCGCATTCCGCTGCAGCAGCAGCGGCGGCAGATGACTGGGGAATGTCGTCGTAAGAACGGTGCCGCACCAGGTGCTCGGTGAGCTTGCTTCTCGCGCCCCCGGTGGACAGGCTGGAGTCGGACTTTGACTGGAGAACGGTCTCGGCAGGAGCAACCGTGCACGGACAGTCGAGGTCAACGTCTTCGTCGTCGCTGACGTCTAGCATGCCATCCAGGTCATTGGAGAAATCGCCGGCCAAAGCGACTTCGCCCGCTGCGGACGGAGAGCCGGAGGAGACGACACAACTGCCGGTGTCGACGCCACAACTGGCAACAGCCGGCACGGATATGGAATGCGTGTACATGACGGGCGCGGCGGCGGGAACGCTGTCCACCGCCGGGAACACGCCGTCGGGAGCAGTGGAGGGGGAGACGGGTGACGACATCAGCGTGGAGCGAGGTACGCTGGCACTGGCGCTAATAGAACGTGGGCGCATTACCGAGCCCCGGACAACCGCAGCATCGCTTTCGGTCAATTCGACGCCGTCTCCAGCGCTCTCCTGCTCGAGGCCATTGTTTGAAAGCGTGTAGGCATCCGCGGCGCTCTCCATGTTGCTCCCGTTCGGCCGGCCAAATAAACCGCCCGAGAGCTTGGAGAGGACATTGCTGCGCCGTCCCGGGATGTCGTCCACCAAGGAGCTCATCGCGGAGCTCAGTCGACGAGTGCTACCACCGCCACTGTTACTGCCAGTGCCACCTCCGCTGCTGCTGGTGGTGCTGTTGTTGTCGCTGCGATGGCGCGTGGGCAGGTTGGGCAGGCGGCCGGCAAAGTTGAGCAGCTTGGACATGCCCGGGATGGCCGCCATACTCCGGTCGTTGGACACGGCCGCGGCTCGGCTCAGGTCGTACACACGTCGGCTGACGAACGCGCCGTCTCCGATCTGCACGAGGTCGTCGTCGCTACCGCCGGCTGTTGCCGGAATGGACAGCGGCCGACCGCTGTAGTCGGAATCGCTAGCGCTGGCGCCCGCAGGAACGAGCAGGTCGTCCATCGCCACCGTGTCCCCGCCGACCTCACCAGAGCGGATCGAGATCTTGTCAGCGTCGCTGATCGGGTCCGACTTGGCACGGCGGTGAGTGCTGCCGCGGGACTGCCGCCGCTGCAGTTGCTGGCTAGACTGCGGTGGCGAGTTGCTAGCGACGACGCAGCCCGTCGAGGAGGCGCTCGCCACTGCGGTGGTCAAGCTGGGCCTGCGTTCACTGGAAGAATGGGCCGGGGCCGCCGCACTGGTGGTGGTGTTGTCGGCATCCGACGTACCGACGGCGGCGGTGTCATTGTCCGTCGTCTTTCCACTTGCCCTCGCCGTCTCCGGCATGTGCGGCACCGGCACTGGCTCCATACCTGAGCGCTGTCAGCGACGGACTGCTGCCTAGTGGCAATCTGCAACGCAAAATGAATCAGAAAACAAAGCGCGCGGCCAACACAAACACAGTCCAATCCTGAGTTCAGTGGAGACGGGAGACATACATCAGTTGTCCTAGGATTGCCTATGGGCATGAAACTGATAGCTACAACGAATGATGCGTGGTGCTCTGTGCCGTGTGTACGGCACCTCAACTCGAATGATTATTGAGCACTCTACCGAGTCGGAGGACTCTCATCTGGAGACACACCATCGTATTGGGACCGCGTTATAGCTCCGTGGAGACACGATAATGTGCAGCAACGGCGTTAAGGCCCTCATCAGACTACGTACATAGAAAATCCAGTACAAAATCACATAAAACCTAAAAGGCAACATTTTTCCATGCCTGCATTCAGACTACACATTTTACATGCAATATACAGGCAACCTTTGACCCTACGAAATTGCGCAAGGGGCCTGGGATGTGTGAAAGCAGCGGACAGTCGTACCCGGGTACGAAGTTCGTACAACTGCCTGGTGAAAGTACGATAAATGCAGGAAAGTTGCCTTGTACAAGGGTTGGCACCCTGCCTGAAAGGATTGGGCAGCTTTTTAGGCTTCCCGCCAGATTCTTGTTGTTGTCTTGGAAACTTCTATATAAATGTGACTTATAGGCTGGTTTGTACCTAGTCTGAAGAGGGCCTTAGACGGCGGGCTAGGTGTGTGCACACGAGAGGGGGGGGGGGGGGGGATAGGGAGCCTTCGTACTCTACATGTGTTGCTCAGTCTTCTACCTGTACTGGTACGTGAACTTGATACTGCATGTCAATTACAGTGAAACCTGTCTACAGTCCATTTCAAAACTATAGACGCGTACCTAGGCAAAAACCGTTATGCCAGCATCTATACCACATAAAATCTGTGATCACTTTGTGCATAATTTTTTCCAAATTGGGCGTCTGTTATCCAATCGTTTAGAAACTATATGAGAGTAATTGTGGAGCGGTCCTGAGCAATATTCCGAAAGCTATTCTCAAAAAGGTCCAGCCAAATTTGAAATATTTCAAAACCCCTACGCGTCTATAGTTTTGAAATGGACTGTAAGTCGACAAATTTTCGGCCCATTCAAATTTCTGCCTCCAAGGGCTAAAACACATTTCCGCCGCAATATTTTCGGCCTGTACTGCTGCTGCCTGTATGCACTGTCACACTGAACCTTGCAAAGCAACATTTCGGCCGCAACAAGTTTTCGGCCAAAAAGCGCCCAGGCCGGAAATAGCCGGAAATAAATAAATACGCGGCGAATAGCTGTTCACTTACAGTAGGTACTCCTATAACTGAAACCTAGCTGACTCCTAATGATGAAATGACGGATCAGCTGCTTGGCTAACTGCATGCGTACAGTCGCTCACATTATCACTCAATACAACTGCACACCCAGCCACACCGTACCCCCCCCCCCCCCCCTTCACACCCTCACACCCAACCACACCATACCCCCCCCCCCCCCCCCTCACATGCACACACACGCACGTACAGTAAAACCTGTAAGTAAAGACCACCGTGACCAGCAAACAGCCTGGTACATGTACTACAGACCACTTTGCCAGGCACGGACGGACGGACGGTCTCACATTCATTTATATTATGGTTTTGCGGTGCAAACCTCTAACTAAGGACCACCTGCCACTAAAGACCGCATCGTCTGGCACCAAGGGGTGGTCGTTAGTTACAGGCTTTACTGTACACACATTCATGTTCAGCTGCACCCCGTTGAAACATTATCTGAGGAAATCTCTACTCCGTAACCTTGATAGGAAGTGTCAGAGGCAGTAGTTTTGGAAAAAGGATGCTAATTACATCTGGTCACAGCTGTACAAAAACTACTGTCTGTAGCCGTGTTGGGTAGCCAAAACTTCAAATAGGCGTTTCAACACATGTTCACACAACAAAACATGTGGTAGATTGGAGGCGGTGAAAATAGTTCCGCAATCTATACCCTCACATGCAAAGACGCAAATCCATGCAATCAAGTAGAAGCAAAAACATGTATTGTTGTTTCTCCCCTTTAGCATCAGCAAATCAAGCTCGCGTCACTCAAACTGGCAGCCAACAGCTACAGGTGCATTCGCATTTTGATACGTACCGGTACATGATACAAGTGTGCTGATTCTCAGTAGACCTACCAACGATGCAACATCGTTACATGAACATGCAGCAGCGTAACTGTAATGAATTTGTACAACATTTTTGTGATCATAGCGTAGTCTACTTCTCACGGTCACGAATCAGGATGAGTTCAATACGATGGCGGATATGGGTACAGTACCACTACCAGGTCGAGAGAAAAAAAATGCTATCCACATCGAGTGCCCTGAAAATAAGATCCTTGCAAGCCCTGAAAATAAGATCCTTGCAAGCCCTTGGTCAGAATCAACACTACGGAATTAGCAGTGCTGTTATTTGGTGCACTCAAATTAATTGTCGAGCACTTGGACACTTGTTGAAGCCTGACTAGCCTGGAATGGGAGAAACAATTTGTTCCGCGTACAAAAGTACAAGACAGTTCGACAGTACACGCAGCGACGCAGTACTACTAGTATGCAAGAGTATAATTATAACCCCAGGCTTTTGGATTCCCAATATATACTCTTGGTATAAGTGAACATAGTTGCCGCTTGTCGAATCAAGCTCCTTGGTTGCATGTGCCCTGTAGGAATACTGTATTCGAATACTAGTATGCTCATTCTAGCCATTTCTCAAGATTTCACAACGTTCCGCAACACGAGCCGAGCGAACGTGGCAATTTCAACAAAGCGTACACTGTCTGCAGGCAGATAAATAACCACTGCAAGGAAGAAAGAAGGAAGAGGTCTCCAGTGGGAATCCAAAAGCCTGGTTCGTTGTGTACGATATCGGGGAAAGGAGAGACAACTAACTACAGTCATGTAACTTGAACAAGAGAGCAAAGTGATATACGAAAAGGTAATCCACTCACATGTCCCCTACTGGCCCTAGTCAAAGCTGAATCTTCCTCACATCCGCAAACGGTCCGTCCACCACCAATGGTCGGTGCAGCTTTCCAAACTGACCTCCTTGTTACAGCGGTGTCTTGACAGAATAGTTGAACAACTTATCACCTCCACTTCGACCTCCTTTCACTACGCTTCAGTCTTGAGCATCTTGCAAAGCTACAGTTGTGAGTTTCTTTCTGCCAAATAAAAGACTCGAAAGAGTGCTATGCTGTTGATGCTGATTTGACCAAGCTGAGCTAGCTGTGACCATGGTGACTAGTCTGTGAGCTGAGGCTGAATGAGGTACAAAAGTTACTACTAGTACTAATAAGTACAAAATTAGTACATGTAGTTCGTCAAGGTGACTCGTATCGTACTCGTTGTTATTGACGTAACCAACGTCGTTATGTTGACATAATAGACACCCTTAGCAAAAAACGTTATGTTGTAACGGTATTATCGTAAGGGGGAAAATACCGTGATTTGGGTTCGACCTTTAGCAAGATGCACGCTATTTTTAGTACGCTGTTGCCACGAGAATAGCTTTGATTTCGCGCGGTACAACCATTTTTGTCACCATATACGCGATACAAGGTGAAATGCGTACGGACTATGCAATATTTGGCCAAAACACGTACCGTTGGTCATAACGATAAATCAGCCCCCGTAACGTTTATACGCTGCAGCTTCAACGCTATTTGGGTGATCAAGGTACGAGTACCGTAAAAAATAGCGTTACCGTTGTTTGCTAAGGGTGTCTAATAGACACCCTTAGCAAAAAACGTTATGGTGTCTATTAGACACCCTTAGCAAAAAACGTTATGGTGTAACGGTATTATCGTAAGGGGGAAAATACCGTGATTTGGGTTCGACCTTTAGCAAGATGCACGCTATTTTTAGTACGCTGTTGCCACGAGAGTAGCTTTGATTTCGCGCCGTACAACCATTTTTGTCACCATATACGCGATACAAGGTGAAATGCGTACGGACTATGCAATATTTGGCCAAAACACGTACCGTTGGTCACAACGATAAATCAGCCCCCATAACGTTTATACGCTGCAGCTTCAACGCTATTTGGGTGATCAAGGTACGAGTACCGTAAAAAATAGCGTTACCGTTGTTTGCTAAGGGTGTCTAATAGAGAGGTTCCGCACTACGTAAAGTTGAGCAACTTTACGTTAGTGGGTGGGAAAAACCCGTGAATTCGCGAGTTTGCACTCCACTTACGGAAAGTTGTCTACCAGGTCTACGGAGAGTACGTAGATAGGGCTCTGATAACGTAGCTGGTCCGTAAGTGGATTGGGGTACAAATTTATGACTCTCTCCCCAGGTCGATCTGGTCGTACACTGCCGCGTTCGGAGTTGCCAAGGGCAGCTACGTGATTTGAAAACTCCGTATGGCGGAACCCAGATCCGCATGCAGTTTACGTAAGACTTTCCGTTGATCGACTACGTTTTTTACTAACGTAATTACGTTATGCGGAACCACGGGTGTTTCGCAGTCACTGTAGGCCTTTCCGGATTATGCGTTTGCATATTTTTGCATTTTGGAGGTCAAAATGCATTTTGTCCATTTTGACCCACTTAACTTTGGGCCAGGGAGTAGTAAAATACCGGTATTTTACTACTCCCTTGCACGCGATAAAAAATTAAAATACTTCACGGTCCTCATGAATGGTCACCATGGTGCCAAATGTCACGCGACTAGCTGTCTGTCGCCATTTTGTTACCATGGCAACGGTGGCATTTTTTGTGCTTTTTGGGTAAAATTTTGCATTTTCTTCAAGAATTTTTTTGATTTATAGGGGTTTTTCAAAACACTTTCCATTTCCATTTTAGACCAGGAAAAAACGCATAATCCGGAAAGGCCCATCGCAGTGGCCACTCGTCAAGATGGCGGCAAATCCGAGAGTACAAAAATTTCGACTCTGCCTATGTGCGCGGCGGATGCGAATCTCGCACGTGCATGCAAAATCTAGCCTTCTGCAGAGCTAGCTGGGTAGAGCAAGTAGTAGTAGTAGTAGTAGTAGTAGTAGAATTTATTATTTTGATAGGGAAGGCCCTACAGACGTTGCCGTCTTGTTACAGGGAACCCTAAGTGCTCTTTACAGAGCGAAACAAAAACGGATAGATGCTCAACCTGACGACACGAGACAGGCAGAGAATTCCACCTATCAGCGCCAAGGAAAGAAATGGAGAACATGCCATATCTAGTGGTAGCAGCGGGCAAAGAAAGTGAAGAGAATGATTGCCCTCTAGTGCGCCTCTCGGTGCAAGTAGCAGCCGACTGGAGGGTGAACATTGAGGAAAGAAGAGGACTTGTAAGCTGATGAATACAGCGGAAAACAAAAATAAAAAGCCTCAAGTTGAGACGAGATTCGAGGGAGTATAACTTAGCGTGCCGCAAAACAAAGACAGTGTAGCCAGTGCAGGAACGACGACCTTTTTCCGAGAGAGAATGTGGCTCTTTTCATCCCAACATTTTACTCGCCATGCTCTCCCTCCCAGCTTATTGATACGAGTATGTGCTACCGAGTAGAAGTCTCCATCCTCAGAGTAGGCCTGGCAGAATCGCAAGGTTGAAATACTTGCTCACTTGGTTTTTTGGTCCTTTGAGGTGTTGATGTGATTGTTGTGTACAACTCGAAGTGACAAACTTGAGACCCCCGCGCCACAAAAAACTAAGGCGCGCCACAAAGTTTCGTTTGGCTGTTCAATGAAAGGACGTATGGAAGCAGGGATAAAAACTATCGTGGCTAGGCACCGGCGGATTATGCCGGCATAATTGTAGGCATAATTTGGTGGATGAAAATTTGGAGCATAATTTGGCATCCTTTCGGAGCTAGGAGCATAACTACACGATTATACCACAGTTGTAGTATGTAGGCTATACAATTGTGTACAATGCACCTGATCAGCGCTGGTGGTCTGCATGGTAAAGGGTTCGGAGGTCATGCACACAGTGTTTTCAATGAACAGCAGGGTAGAAATCATGGCAATACAGTCACGGTATTGTATGCTCGAGCTCGTCTTCTTCAAAGTTCTTTCTCACACTGACACAGTACATGTACAATGTAGCAGAAGATGCGAGTGAATCAGCCTTCATCAGGTATCCCGTAGTGGACGAGATAGTGGCGGGTAGTTTCGCAAAACTCCGTGTACATGTACATGTACATTACATTTGTACATTATGCATGTTACGAAGTCATGACCTCTGGTAGTCTGGATTTTAGCAGCCATGATATGACTGCAGGCTATGGATATTGCTCGAAATTGATGTATAGTTGATGTTCGGTCATGATGGAAGGAGAAGTGGAGCTACGGGAGAGATGAGCTGATTATTCGCAGGGTGAGGGTGACATAGGTTGGACAAGTATGATGATTATGAAGACCGTGAGTTGAACATGATAATCTTCAAAGATAACTCAAACTAATTTGGCAATGAAATAATATTTTTACTGAAGTACAAAATAAATCAAGTGATGAATAGAAGAAGTAATGTTTTCTCTTTTCCAAGTTGATCTCTAACATGCATGGACACCTTGCAGCTTGGTATGGGGATACTCATGTACATGTATTTTGTTGTACTTATGGCCACTTGCAACTTGCAAGTACGAAAAAGGCACAATTTTCCGAACTTTGAGGCTCCATAAGTACAACAAAGTGAATATAATATCCCCGGTGCCAAAGCATAATATGAGGATTTTACGAGCATAATGCGAGAATCCATGAAAGCATAATTCCATGATTTCGCGAGCATAATCCGCCTGAGCCTAATCGTGGCTGCCGGCAAAACTCTTAGTAATGTAATAAACGGGGGTGAGACTTTGGTAATTCCAAGGAGAATGTACGCACGGCCATTAATAATAATAATAATATCTTTATTAGGATGACCCAGAGGCTTGTCGCCTATATCAAGGGGTTCACCGCTTTGAAGGATGTACATGTACATGTACACGTATGAGCTAAAGTGAAAAGTTGTGCAGCGTGAATGCGTTGGGGAGCACACGGGGGGGGGGGGGGGGGGTTATGTACATGGCGTAGGCATACCGGAGAGCGAAGCACTATGTTTGCAAGTGAGTTTGCGAAGCTCATTCTTGAAAACATTATTATTATTATTATTATTATTTAAATTTTGAATAGGGCAATCCCCACAGGCCTAACGAAGACGAACTACGAGCTCAAAAACACGCCGATTTTCAAACAAACGACGCAGGAAAGAAGACATGGCCGCAGTGTTCCCGTGTTGCCTTCAAAACACCTAGTTTTACTTCGATAGCGGCTGGTTCAGGGCAAATTCAGGCCCAATTCGACAGCGTCGTACCGCTCAGATTCGCCCAAAACACGAGGAAATGTACGGTAAATACAAATGCGTACGCATTTTGCGTACGGGGACGACTGGCCAGAGTTCATGCACTGCAAACACCCGCGATACTGTATACAACACCTTTAGGCTTTATTTCGGTGTAATTTAAATTTCGGTAACTTCGGTACTGGTCCTGGATCACCTAATTTAACATTACACCTAAATTTTCCGAAATACCAAAATATGTAAAAATCATGAAAATCACTGTCAAATTAAAGGGGAAGTCCGGTGAAAAATTTAAATTTCAGGGTTGGTAGAGTTTCGGCCGCTGAGTCGAATGGTGTTGGTCTCACATGTCCCCGACAAAGCGTTCTCGAGATATTTCCGTTTGAAAAACTGAGTTTCGGGGGCTGCGCCATGACGTCATGCGGCCGCGCCACACCCTCCGCAACGTCATAGCGTGCAGCTAGGTCAAAAGCCAAAGGAGTGCATGAAAGCAATACTCAGTATTGGCAATAGTGTCAGTGCTATTTCAAATGATTTGGCGACCCATAGTACTAGGTGGTGCAAGCGACTCCGAAGACGTAACCATGGTAACTCCTTGTGAGAGTGAGGATGCAGCCATGGCCCATGGCTGACCTTCATGAGTTCGGTCTGGGGCTGAGAACCTCGGTATTCAGCTGAAGAAATGGCCGCGCGGGCCGGTCAAGAGTGAGCGCTACTGAGTTTCCGACTGATGAAGAAGCAGCAGGTATTGCAGACGAAGCTGATATAATTATCAGCTCGCTGGAGAGCAGAGTCGCCAAAATGGAGAAGAGTGATGCGAGTGCTCTAAGACTAAATGTTGTTCCATACCGATTCGCTTAGACTCCAGTAACCTGCCACATGGTGATGTTTTGGTGCGAACTTGGCGTATTTCGGACACTCAATTGGAGAACAGTGCAGGCTCTTTGAACTACGGGCACGACTCTTCGCTCGCAACGCTACGGGATCTGAAAGTTCTAGGTCCGGGAGCTGTTCGCTGTTTTGTCACTTGTCACGGTTGTGCACTCATCGCTGTAGCATAAAATAATGAGGCGGGAGCGGAAAACTAAAATTTTCTTTCTCAAAGCACAACCACCGGCACCGGCAAGGAGAAACGCTCGTTCTCTGACTACACGACTGATACGAGTGTAGCACTGTACATGACAAGTCCGTCTGTTGACTAGTTTTCTGAGTCTTGTGACTCGAGTCTTGTTGTACCTACCCCAGCATGGCAGTGCGGGAGTAGTTCCGTGTGTGATGAGTTTGTTGACTACACTACAGGTAGCATGCACGCAGCGCATTGCTAGAGCCGTAGATCATGTAGATAGAGGCCAGTGCATGTCGACGGAAAAAGTCCAACTCGGAAACGGCTAAAATACGGTATAACCTCGAGGTTTACCGAGCTGAAAATCACAGGGTACGTAGTGTTTGTAACACTGAATCGAATGGTCTTGGTCCGAAGAAGCTGCGACAAACGGTTCCCCAATCGAACGCGCTCCGAATATGACCGTTTTTGTACACAGCTGGATGGTGTGGCCACCCGGCTGCACGCTGTGACGTCATCACCTGGATCTGGGTGAGGCGCGCTCAAATCCGCACATGTTCGATTGGGCGTATCTCACGAACCATAGGCCGCAGCCTCCTCGGACAAAGACCGTTCGACTCAGCGCCCCGAACTCTACGGACTGTGAAATTTAAATTTTTCACCGGACTTCCCCTTTAAAAAAATCAACTTGTATAATAATTTAATTATGTACTGGTACACCGGTAGTACATTGTACATACATAACATGTACCGGTATACATACTAGTACATGTATGTGGAGCCTTTTGGCCTTGGCGGAGATATTAGTGCAAGAGGGTTTTTTTTTTTTTTTTTTTTTTTTTTTTGGTGCCATGCATACTGAATTTATCCTTACACCGAAAGGTCAGGGGTTGGCTTTTACCGAAATTTTACAACACCGAAAATAAGGTGATATACATAATAATAGGACTTGAACGTGCTACGTCACAGCGTAGCAACAATTTCAAAAATTCAAAAATTGGATCCACTTGGATCCAGTTTTTGTATGGATCCAAGCACATTTCAAGCCGTCTTACTCTCAGCAAGGTGATGTAACCAGTGAAACTGACTGATTTGGCTACTGGGGGCGGGGTTACAACTGGTGGCGAAATAAAAGTCACACCTGCATGCGACATGAGTGGGTTGCTATGCCCCCACATACTTTTTGGTATTTTTTGCAATGTCGAGTGCAGTGAAGAATTTTTTGCGTCGGGTATCCCCCCCTCATGCTGGTCGTGAGAGGGTGGGAACCCCTACTGGGAGCCCTAACATGGTATCCCCAACACCCGTCCAGGAGATGGGCCGAAGAGCTGGCCGCAAGGCCAAACCGGCAAGCCCAGCGGAGAGCTTGATGCTTTCTGGGTCGGAAGCTGAGGAGCTGAGTCGCACCACCACTGTCAGGCCGATCGCCATTCCAAAATCGGCTCGCCTACCTGGCACAGACAGGCCCGTAACTGGCGTAAGTCCTAATGAATCAGTCCCTCTGGACAAAGTAATGTACCTACTAAAGACATTTGCCTCGGAGTTCCGAGAGGACTTGGCGAGAAATATGAGGGAACTGATGTCGCCTTTTGACGAGAGATTGGCTAACGTGGAAAAGAAAGTGGCAGGAGCGGAGAGCGACCTGCAGGAGCTCCGTTCCGCGAACGAGAAATTGACGACTGAAGTGGCACGGCTTGCGTCTGCTACATGCATCAGTGATTCTCCAGGCAATGGCGGGAAATCCGCCATTACTGGGCTCCGGCAGGAGGTAGACAGGCTGGCGACTAGACTGGGGGAGGTTGCACAATCCACCCCAAATATGGCACAAACTTACTTTGAGGAGCAGGCTGAGCAGATAGCACGTTCCAATAACGTAGTCCTGCGGGGAGTTCCTGAAGCTGTAGAGGAGGGTGCATTGGTGCAGACAGTTCGTGAACTGATCCCGGGCGGGGTCAGATCGTCTGACATATTTAGTGCAGAACGACTGGGGAGGCGTAACACAGCAAACGGATCCGGCACAGCTCCCAGCAAGCCCCGTCCTGTACGTGTATGCCTCTCCAAAAGTGGAAAGGAACTCCTCATGAAAAAGAAGCAAGAAGCAGTTACAGGTGGCAACCCTGTTTACGTGTCCCATGATCTCACTCGTACTGAACAATCTAATAGGGGATTCACACACACGGGTAAACCCACGGTTATGGGAAAGTTGTTATGGAAACTATGGTACTGGGTAGGCTTTTCCGGATTATGCGTTTTTTCTTGGTCTAAAATGGAAATGGAAAGTGTTTTGAAAAACCCCTATAAATCTAAGTTTTTTCTAAAGAAAATGCAAAATTTCACCCAAAAAGCAAAAAAAATGCCACCGTTGCCATGGTAACAAAATGGCGACAGGTAGTCGCGTGACATTTGGCACCATGGTGATCATTCATGGTGATCGTGAAGTACCTATCGCTTGCAGAGAGTCGTAAAATACCGGTATTTTACGACTCCCTGGCCCAAACTAGGCCAAAGTGGGTCAAAATGGACAAAATGCATTTTGACCTCCATAATGCAAAAATATGCAAACACATAATCCGGAAAGGCCTAGTACTGGGGGAAAGGAAGAATCTGTCGGGAAAAAATTGGCAAAGCCGTGGCCGTGGGCCTCAGGGCGTTTGTCAAGGGAAAAAGTCCACGGCTATTCGACGCACATGCGTAGATCTTGTCTTTGGCGAGAACTCTGAACCCTAGTTGTACGAGTGCATCGCAACCCGCATTTTCAGGCAGTGCGCTCGCACGCATTGCAGACAATGGACCCACGCATTGCGCATTGCGAATGCGAAACATAGTACTAAATGTACTACAAAAAATGCAGTACAGACTACGTTTTGTACTCCCCCGCCACAAATTCATGGTCAGACATGAGGCCAAGGGAAAAGTGACCACGCGTGTGAACGGCCCCACTCAGTTGCCCGACGGTCTGAACTTTTACCTTGTCCCGTGACCTCAGGTTTTCCCGTGTGTGTGAATCCCCTATAACAGGCGAAGCGCCAGCACCGAAAAAGAGCCCTAAAAGTTGCACTTTTATTTTCCAAATCCGACCCCAGGCCCGGGAAATTTGAAACTCAGCTCAATATCGCCAAAAAGAGACTATTGTACCCCTTGCTCACAAGAGCTTCCCTGGTGGTATCGTCTTGTTCCGAGGCAATGTTTGGGAAGGTGCGGGCATTAGCTGCCCTAAGTTTCGCGGAAAGCTCCAAGCGACATCATTTTCTTCGCTTTCTCGCCAGAGTTTTCAAGACCGACGCAACTCGTCGTCAAAAAGTACTCAGCGTGGATTTCGTGCCGAATTCCGCCCCAAACAATTTAGGCTGACCTCTCGCCACCAATCGAACCCACTGATATGTATCTACCTATACACGAGCAATGGTTTGAGCCCAAAGAAGGACAACTTCACAACGAGCACACTTTCTGAGGGTAATATTTTCTATGTATATCAGTATTAGAACACCATCAAGACGACAAATTGACCAGCAGAAAGACATAAAGTTGCACTACAAATACAGCAGCTATATAAACATAAATAATTGAACAGAAAACTGTGTAACTGGATCCCACCAAAACAGTAAAGCATCCCAAATAGTATGTGCATACACATATACATGAAGGAAGGCTATGTTGCCACCATACACTGGCTACGCACACGGACATAATTCTGGAGAGCTGAGCATCAGCGTGCGCACACCCCCACACACACATCTGCATGCACGCCCGCACACCCACACATGCGCATGCACACGCGCGCACACACACACCCACATGCACGCGCGCACACTCCTGCCCTGTGCTGTCGAGCCACTGCCACAAGGGTTGCGTGGGCCTCGAAGGCACCGGAGAGAGAATAGGAGAACGCAGTCCCATAGATACACACACACACACATGTACACAACACGTGCAAGTACACACGTGGCAGCTTACTACAAGAGAACCACACAAGTTCACATGTGGGCATGAACTGTATTCACAGTTGGTCATACTGTCTTGGCCATATGAGGGAGGAGCAGGAGAGTGAGTGCGTGACTCAGACACAATGCGCTTCGACATGCTAGCACATGCACCGGTTTCGGACAGTGGTAGAACGTGATGGAGAGAGAGAGAGAGAGAGAGAGAGAGAGAGAGAGAGAGAGAGAGAGAGAGAGAGAGAGAGAGAGAGAGAGAGAGAGAGAGAGAGAGAGAGCACCAGCGTTCCAGCTCAAGCTCCAAATTTCTAGTTTCTCCTGGTCACAGTAAACACAGAACAGGGCTCAGGCAGTGCCGAGGAAGTGCTTGTACTTGGTGCAGTGTCGTGAGCAGGATAAACTTCCAACATCTCTACACAGTGTAGCTCTTCAGGCGCACACGAAGACTCAGAAACCGGAATATACTTTACATGATGATTGAAAGTCCAGCAGCACAACAAAACTTCCAAGGACTGGTTAGGCACTAGCTTCCGTCTCATTGGCGTGTGCCCAGCCAGTTTTGGAAAGAAAGAGTAGACGTTCATTCCTCGTTCAACCTGCAATGAACTGGAGACAACACAAACCAACAAGACGACGATGGTTGTCATCAGCTCATGTGTTCACCACCGGGTGCACCGCAGTGCTACCATTCACTTTCCTGCTCCAAATGCACTACCAGGCTGCATGGTACTACTGTCGTGGACATGGAAATCCGGTCGCACGTATAGCGGCCCCAGGGCGCTGGCCATGCAGCCGTAGCACGGTTTATCATGCGCTGCTGATGGTCGCATTGGATCAACATGTGCACTGCATGCAACGTTCTGTACGCGCTGAGGGCGCCGGCCCCGGTCAATCGACTGGATTTCCATGTCCGCGACAGTACGATAAGTCGATAATAGACCGTGATTTGCATTTTCCAATGATTAGGACTGGTATTATTTCTATTTTTCACACTTAGAAAGAAAACAAGGGGCAAGATTTGATATGGATTATGTGGTTGTTGGCTATGTCAACATTTGAAAGAGGGTTGCAACCGTGATAGCACTGCAACATGAGTTTAAACCTACGTATTGCATGGTATACTCAACAGTTGGCGAACAGAGAATTTCGTGCCGAATTCCGCCCCAAGGTTGTGCACAGCAAACAACTTGATATATCATTAGCTCTACCATTGTGCTATACGTACCCGTTGTGCCGATCGAGCCTGAGCCCTCTACTCGACTCCACGGTCCAATGACATTCGGTCATCATGGCCAAATTCAAGTCACTCAAGTGTTGAGAAGTGTCTACGTCGTCGCACACAGCATGTGTCGACATACAAAAATATGTGTACGATAGAGAAAGAACTACTGAAGAGCAACCAACTGGTTTCAGCATTCTCCTTCAAAGGATAGGTCGGTGGCAGAGGACCAAAGCCGGACAATAGTTGGAAATTCTCAGCGTTGAATTTCTACAGGCTGTAGATACCTGGAAAAGCTCGATTTCCCGCCACGGAAAATAAAAAAGTCTTGATTTGGGGTGCTGGCGCTTCGCCTGATAAGCGAAATGACGTCTGGCCTACATTTCGGAAACTGCGACAGAATGGCATCCGATGTACTCTGCCTAGCGTGATCATGTTGAAGGGCAAAGCCATGACAGACGAAGAAATCGCCATGCATCTCTCAAAGACCACCTAGGGGTGCGAAAGTGGAACGGCAGCTGCTGGCATGGACTCCAGTCAATCCGATACCCCAACAACGCACTGGCATTCTAAATTAAATATTTGTCACATAAATATATGTAGTATCAGGAACAAGTTATTGTATGAAGTTGGTTGCTCCAACGAGGAGCACACGCTTCTTGCCGAACTTGACACTTGACTGACTCACGACTGCCATCCGGAGCACACCAGGAGCACGTCGCACCTTCCGCTCGGCAAACCTGAAAGAAAGCACCACTCCCTGCTCAATACACAGTGTTTCGGGGAATTCACCCCTCATCAGTTGAGCTTGAGTAGGCTGAGGAAGATTGTGCCTGAAAAGCAACACTTATATACTGCTCTCCAGGCCAAACCATCACCAGGGATACAAACTTACAGAGACGCTTTGTTTCCAGCGCGACAAACACCTCGTGAAGCCCCAGGTAGCAGCGTGAGTCAGAGTCGCTCATGGAGTTGTGCTAAACAGACGTTGAGAGCCAGTATAGCTATTCACAACGCTGTCACCTCCAACAACTAGTCGCACGTCCGCGTGAGGGACAACAATACGAACTTAGAAGTTGCGACTTCGGCGGTAATGTCATGAAGTTGGTTGCTCCAACGAGGAGCACACGCTTCTTGCCGAACTTGACACTTGACTGACTCACGACTGCCATCCGGAGCACACCAGGAGCACGTCGCACCTTCCGCTCGGCAAACCTGAAAGAAAGCACCACTCCCTGCTCAATACACAGTGTTTCGGGGAATTCACCCCTCATCAGTTGAGCTTGAGTAGGCTGAGGAAGATTGTGCCTGAAAAGCAACACTTATATACTGCTCTCCAGGCCAAACCATCACCAGGGATACAAACTTACAGAGACGCTTTGTTTCCAGCGCGACAAACACCTCGTGAAGCCCCAGGTAGCAGCGTGAGTCAGAGTCGCTCATGGAGTTGTGCTAAACAGACGTTGAGAGCCAGTATAGCTATTCACAACGCTGTCACCTCCAACAACTAGTCGCACGTCCGCGTGAGGGACAACAATACGAACTTAGAAGTTGCGACTTCGGCGGTAATGTCATGAAGTTGGTTGCTCCAACGAGGAGCACACGCAACCAACTTCATGACATTACCGCCGAAGTCGCAACTTCTAAGTTCGTATTGTTGTCCCTCACGCGGACGTGCGACTAGTTGTTGGAGGTGACAGCGTTGTGAATAGCTATACTGGCTCTCAACGTCTGTTTAGCACAACTCCATGAGCGACTCTGACTCACGCTGCTACCTGGGGCTTCACGAGGTGTTTGTCGCGCTGGAAACAAAGCGTCTCTGTAAGTTTGTATCCCTGGTGATGGTTTGGCCTGGAGAGCAGTATAATTATAAGTGTTGCTTTTCAGGCACAATCTTCCTCAGCCTACTCAAGCTCAACTGATGAGGGGTGAATTCCCCGAAACACTGTGTATTGAGCAGGGAGTGGTGCTTTCTTTCAGGTTTGCCGAGCGGAAGGTGCGACGTGCTCCTGGTGTGCTCCGGATGGCAGTCGTGAGTCAGTCAAGTGTCAAGTTCGGCAAGAAGCGTGTGCTCCTCGTTGGAGCAACCAACTTCATGACATTACCGCCGAAGTCGCAACTTCTAAGTTCAAGTTATTGTATATACAGGATTTAATTATTACTCATACATTGGACATACTATGCATTACCGAAACTTGGCTAGACACTTCAATTGCAGATTCGTTTATTGCATTGCAAGGCTACGACCACATTCGACGAGACAGAGGCGGAGGGAAAGGCGGAGGTGGTGTGCTAATATATGTTCGTAGCACTATACCGATGACGTACATGCATATCAATTTGAGTCCGTGTGACAGTGAACTAGAAGCAGTGAGTGCGCTGCTTGAATTTCGCAGCTCTGGACACGTCACTTGGCGTTTACCACTGATATGTGTTTACCGACCCCCTTCATCAGGGGTAGGATTCTGGGATATATTCACCGCCTACATAGACAACGTAACACGAAGCGTGAAGCACAGCTCATTATGCATTCTCGGCGACCTTAATGTCAATTGCTTGTCTGATCAAGCTCCCGCTCACTTCCGAAACATGTGTGCAACCCACTGTGTTCATAACGTTGTAACAGAGCCAACCAGATTCCGCTCCGATTCATGTTTGGACCCTATTTGTATCACTGGCGACCTTGTAGCTGTTGATGTCAGTGTAATGCCTGATCCGATTAGCGATCACTTTGCCGTGAAAGCTAGTCTAGACCTTGAATGCCACCTTGACAGACCAGGTCACCTCCGAGTTAGGACTAGAAAGAAACCGCTTTCCACCCTGGACTTTGATGATCTGTCTGACAGGATTGGTTCGGCCCTCACTGAGACAGGACGGCATGTCACTGCTAGCACTGGCGTTGATGAACTCGTGGATAAATGGCACGGTAGCATTGGAGGTGTCCTTGATGACCTCAATCCATATGTGGTCAAGAACATAAAGCTACACAAGAAATCGCCTAAGCCCTGGATCACTCCAGAGCTACGTTTTCTATTGGCACGTCGACAGTACCTCCATCGCCGAGCATGTAAGAACGCGAGTGACCCAGCAGCTTTAGAAGAATATCGTCGAGTTCGGCGTGAGGGAACTTTAATGAACAGGCGTCTCCGCTCCCAGTACTATCAACATCAATTCATGTCCGTCCGTAAACAGCCCAGGGGCCAATGGCAGTTACTCAATGGCCTGCTTCACAGACATACCAAGGACACTTTAGGAGGGACTGATCACATTGGTATCTCCCGCACATTTGCACAAACTGTTTCAGACCCCATTCGGACACACCTTCACTGCCCATCTGGTCCCCATCGTCAGACTTCTATGTTGGCTATCTCGCAGCCTACGGTCACTGACGTTGTAAAGATCCTTCGTAATCTCAATGCACATAAAGCTCCCGGAGCAGACGGGTTGCCTCCGATCCTTTTCAAGAAATGTCATGAAGTGATGGCAGGTTCCCTGTGTGCTCTTCTCAGGGCATCTATTGAGGAGAGTAAGTTTCCTGCGCTTTTCAAGCATGCATCCGTGAGAGCACTTTTCAAGGGCGGGGACCGCTCTGAACCGCGAAACTACCGACCTGTTTCACTTTTACCGATCGCTAGCAAAGTCCTCGAGAAGCACGTGTACAACCAATTAAGCCTTCTTCTGAGAGAGAATCCCGACATTATTCCACCCCAGCAATTTGCATACAGACGATATCACTCGTGTGAGGAGGCCCTGGCTGTTGCAATTGATAGCTGGATGAAAGATTTGGATAATGGGAAGGTTGTTGGCGTAGTGCTCGCTGATGTCAGGAAAGCGTTTGACAGCGTCAATCACCAGTTGCTGTTAAATGAGTTATTTGATTGTGGGATTGGTGACTCGGCTCTGGCATGGTTTAAAAGCTACCTGAGTGATCGAACGCAGCAGCTCATTGCACCAGAGGGCCTGCCACGCGTGCCATGTACGCAGGGTGTTCCGCAGGGGTCTGTTTTGGGACCTATTCTATTCAGCCTCTATGTCCGTGGTCTTCCCTCATGCGTCAACAGTTCCACAGTTCTGCAGTTTGCGGATGATGTTAATATGTATGCAGCTGGTGACTCTGCTGAGGAAGTCATCGGAGCTTTGAACGGAGATCTGGCCAAGCTGTCTGTCTACCTGGAAGAGAAGCGCATGACGCTGAACCCAGCAAAGACGAAGTTCCTCCTCCTTCACAGAAAGACAACAGCAGTGCCTGGTTCCGCCAGTGTCGTCATTGACGGCGTCCATGTTCTTCGAGCGCAGTCCGCACGCTATCTTGGCATTGTCATTGACGAGCACCTGACTTTTGGGCCACAAATTGACGGTTTGATTGGGTCTGTCAACAGGAAACTCGGCGCCTACCGCATGTCAAGACATCTCTTGCCATTCCACGCACGGCGTAGCTTTTACCTTAGTGTTATTCAGTCGTCATTGGAGTATGCAAGTAGCGCATACGTCCACACCCTCAGTTCTTACTATTTCGATAAGTATGTCCGGCTATTTAACAGGTGTCTAAGAATAGTTTTTGGTTTCGATAACTTTACCAGTGCCTCTCATATTCTTAGCCTATACAATCTCTCTCACATTTCTGTCCGAGTCAATTTGAAGCTTTTTATTCTTGTATTTCGCTCTGTCCATAGCGGCACATGTAGCTTCCTCCTAAAAGAAATTTTCCATACCCGCTCCTCCAGTGCACATACTACTGCCGTCACTAGGTCCCAAATCTCTTTTTCTCTGGCCTTGCCTTCCGCCCACACTAAAGCTGGTTTTTCTCGTCTTGGCTACATAGGTTCTGATCGGTGGAATATGCTGCCTTCCACTGTTCGCTCTTGTACAGATTATCGCCCATTTGTTCGTTCATGCTTAACCTTTCTAGGGGCTCCCGTAAGAAGACCATAGGTCTGTGGGAAACACCCTAGTAAAATAAATAAAATAATAATAATAATAATAATAATAACTTAGGCAATAGCAAAGTCACACCTTAGTGGATCCAAAAATAGAAATCTGATGTCAACTTACTACTCCCTGGCCGTTTTGACGTCATCACTTTCAAGCCGACTCACTGTTGTGCACAAGTACGGAGTCGTCATTTGACGACTCCCTACGCCCTGACTGCCAAGTCACCATGGTCACAGTTCCAGCAAGAGTACAATCAGGGAGTCGTAGATCTACGACGTGCTGCGCGCTGAGCTGATCAAAAGACTGTTTGAAAAGGATGCAGTGCTCTCAGCAAAAGCGAATGCGCCAGCTGCTGACACAGGAAGAGTTGGGCAGCAGAAAGCCTTCGCAGCTCCTCCGCCGCATGCGCCAGCTCACAGACATGGCCATAGAAGCAGTGACACACTTGCGACTTTTGTTGTGTATGCATGTATATGTCAACAATGTTTACGTTCTGAGGGGGAGGGAGGGAGGGGTTGGGTCTAAACTAAAATAATTCGTTTGGTGAAAAAAGTTCGATATTTACGGACGGCCCCTAACAGGTGGTCATGACTAAAATGATGAGCCCGAGGTACTTGACGGTGGGCGTTGGGTACATACATATAGCTGTAGTATTCAGTTTGAGGTTGATGATTGGATCAATAGAATAAGTTAGCCAAACACATGGAATAAGACAATAAAACTTAAAAAAGTATTAAAGTTTATTCGAACACGTTTCCGTACAACACTTTTCAGGAATGACCGTTGTACTAGAGAACAAATAAGAACAAAGGAAATAATAATAGCAATCGAGTTCGAGTAGCAGGGTACAATGACAGCACTAAAATAATTATCAAACTGGTGTGATACTTCTCAGAAATGTGTGCACAAAACAAGGGTATGAGAATTGACATACCGGTACCCTTGTTTTGTGCGAACCTTTCTGAGAAGCGTTACCGGCATGGCGATACTGAGACCTAATGGTCAGTGGAGTGCCTGTAGCCTCACCAGCACTGCTACTATCTGTGACTGTGGCGACCAGCATTCAATGTCTCGTCCTCCCCTAACCGTACCCCAACTCTCTCTCTCTCTCAGCTCTCTTTTTATCTGTCTTTTCTTACTCTTTTTTCTTTGTCAGCTTTCCTGTTATGTGCTTTTTCAAGTAAAAAAAAAAGAAGAAGTATCACACTTTGATATGTTAGTGCTCTCATTGTACATGTACATGTACAGTACATGTACCATGCTGTTCGAACTTGATTGCTATAAGTATAATATTATTATTTCCTTTGTTTTAGAATTGCGATCAACAGAACGAGCTGAACCGACATCTCACAAAGGCTTTTATTGTATTAAAAAAACGAGTGGATACGAAGGCAGTGAAGAACATGGAAGAAAGAAAAAAATGTGATATGGAGAAAATGATGAACAAAAAATCGTACTTCGAACTAGTTTTCGCACAACACTCCTCAGGAAGCTACGTTGTACTAATGAAAAACAATCCAGAAAGATACTAATAAAGAGAAATGGAGTGAGAAGAAACAACACCTATGAAAATGATAATCCTAGCATTAAGGTAACAACAGGAAAAACTGCGAAAGCACTTAACGAACTTGTAAAGACTACTAGTATACTGTGACACAAGATATGACACCATGGCCAACCTGGGCCAAACAGACAGAACAAGCGGCTACTAGAACAATTTCAAACGAATAATGCTGTCCTTCTGGACACACAGATTAGACTTATGAATACGTTGACAAACAGCTTCTAACACACTCAACTGCAACTTATAACCATGACGAGCACGGCACAAAACAGAAAAAGAAGAATCAGAATACACCTTGCAGCAATCAGGACGAGATACAAGATGCTTATACACTGATGACTTCCTACTAGAAAACACACGCTCGCACCCACTCTTACTCACACAATCATTCTCGCTCTCACACTCACCGGACTCACTGGACTCACTGGCCGAATCCTCCTCAACGACGTCCTGCCTTGGAGCAATCAGGTCCCGTCTCCTCCCATCCCTCGTCTCACGCTCCTGTTGTGCATTCCGTTGGCTCTGTACTTCCGTACTGAAATAGGTCATGGTGTAATTCGCAGTTGTTCTTCTGGGTCTCGTTGATATTGTAGGTATTGTTGTCGTCTCTGCCGGTGATGCAGCAAGCGATGATGACGCAAGCGTGTCTGCATGCAACACACGTGGCGTCGCCAAAGCCACATCCACCTCCGCTGGTGGAAGGAGTGACTTGGTCATGGCCACGGGAGCCAATGGTGGACTTGCCGAGTGGGACGCTAGGTCCTGTGTTGGCGGAGGTAGTGGTTGTTTACGGGGTCTTCCCCGCGTGGGACGCTCCAGTTGTGCGCAACGTGGGATAATGTGTAAAGGAGTGTGTTGCTTGATGCGTTCGCTCAGGTGCTGAACAGTCCTACCAACATACCGGCTAGCACAATTCCGGCATTCAAAGTTGTAGATTACATGACTTAAATGATGGGTTGGTAGGACGTCCTTCAACACCGTGAACGAACGCATCGTTGTGTAGACGGGTATGAAGTGTACCGCATAGTAGGTTTGTTTGATGATCGCACGAACTTCACGACTCACATTGTCAGACGTCTTGCCCTTCCATGGTAAGCACAAAAAGACAGGACAACGAGCAGGCCCTATCAATTCATGTTTCGGCGTGGGGGCTGTAGACAACAGTTTTGCCAACATGTCGCCTGGGTATCCGTTTTTGGTGAAAACTGAACGGAGAAATTCGAGCTCACCACTGAGTTTACAAGGTGAACAGATCCGTTTGGCGCGATCCACGAGATTCTTTACTAAGTTGACTTTATAATTAGACGAACAGTACGAGTCATAGGAAATGTATTGTCCGGTGAATGTTGGTTTACGATACACCGATGTTACGCTACCAAATTCGGTTTTCTCAACAAGTACGTCGAGGAAGGATAACTTGCTGGACTGCTCGTGCTCACATGTGAAGCGGAGGGAAGGGAGAAGGCTGTTGAGAGCACCAAGAAAGACTTCGCTGTCTTCTATGGAATCAAAGTATGTGAAAGAGTCATCAACGAAACGGAAATAAAGGCTCGGCCATAGAGACGCATCAATCTTGCACTCACAGTAACCGACAAAGACATTAGCTAACACGGGACCCAACGGAGAGCCCATGGCTACTCCATCTATCTGCTTATACATCACGTCATTGAACGAAAACTCGACGCCAGTTGTGACTAACAACATCAAACGTCGAAAAGCACATTCAGGTAGCCACGGAGTGTCAACTTCGTCAACACGGTACAACACATCCGCGCAAATATCAATTGTCTCCTCCAGCGGTACGTTTGTGAACAAACTCACTACATCGAACGAACACATAATGTGAGTGAGTTGGAACAGGTCGGGCTCGTAGCTTCTCTACGAAATCGAAACTATCTTTAACAGTGTGTCGGCAGTAGTGCTCCTCAACAACTTTCAACAACCTACACAACCACTTAGAGATTGAATACTGTGGGGAAGCTGTCATTGAGACGATTGGCCGGACAGGACATGTAGGCTTATGTATTTTTGGTAAACCATAAAGGCGAGGACGTAGTGATCCGACCGGCTTCATCACACAGGACCTAGCGTCCCACTCGGCAAGTCCACCATTGGCTCCCGTGGCCATGACCAAGTCACTCCTTCCACCAGCGGAGGTGGATGTGGCTTTGGCGACGCCACGTGTGTTGCATGCAGACACGCTTGCGTCATCATCGCTTGCTGCATCACCGGCAGAGACGACAACAATACCTACCTCAATATCAACGAGACCCAGAAGAACAACTGCGAATTACACCATGACCTATTTCAGTACGGAAGTACAGAGCCAACGGAATGCACAACAGGAGCGTGAGACGAGGGATGGGAGGAGACGGGACCTGATTGCTCCAAGGCAGGACGTCGTTGAGGAGGATTCGGCCAGTGAGTCCAGTGAGTCCGGTGAGTGTGAGAGCGAGAATGATTGTGTGAGTAAGAGTGGGTGCGAGCGTGTGTTTTCTAGTAGGAAGTCATCAGTGTATAAGCATCTTGTATCTCGTCCTGATTGCTGCAAGGTGTATTCTGATTCTTCTGTTTCTGTTTTGTGCCGTGCTCGTCATGGTTATAAGTTGCAGTTGAGTGTGTTAGAAGCTGTTTGTCAACGTATTCATAAGCCTAATCTGTGTGTCCAGAAGGACAGCATTATTCGTTTGAAATTGTTCTAGTAGCCGCTTGTTCTGTCTGTTTGGCCCAGGTTGGCCATGGTGTCATATCTTGTGTCAGTATACTAGTAGTCTTTACAAGTTCGTTAAGTGCTTTCGCAGTTTTTCCTGTTATTACCTTAGTGCTAGGATTATCATTTTCATAGGTGTTGTTTCTTCTCACTCCATTTCTCTTTATTAGTATCTTTCTGGATTGGTTTTCATTAGTACAACGTAGCTTCCTGAGGAGTGTTGTGCGAAAACTAGTTCGAAGTACGATTTTTTGTTCATCATTTTCTCCATATCACATTTTTTCTTTCTTCCATGTTCTTCACTGCCTTCGTATCCACTCGTTTTTTTTAATACAATAAAAGCCTTTGTGAAATGTCGGTTCAGCTCGTTCTGTTGATCGCAATTCTAAAACTATTGTCGCCTCGACGCCTATTTACATATTTCCTTTGTTCTTTTTTTTTAATTTTGTTCTTAAGTACAACGCCAACGGTACAAGTACTGATAAAAAGGACACACTTCAGGCTCATTACGAACATCTACGTCCTTTTTTATGAGTATTATCGCATTTATGTCTCTAGAGGAAACTGTGTACGGGCTGGTGAGGTGTTGCAATGCCAGTGGTTCTATGGGCATACTCGTGTGTATATATACATGTAGACGTAATCTCTTCTTCAATTCCTGCATGGAGTCTGCAGGCTGTGCAGCGGTCATCTTCGGTGCTAGGCAGTTGCAAAGTACCGAAGTTTTAAATAGGAACTAGACTTTGATAACGATTTGTGTTTAGGTAAAGAGTGTTTTTGTTAGGCCCCGGAGCACTTTTAGAAGCACTGAAACTGAATTGTGAGAGGTAACTAGGGTGGTGGAAGATAAACTTATGCAGCGTAACCAATCACATGAATTGCCGCCGATACTTGAGCGACTCGAGCATCGCTAGCTTGGTGAAGTCGGACTTGCCAGTTTCGTACTGGAACTTAATCTTCTTCTTTTTGAGGTATGACCAAACAAAACGGGCTTGGAATTTCTCCAAGGTTTCTGTGTGCTTTGCTGTGAGACGACACCACCATACGACTGCAGCATATCCCACCACCGGTCTCACGTAGCCTTTGTATAAGATCATGATTCATGAGTGCTTTTGTTGTTAGACGATTTGGCATAATTATAACATAGCAGATTCACACGTTGTCGGAACCGTTTGAGTGCACAGATTCGAAATGATTCTGAAATGATAGCCTTGAGTCAAATAGGACGCCCAGATGTTTAATGGTGGACACAACCTGTAATGGCGCGCCGTCTAGGGAGTATGTAGGACCGGTTCTGGTGGAAAGGACTGGTGAGTGGTGTCTTGGTCGCTGAAAACTCACCACCACAATTAGTCAATTACAGGCCCAGCTTTGACATGACGTCATTGTATCAACATCTGACTTCATCAGTAGTTGCCTAGTGCTAGTACTAGTACTAGTCTAGTAGTACTAGTACTACCGGTAGTAGCCTGGGCTCAGTGGGCTGGCTGTTGTGTTGGGACATAGCAAAGTGACAACATCGGCGTAGACGAAGGGTGTGGAAGACTTCATAAGGCGAGGGGAGGTCATTGATGAAGATGATGAAAAGCCGCGGGGACGCTGGGTAGCCCTACACTACAGCCTAGGCTACACTGCACTCGAGTCGAGTACGAACTCTTCAGTAGATCTACACTGTACGAGTATACACTAGACTACAGACAGTACTCGTAGTTCAGTAGATCTACACGTCATGCTAGCCGTATTGCGTGACTGATCCTTTCAATGTTCTAATCTCAAGTTTCAAGTGACTTTTCCTTTTCTACCTGGACTCCTCTTTGGTTTCCCTTTTCTCTCTAGCTCTTCTCTTGTACCTTCTTGCTATTGTTCACTTAAATGTGGGGCTTTCAATAAAACAAGTCGAAGACTCGTCATGCTACTACTACTAGCAGTACCAGTACTGCAGTTGTATAGCTGCAGCTACGTAGCTCAGCTTCACCAGGATAGACTCAGTTCACGTAGAGGTCTACGTACAAAACAGTACACACACTACACACACACAGTCACTTCGTGTATGTGCTGACCAGTGCAGTTTGGTTTGGGTCTGCGTCTGCGAAGACAAAAAGAAAAGCTGACTGCTGAGGGAGAACATAGCTTACTTCAGTTCAGGAGAGAAAAGGCCAAGGAAGTTTGGCAGGCGGAAGGATAGCTTTGCTCCTACAACCGTCTCGACCTTGTGGTAGTAGAGCCAGAGGGCATCATTTGCGAGGCGAGTCAATGTGCTTTTCTTCGCCCGTAGAGTCTCATCTGACACTCTGCTGTTGGTTGATGCACTTGGAGACGGTTTTGTGCTAACACAGAAGAAGTCTCAACTTCTCCTGCTTGCTAGTGGGCAGTTCTCGGATCTGATCGACTGATCTTGACTGCTTATTCTGGCCGCTCATTGGCCGTAACCTGGCAACAAGCACGCGCCATGTCTGAAACTGCATTCGAATATTCGTAGATCTACACTTGGCACAGATGGCTGATACTTGACAGTGTGGTGTGGTGTGTCCAGGAGCCCAACCAGGCAGTCGCGCAAGTCTCCGTAGTGAGCATCAAGCTGCTTGAGTACTAGTCGTACTAATACTATAAAAAGGTCTAGTGGCCCGCAACCCCTGTCATTTTGGTTTGCCCGTGCGGAGGTAACGTTTGATTTTGTTGCTGCTCTATCGAGCGAGTTTGCAGTTGAGGTACATGACCTCCCTATAGTCTTCGCCTACCGACTCGCCGTAGATTTACGACATGCTGCGCGCTGAGCTGATCAAAAGGATGCAGTGCTCTCAGCAAAAGCGAATGCGCCAGCTGCTGACAGAGGAAGAATTGGGCAGCAGAAAGCCTTCACAGCTCCTCCGCCGCAGGCGCCAGCTCACCGGCGAAGCTCAGATCATGGAGGCGAATCTGATGCGTGAGCTATTCCTACAGCGGCTGCCGGCCATCGTCCGGATGGTGCTCGAATCCGCTCCTCAGAGCATGACGCTGGAGGAACATGCTGAAATGGCAGACCAGGTCATGGAAGCAACAGCACCGTCGGTCAATGCCATCCCCAAGCCCGAAACAACACAAGCCGCCAACATTGCGTCGCTACAGCAGCTAGTCGTCGATCTCACCGCCGCGGTGAAAGCCCTCCAGCATCAGCGGCGAGGCAGGAGTCGCTCCCACAGACGTCGGACGCCGTCCCAGCCAGCTTCTCCGGATGGCCTATGTTTCTACCACGGCAAGTTCGGTGACGCCGCGCGCTGCTGCAAACAGCCATGCTCCAAATTTACGGCCCCAAACGCGACGACCAGCGCACCTGGCCTGACGCAACCAGGTCACCTTTGCTATGTACATGACAAGAACTCCGATTGCCATCTCCTCGTCGACACTGGAGCTGCTGTGAGTGTGTTGCCCGCGAGCTTTCGCCAGGTGAACAACAGTGCTGTGCCAGACATGCTGTGTGCTGCCAATGGTACCAGCATCCCCACGTATGGCTGTTGCACCCTTACGCTAGACTTCGGGTTGCAGCGCACCTTCCCGTGGAGTTTCACCGTAGGGGACGTTACCACACCGATTCTCGGCGCTGATTTCCTCCATCACTACCACCTGCTAGTGGATGTTAGGTATGGGCTGCTGCTGGGCACCAGAACCCAAGCCCAAAGAGCCCCCAGTTCTGTTCAGCCGGTTGGCATCAACCACGCTCTAACCAATCATACTTCAAGTAATAGCATCAATCTCCTCCTCCAGCAGTTCCCGGAAGTGGTGCAGTCGACCGCTCAGCCGCGCCCTGTTAAGCACTCCACCGCGCACTTCATTGAGACCACCGGTCCACCCGTCCATGCGCGTCCTCGGCGACTCCAACCTGCGCGCCTGGCCACCGCCACGGCGGAGTACCAACACATCATGGATCTCGGCATCATTCGCCCATCATCTAGTCCCTGGCCATCACCTCTCCGTATGGTTCCCAAGCCTAATGGTGACTGGCGCCCATGTGGAGACTACCGCCAGCTGAATGCCAAGACCGTGCCGGACAGGTATCCAGTGCCGCATCTCCAGGATTTCGCCGTCTCGCTGCACGGAACTTCCGTTTTCAGCACGGTCGATCTGCAGCGGGCATACCACCAGATTCCAGTGCACCCTGACCGCATTCCGAAGACCACCATCAGCACTCCGTTTGGCCTCTACGAATTTGTTTGCATGCCATTCGGACTTCGGAATGCTGGTCAGACCTTCCAGCAGTTTATGGCCCAAGTGCTTGCCGACCTGCCGTTCTGTTTTGTCTATATGGATGATCTCCTGGTCGCAAGTCGCTTGACTGCCGAGCATCTCACTCACTTGAAGACCATCTTTCGGCGCCTGGCGGATTATGGCCTTGTAGTCAATGTCAGCAAATGTGTATTCATGCAGTCCTCGGTGACGTTCCTTCGGCACCAGGTGACAGCCACTGGGATCAAGACGCTGTCGGAGAAAGTTCAGGCAATCGTTGACTACCCTGCTCCGGCCACCTACAGCGCGCTACGTCGCTTTCTGGGACTGGTAAATTTCTACCGCCGGTTTATTCCAGATTGCGCCCACATTCTTCAGCCACTCACGGACTTGCTGGGAGGCCCTCCGTCGCCCAAGAATCCTGCCATTGACCTCACCACGGCCGCGCTGACAGCACTCAGCCGCATCAAGGACGCCATTGCTACGACCGCAGTGATGACCCACTCCATCCCCGACGCGCCCATTCCGCTCATGGTGGACGCCTCGGACTACGCTATTGGTGGTGCTCTGCAGCAGCGAGTCAGCGATGCTTTGCAACCGCTTGCGTTTTTAAGCAGGCGTCTGCAGCCAGCAGAAACCCGCTATAGTACCTTCGGCCGGGAACTCCTGGCAATGTACTTGAGCATCCGTCGTTTCCGCTACCAGCTTGAAAGCCGTCCCTTCACCCTCTATATCGACCACAAGCCGCTGATCTACTCTCTCCGGTCCAGGTCAACTAGCTTCAGCCCGCGCGAGCAGTGCCAGCTCGCATTCGTCGCTGAGTTTACGTCCGGCATTCGCCACATCAGCGGCGCTGACAACGTAGTCGCCGACGCGTTATCCCGCCCATCTGTCAATGCCATCACCACTGACCAGTGCAGTGTGCCTGATTTCCAGCAGGTTGAAGCCGCGCAAATCTACATGCCCACGGCTTGCCAAGCTTCGTGCGCGCACTGATTCCAAGCCAGTCTGGTCATCTGAGTAGTAGGGACCGAGCGGGTCCTGGCGCAAAGTTGAACCCACTTGACCTTATGAATGGGTACTTGAACTCTGCGGTTGTTAATTAAGTGGCCACTTGACCTTTTAATTGGATAAGTGGTAATGAAGTGGCCACTTGAGATCTGAAGTGGTTTTGAAGTGGGCCAGGTGTTGTTGTTGTTTGGCTTTATTTAAAGTGGAGTTCCAAAACAGGCCTAAACCTAATGACAATGGTCCCACTGTCATATTTAATTGGATTAATGACTAAGTGGTGTTGAAGTGCCTCTCGGCGACATAAGTGCTTTTAAAGTGGTGGGTGTGGTGTTAATAAGATTCACTGTCTGGGAATGTGTTCTGAAATGGAATGATGATGTTGTCAAAATCGCTTTCAATCGCGCTATCATCGGCCATCTCCTTCTTCCGCCATATATATTACTTGTACATCACAGTCCAGCAGATACACACACACAATATTTTATGAGTAATCGTTCTAGAAACTTCTTTTTGCCTTTGTATGAGTAATCGTTCAAGTATGTGCGTTCGTAGACACTTGTCTAGAACAAAAGTGGGCAATTCATTGTCTAGATCAAAGTGACTTGACAGACAAGAGTAATGGCACAAGTATGTCATGGAAACTTCTAGACTACATCAAAAACCAGTTCTCTAAGCAGTTGAGCACTCAATACTTTGAAAGACTACATCATTGCACTACAACATAATATGATTTAACAATCAGCAGCAACAATAACAACAACAACAACAACACGCACATCATCATCATAGCACTGTCATTTACCGCTATTGCAGATGATGTCTTTTTGTCAAGTCCTTGATTGCTTCTTCTTTTTTCCTCCAACTCTTCTACCGTCACTGTCTGTCAAACACCAGTGCTTCACCCTTGCTCCTTATATACACCTCTTGAATGCTATTATACAATACACTTTCTCAATCAGCTATTATGGTATAGCAAGTCCATCACCACTGCAGCTGACCTAGAATTGAATTACCCGTCGAAAGTTCTGGAACCTAAATTTCAATTTCAATTGTAATGCTAGGTAGTGGAGGTACAACTGAAAAACAATGCATTTCCCACCAATTGATCAGACATGTAGGTTGATACGGTTGAAAGCACCTTTAGCGGCGGTAATTGTATGTCACAGAAACATCTCGAGGATCGCACCCGTCGAAAGTTCTGGAACGTAAATTTCAATTTCAATTGTAATGTTAGGTAGTGGAGGTACAACTGAAAAACAATGCATTTCTTACCAATAGATCAGACATGTAAGTTGATACGGTTGAAAGCACTTTTAGCGGCGGTATTTGTATTATTCTGACTGTAGACTACCGGTAGTGAGTGCAGTGTACATGATGTAGGTCATACATGTAGCATAACTACACTGCTGGCAACTGAAATCCGACCTCCTTGCCAGCGCGCCGCGCCGGCAAGAGGGTCGGATTTCAGTTGCCAGCAGTGTATGTCACATAGTGCTACACTGCACTCGAGTCGAGTACGAACTCTTCAGTAGATCTCCAGTACGAATACGAGCTACTTCAGACAGAGAGAAGTACAGTTCAGTAGAAGAAGCCTTGCTTGCTGCCTTGTAGACTCTACCTACATACACTGTACTCGTTATGCTTTGCATGGTGTGTGTGGAGTACCGATAAGTGCAGAGCGGAAGCAACTTTTACTTCTCTCTGCCGCTGATGGCTGACGACAACGACCCCCAAGTGAGGTGGGCTTGTGAGGCAACTCGACTGGAGCAAGAACGACTCGCCAAGCGCATTTCGAGCCGAGAATGTTGCCAATGCAATGGAAATGGCTCTTGCACTCGGTGCGATTGTGCTTCCAACGGTCGTAAATGTACTGCTTGTAACTGCCACCTGAACAAGAAGGGTCGCTGCTTGAACCAGCCACAGCAAGCCCCTGTCCTACAGCCAACGGATCAGTCATCACAAGTAGCAGGAGAAAAGCTTACCGTACTGGACGACAGCTCCAGAGGCAGTGAACAGGATGAGGTGGAGACCACAGATCACACTGCAGGTCAGGAGTCAGCAACCACAGAGTTCCTGGACAGAAAGTTCCAAAGGGCGTTTGGTGCCCCACTGATCAATAGCGATGGTGGACCAGATTCTGATATCAAGTCTATTTGGTGGAAAGCTGTCTCCCTGCGTGGCAAACAGTACGCACTACCGGACGGTAACGGTTTGTCAACATGTTAGCCGAGGAAATCGAAAAGTGTAAAGCAAAGCAACAGTCATCAGCACGAGAGTTCATCTTCACCGCTGTAGTTCTGCAGCAAGATAAGATGGTAAAGAAGAGCAAGGATATCCGACCCCTACTGACAAGGAGAATGGATATGTGGGAGGCAGGTCTCCTTGCCGAACTGCTTCGTGAGGCCCAGCGGTGCGACAACCAGCTGCAATCCAGCATGAGCCCAATGTCCAATGAACAAGTTCAAAGGACATTCAACCGACTAATGCTGGAGGGACGGGTACGCTCGGCTGTGCGACTAGTGACCGACCGGAGTAGTGGAGGTGTTCTGGACCCAGCCGACGAAGCACATGGCAAGACAGGCCCGCTAGGCAAAACAGTGTATGACGTTTTGCAGGAAAAACACCCAGCTCCAAGAACCCCTGACCCAAGTGCGTTCCTAGAATTCAATGAGCTGCCACTGCTGGAGCAGGTCAACATCACCAGTGCCCATGTGGAACAGGTTGCAAGGCGTCTATTTGGTAGTGCTGGTCCCAGTGGAACGGATTCTGAGTAGTGGAGGGCCTTTCTTTTGCGGTATGGGAATGCCAGTGCCCGCATGAGGGAAGCCATTGCAGCCTCAACATGTCTTCATGCCAATGAAGTCGTACCCTGGAATGCCATGAGAGCGTTCCTCGCCCGGAGAGGAGTCGCACTTGACAAACAGCCCGGAGTTCGCCCGATTGGCATAGGAGAATGTCGCCAGCGCATTGAGGCCAAGGCATTGGCACTCGCTACAGGCACTGATGTGCAAGATGTATGTGGAGCCGATCAACTCTGCGCTGGTACGAAGGCAGGCATCGAGGCCGCGGTACATGCTATGAACGAGCTCTTCAACAGCGAGGAAACGGAGGGCATCTTGCTCGTGGATGCCTCTAATGCATTCAACTCCATCAGCAGATCCGCTGCCCTCTGGAACTGCCGCATACTCTGGCCACGCGCAAGCCGGTTTCTATTCAACTCGTATCGAGGCTTCGCTGTCATCATTCTCAAAGGAACAACCCCCAGCAATATCCATGTCATTCTAAGTCGTGAGGGAACCACCCAAGGCTGTCCATTGGCAATGCTGATGTATGCAGTTGGAGTGCAACCTCTTCTCAACCGGCTGAAAGATCCAGAACAGCATATTCAGAATTGGTATGCTGACGATTCGTCCTGCGCTGGCTATCTGCGTAGGGTAAGGGCCTGGCTTTGCTCCCTTCTCGAAATTGGTCCAGCATATGGCTACTTTGCTGAGCCCACCAAGAGTGTCCTGATTGTCAAACCGCTCAGTTCCTGCAAGAGGCACAAGACCTTTTCAGCGACCTCCAGGGGGAAGTCACACTATCCAGCCGATTCCTAGGGGGATGCATCGGTGATGAAGCGGGTGTACAGCAGTTTGTCAGCAACAAAGTTGCATCGTGGGTTAAGAGCGTGGAACACCTCTCTGATGCTGCCAAAGCATACCCACAAGCAGCTTATTGCGCGTTTACACGGTCCCTCTCCTGCGAATGGTCATAAATTCACCGCGTTGTCGAAGGCCATGAAGCCGAGTACGCCCCGCTACGTGACATCATCCGGCAACAGTTCACGCCTGCTGTCCTGGGTAGAGAGGTCCTTGAGCGAGAACATCAGCTACTTGCCCTCCCTGCCAAGTTCGGTGGCCTCGCCATCACCGACCCCACCGAAACAGCACCGGGTGCCCATGCAGTGTCGAAAGATGCTACTCGGACTCTGGCGCGCTCCATCTGCTCCGGTCAGCCAGTGGTCATCAATGACCATTCTCGTCATTGCCAACTAGCGACGAGTCAGGCAAGCCGGATCAGGGACGAGCAAGCAGGGGCACTCAGGCAGCAAGGATCTTCTGCAAGACCTCCCCAAAACGGAACGGCGCACTCTCTCCCGCATCATCGACGGACATGCTTCCGGCTGGCTGACCGTCCTACCGCTCCGTCAGGAAGGCTACGACATGTCCGCAACCCAGTTTCGGGATCAGCTGGCAATCCACTACGGCAGGCAGCCCAACTCTCTTCCGTCTCACTGTGACGGATGTGGCGCCCCGTTCACCCTGCAGCACGGCCTTGACTGTCATAAGGGCGGCCTTGTCAAGAGAGGCCACAACGACCTCCGTGACAGTGATGCCAAGCTTGCCGACATTGCCTTCGGCGGCGTCACCATCGAGCCGATCCTCATCTCGGAACAGGACAGGAATGGTCGGCCTATGCTCCAAGCGGACTGGCTCGTTCGTGGAGTATGGGAAGGCAACCGGGTGGCGTTTTTCAAAAACCGCATCGTAGATGCTGACGCACCCAGTTATGCCAAGGCCAACCTGTCCTGGAATGCCACCGCCAACAAAGCAGCTGCAGCGAAGAAGCGGAAGTACAAGCATGCAGCTGAAGAGCTACGAGGCTCCTTTACTCCCTTGGTGTGTTCCACTGATGCTGTCCTCTACCGCGAGTACAGTGCGTACCAGAAGCGTCTCGCCAGCCGCTTAGCAGCGAAATGGGAGAAGCCCTTCTCTGCCATGATGGCTTGGGTACGCGTGCGCACTCAGTTCGCCATTTTCAGCGCCGTGGACATGCGTCTGCGAGGCTCCCGTCGCCGTCTTATGGGACTCTCCGTACATGACGGTGCTGGCGTTGGAATCGGTCACTGAGTCATGTCCTCGTTCTGTTTTTCTAACTTACATGTATTATACCTTTTCACTGATGGTCCTTTATCACTGTCTTTTTCGCACTGTAGCTCCTCATTTTTTTTTTCCAGGCTAGGCGTGGGCCATCCCCTGATTTCATAGGTGCCAAACATTTTTACGTTTTTCAAAAAATAAATAAATTCATAGTGGAAAAAACAGTAGAGGAGACGGTTCGCTACCGGAATGGCTTGACAGCCAAATTTGTATAGACCAAACCGATCATCAGCGTGGATTAAGAAGTGCATCGATTTTTCAAGTAGGGCTCAGAAGTCAGATGAAAGACAATTTCATATTGGTTCCGATGGTATCTCTCGCCTCCGTACGATATTGCAAACTTGCCATATCGCCGATTTTCTGATTGCGTTTCCATGGCGACTACAGGTGATGATGCACATTCTGCGCTCCGTGAGAGAGAAGGTCGATCACTACAGAATTGTGTATTTTCAGTTGTCTTATTGTATTCACGAAGTGAAAGAAGTGCTGTGTTCAATGCTGTTAGTGCCGTGAATTGTTCATTAGTAGTCCTCTCCGTTGTGTACTGGGACGTGACTGTCGTGACACCGACAGGAGAAAGCTGGAGTGCGGAGACGTTAGCGGGCAAGCGAAAATCGTGACGAACCAAGTGCTGAAATCTTGGTTGGGACAAATCAAACGTTCAGCATTTACCTCAACCAAGGACCATGCTGAGGCATGCCGTTTGCTCTTTCCACTTTCTGACGATGGATGCGCTGCCTGCTGGAGACTCTCCTATCTCTCGTAACATATTCTGAAGCCACGTGAGGCGACGGGTAACGATAATTAGCGAACGAAATAATGTCGTATGTTTTGATATTTGGCTGAATATTTCTCAGGATTGTTCACTCGAAATATGTTTGTGGAAGGAAACTGGCATGTTGAAGTTTGCTCTGAGGCCAGAGTCAATCGAACTGAGCCACTGTTTTGTTTTGGCCCATTGCCTCCTTAGTTGCCCAATTATTATGTTTCGCTTCAAATCAGAGGTGGCTCCAAACCGGAAAGGTAGATCTATAGACTGAAGAAGCCTTGCTTGGTACACGTACATGTACCGTACATGAATCTACTCGTTATGCTTGCAGTAGATCTACCAGTACGAATTGCTTCCGCAGGGCCTTTGGACGACGTCAGGCCATCCTTGTCATCACTAAAGACAACAATGAAGAACAGTAGGTCACGGAATACACTCTGTGAGAACGAAAACATGGCTGCGATGCTATGCTATCTACCCAATTCTACCGTATGCCACAGACACCAGTTACAAATACAAAAACACGGCCTTGCGGCAGCATACAGTGCAGTTGACAGATTAATTTTCATCCACTGGCATTCCTTGAAGTGATATCTATCAACTTCAGAACATTGATGACCGAATATCCCAGTTTGTGATGCCATTTTACAAATTTGTTAAAAAATGACACACCAATTACTGTATTTGAACCCTGAGCTGAGAATACCGGTACTATGAAAGTAGGACATCATTCAAGACACTTTCCAAAGTGGGATCATTCCCATTTTTTTGAGACAACAGGCATGACGGATAGCACTTCCACCTGCAACAATTTTTTTGGACGTAGCTTGCCTAGAAGTGGCTGAAAAAACGTCATTTTACAACCATGTTAAAAAAAAGCCAAATCACCTCGTGCCATTATTATTATAGCAATAAAAACTGCTTTATGGCAGTTTTCTAAAAAAGGTTATTGTGTTCTAGTCCATGGACCCCGTCTAAAAAGTAAGAAATTAACGAAATGTGATAGCCGAAAATTAAAATTTCACACAAAACCTCACAATAATCACGACACTTTCAACACTTGTTTATTCCGACACTTGTACTTGTACAAGTACATGCATATGAAAGAGGACCACGAGGGGAAAAGGTCGTCTCGCATTCTGTGTGTGATTATTGTGAGGTTTTGTGTGAAATTTTAATTTTCGGCTATCACATTTCGTTAATTTCTTACTTTTTAGACGGGGTCCATGGACTAGAACACAATAACCTTTTTTAGAAAACTGCCATAAAGCAGTTTTTATTGCTATAATTTCTTTAGTTTTTTGGCTAAAGGATATAATTGTGTCACCAATGGAATGCCCAAATAAATGATGGCCTACATGTAGCGCCTCTACATGTTATTATTATTATTTTATTTTACTAGGGTGTTTCCCACAGACCTATGGTCTTCTTACGGGAGCCCCTATGTACATGTACGTGTATCATATCAAATTCAATACCGTAGTATATACCGGTATACGCATTGATGTGCAAGCCTTTTCTTGCAGAAAATGGAACTAGTCTTGCATACATGTATTCATGTTCTTCTGCAGGGGAATCATATGGGTAGTGGCGGTGATACTTTTTTTATACGCAGGTCATTCTGTGGATGTTGCAGAATTTCATGACTCTGTCATAAAATTGTCTTGTCTTTCAGAAAATTCAGGTCTCCACACCCTAAATCACATTTACTTGAGAATTGTAACAAGGTGCGTGCCGCAGATGTTTTTGTTGATTCTGTGTTTATAATTGTAGTCATGGGTTGTCGTGATAAGGTCATCCGGCATCATATTGTAGTGAAATCGTAATCCTGTTGATGTCGATAAAATTTTTGGAAGCAGTTCAATGACTTCAAAGTGTTACAAGTCCACGATTGTCTAAAACAACACAGCAAAGTAGGAACAATAAACATGTATTAAAATGTAAACAAATACATTGCAGTATAGAATATAAGGGGCAAGGATATATCGTTGGAGGCACTGAGAAATAAACAAGGCACACCATAATAATAACATGTTACACGACTTCGGGGGAGTATGAATGATATCCAGTCAAACCTCTTTAGGACGAGCATCAAGGGACCGATGGCATTTGCTCTGTGAGTTTGTCTTAACCCTATTTTATAACTAGTGAATACAATTATTTCTCCAATAGAGACACGAATAGATTTCTTCTGCAGCGAAAGATTCGAAGCCAGACCAAACCATTGACTCGTCTTTTATGAAAGAAATGAGTCACTGAACCTTTCTTTAGCAACATGAAGGCAACTGAAACAACAACAGAGAATATACGATACATGTACAGCACATTCTTGCAGGTACTACAAACAGATTGCAGATCGTAATTCTTGCTCTACCGGCACGCAACTATATTTGGGGCAGTGCAATCTCGGCGCTACTCACAAATCAAACAGCCCAGACTCGAGTAAACAAATCCGATCGTACGAGATTTTCACGAGACGAGATTGCACCCATTGGCTTGTTTCGTATGAAGCAAACAAGTCACTGAATGCATGAACCTCTCCATAATGGAGATTTTCCCTGATATGCGAATTTAATTTGCATACTAGTACTCGGCCAATGCGTCCTTGAACCTTTCCCTCCAGATTGGGAACTGCCAACGATGCTATGCCACTGATTCATATTCTACCCTATGATCGGAGCACGGAATGCCGGAAGCAATCATGACCAGTGCCTTACTTGTAACGTACCAATGTACAATGAACATGAGTATTTCGACAACACATCTAAGCCTCAGCAGCAACATAAGCCTTACCGTCAAGAAGGTGAACTCGCGTTCTTCGCACACTGTTGGCAAGGGCAAAGAGATACGAATGGATCTAAATCCGAATAACATCAGCACACGTTTCCGTAAATGAAAGGGTGAGCATAAGCAAATGAATCGAAGGAAGCTGGTCAATTCAGAAATCACCTGTCATTGAGTATCCCGTAAAAGGAGGCCTCGACAGCAGAAACGTTAATAATAGAAAAGAGATCCTGTCAGCTTTTCCATTATTAATTTTATTGTATTCCACCTAAAATCAGCACCCTTT
>NC_088652.1:12181574-12240574 GCF_964019385.1 Sycon ciliatum
ATTTTAGTTTAGACCCAACCCCTCCCTCTCTCCCCCTCAGAACGTAAAAAAAATGTTGACATACATGCATATACAACGGCCATGCACATGAATCAATGTTTTCTGAAACGAAATTGGTCAACCCCCTCCCACCCCGTAACGAAATTATTTCGTTTTGTGAAAAAAGTTCGATATTTATGGACGACCCCTTAGTCACCTTATCTCTCATCATGCCCTCCTGGGGCGAACGTTTGGAAAGATGTGTAGAGACTGAGGTATTTTTTTTGTGTAGACAAGGACTTGGTGCGGCTGTGTGCTCTGGGCGGTGCTGCAGTCATGGCAGGGTTAAAGAGGAATTGCGCTTTTCTAAATACGTCCCGTTTCCTACTTCAGAGTAATTTATATGATTAACACGACCGGACTTTAAAAAGGCTACCTGTCTGTTGTTGTTCGCGAGTTCTTTGCTGGTCTTGTGCTGGATGTGTGTGTGTGGGGGGGGGGGGGGGGGGCAGCACGATGAGTACCGTCTGCGTTGTATCAGAGCTGAATGAAGCAGGAAAGGTCCCCCTCGTGCCCTGCGCCCTCGGCCAGAACTGCTACGCCCGCCCCCCCCCCCCCCCCTTACATTTCAATATCCAAGCGGCTAGCTATTTCCACCTTATAGTTTCGGTCTCATCAGGAAGTCAGAGTGCCTGGCTGCCCTTCTAGCTTTAGCAGGACCGGTGGAAGGAGGTTTTGATTTGTCCGGCCATACTAGGGCCTGTCATACGGTTTGTGTATGATATGTAGGGTATACAGTCTACTTCGCTAATAACGACTGCGGGTATAACGACAATTCGCGAATAACGACAGCATTTCCATGCCCAGAGCAAAGTCCCTTCCAGCTGTAATACATATGGCCCAATATCTGAGAAAATCGACCTTCGGGGCTGTTTTGGTGAAGTTGATTTTTTTGTTGCAAATTGATGTCTAGCCTTTGTTGAGTATTGTCACTTCGTTTCACGGCCATCAGACCAATATTGACCATGTAGAAATCCATTTTACAGTCAGGAGTCATGTTAATGAATTGTTCTTTTTTTTACAATTTTGAAAGATCAGTGTGTTTGGAGCCACCAAAAATTGTTTCCGTGTGATATCAATAGCCAACTAATATAGTAAAGTGTTTTGACTGTTCAGGTACTTCATTTCCAGCATTCCGTGACTTTATTGAGGTTGTGTAGTTTCAACAGCAGCAATAGCAGCATTAGAAGGAGAGGTGATTTATCTGTTCTCCTGGTGATGGACATGCTTGACAGGATAGTCTGCAATAGATTTTGACGGAACACCATGATACATGTAACAGCATTCACATACTTATTGTGAAGGAGTCAAACAGAGCAAATGCGTCCAGATTCGCTTTGTCACACTTTGTGGAGACTGACCATTTCCAAACATCAGTAACACAGCCTGACAAGCGTTTCACACCACCAACTCAAAAGTAACAGAATGTTACTAGTACTCGAGATTGCCCAGCCTCACGTGCTCCGTGATGGTCTGATTCGCCATTATTGGCTCGAGTATCGAGCTTGCCATCCAAAACATTTTAGGATCATCGTCGCAAAGAAAACTCGCATCATTTCGTGCTGTTTTAGCAGGTCTGGCGTGACACTCAGGAAACAGTTCTGCCACCCGCGCAAGGGCGGCCAGCGACCTTGCAAGCGGCGTACCCTCAGGAATTCACTTGGTTGTCCTTGCCTGGAGCTGTA
Organism: Sycon ciliatum; assembly: GCF_964019385.1. Taxonomy (NCBI): domain Eukaryota; kingdom Metazoa; phylum Porifera; class Calcarea; order Leucosolenida; family Sycettidae; genus Sycon; species Sycon ciliatum. The sequence continues at coordinate 12,183,299 of NC_088652.1, forward strand.
GCAGCTATCGCTGAGGCAGACTGTGGTTGGCCTTGATCATACTCATCCAGGCCAAGTCCTCATCATCGTCGCCCCCGACAGGTAAGTACCGCGTGTCACTTGCGATCGATTCGACTGACATGCGCTCTCAGAACTAGAAGCGCTGTCGCCGCTTGACAGGATATCCACAAAGAACGATGCATCACCGTCCATGGGATCGCGGCTGCTGTGCTCCGTGAGCCCAATAACCAACTGACACAAGAATCGCCTTCCATTTCCTTCCGCCATTGTCGTCTCTGCACTTTGCTTCGACAGATTCAATTTTTTTTGCGAACAAATTTGTTTTTAGTGTTTTCTCAAAAAAACAGCGTAGCCCCGAAGGTCGAAAGTCTCAGATATCGGGCCATATAATGAGACTTCGGGTATAACGACACTTCGCGAATAAGGACACATTTTTGATGCCCCGCCGAATGTCGTTATAAGCGAAGTTGACTGTACACATGACCTCACAGCCATACCCTACCCTGTCATATAGTTTGTGTATGGTGTGTAGGGTATACACATGACCTCACCAGCATTGAACACGCATTAGTAGTCCAAAAGTCGGTCCGGCCATGGCCTGACCAACCGGGCCTGTTTAACGTTAGTCTTTACATCTGTTGGAAGTCACGCACGTATCCCATTTCCTCTCGCTCTTGCTCGCTCGCTCTTTCTCTCTCTCTCTCTTTCTCTCTCTCTTTCTCTCTCTCTCTCTCTCTCTCTCTCTCTCTCTCTCTCTCTCTCTCTCTCTCTCTATGCTATCCAGGACGATCCTGCTTTCTGTAATCTCTCTCCTGACGGAACCGAACATCTCCTCTCCTGCGAATGTGGACGCATCTGTAATGTTCCGGCGTTGGAAAGAAATGAAAGACAATGCGTATGAGAAGAAAGTTCGGTGAGTCTCCGATGGCAATATACCTCAATATCAACATACCCCAGGCTCATTATGGAGGCTCCTGTGTGTGTGTGTGTGTGTGTGTGTGTGTGTGTCTCTCTCTCTCTCTCTCTCTCTCTCTCTCTCTCTCTCTCTCTCTCTCTCTCTCTCTCTCTCTCTCTCTCTCACACACACACACACACACACACACACACACTTACTTGTACTTGTACTTGTTGCACACTGCCAAAACTGGTAACGTGGGTCTCCCCGGGAGAGGGGAGAGAGACTCAAAAGGAATCTTGGAAAGATGACTCAATTGGCTATTGAACCGCCCAACGGCCGACACCCCCTGAAATCCCCAAAACTCTGGGTGGACTTGAAAATGATCCCACTTATGGGCTCACCACACCTCAGTAAGTGGGTGAGGACAAGGTGCAGAAAAAGGATTGACGGCATCAGGGTATCCGTCCTGGGATCCAACTGCAGTTACCCCTGCCCCCAGTGAAGGTAATACGTGCTACTAGTGTGGGTGGCTAAATCAGAGTGGATCTGATATTAGCTTCACTAGCACCATTGATTACACAAGAGTTAATCTAGCCAGAAGCAGTCCATGGTTAACAGGTATGTATACTTCAAATAGAAAGTATATGAACCCTGGAACCAACAAAGGTGGCAGGTACAACATTACACCTTCATGTAGCCGAGCCCGTTGGCAACAGACCCAACACAATCAGGCATAAGTGTACCCACCAACCGAACTAGCTGGCACACACACACACACACACACACACACACACACACACACACATACACAGAGACACATACACAGAGACAGAGTGAAAGAGTGAAAGAGTGAGAGAGAGTGTGTGTGTGTGTGTCTCTCTCTCTCTCCCCTCTCTTACTCTGTGGTATTCTATCGCCCTGAGTTGCCTAGTTTGCTCTAAACATTTCGCATTTCCCTGTCCGTCATTCCTTTACAGGGGCCTAGTGGCTGCCACGGAGGCTGACGCGAAAAAGGACGAGATTACAGTACCGAAAACACTCGACGACTATGTCCTACACACGACTGGTTCAACGAAGGTGAGAGCGACTCTTGTCTGATTCACTCATGGTACCTCAAATCACTTCGGAGGTGAAACATTTTTTTACAGAAGAAGTGCTGTTTTCTTTGTTCTAAGCAGGGAGTCGTAAAATACCGGGAGGCGACACGCCACACATTTCACGATCCGAGGATTGCCGCACTCGACCCGCGAAATTTGAAGCGTGATTGAAACGTCGTCGTCATCTTCTTTTTCTCAATTGTTTTTGCTATATGCTTCGAGGCTATTCTGGATCTCCAGAGCGAAAGCTGGTTGTTTCTGATACGTACCACGCATTACCTTAGGTTGAGCCGTGGCTTTTAATTTTTTTTTGGAAGTTCACTGCTTTGGAGACGACGGAATGTCAAGGTAAGTTATTCACGAAATGTACTCAAATTTGAATTGAGTCAATGCGAATGACACCCTGTTTTCGGAATAGTTCTCCACTAAACACACCATGCCCATGGCCCCTTCATGTTGTCCAAGTTCCATTCTAGGTTTGTGTGAAGTTTCGAGATGAAGTTCGACGATGTACTCACCTTTCCATGGAAGGGAAAAAAAGGTAGCATATCAAACAGAATCCATGCAGTATTTGATGCCACTATCCTCATTCTTCTGCATTCAAAGTGTTTCACATCTATATGGCCCATGAACTGCAAACAATATTTGTCATTTCTTAACTGTTCATAGCTGTTCATAACTGTTCTGAACACATTGCCTTCAGGAAACGTAAGGCCGAGTCGCCTCACCGACTGAGCAAAGTTCTCTGCGACGAAAGTCACACTATCGGCGAATGCACTCAAGGTGAATACCCGTCAATATCCTGTATACTGCTTGTACCGCTTATCACAGTAGCATACACACAAGCACACATACATACACACACACACACACACACACACACACACACACACACACACACACATGCATGCTCGTGCACACACAAGCGCAAAATTCACATATCACTGGTTCAGTTGTTTTTATCTGTGTCGTATTTTGTCTTATACAGAGCTTCCGAGCCACGCCGAGTCACCTGACCAACTGAAGAAGGTTCTGTGCGACGAAAGTCACACTATCGGCGAATGCACTCAAGGTGAATACCCTGTGGACTATTCACTTCGGGAATAGCTGTTGCGATGACGGACAGCATTTGTTGCCATGCTTGCGAAATATCAGCACCCTTGCATGCCTTCAGCTGGCACACTTCCTGGCGTAGCAGATTTGCAGTACCTGATGCCTTGTGTAACCGTGTCGTAATAACATGCAGGAATGACTCCGTCGCCTCAGTAACACTCGCCTGTCTCATTGTCAGCAGTTTGCAAATTCCATGGATCACTGCACCTTCCATAGGCCTGTACACCATGATGGCACTACCACTCTTACATCGATCTGCACATAGACAAAGTATGGTTTGAGGATGGAGGTTTACATCATCTACGGTGATGATACATACTAGGTACACACGTAAATTTTCAGGACTTCAATAAATATCCTGTCACAGTGAACAGACAATGCATCATGGGCAGACTAGGATGAAAAGGATGGTGTCGACCACCCAATTTATCGGGTCAGTTCGGGCACTTAGGTATGCTACAGATTATACATTCTTGTCCACAAGGAAGAGACAAAAACATGCAAACGAAAGAATCTCACCTGTAGCCCACAGCTGAACATCCCCACAACTCAGGTCACCAAGTGAATACGTGGCGTCATCTACATCTTCCACGGTGGACTCATCACTTTGGCAGTCATCTCTGTCAAGCTCCATCATCCTTTACTTCGAAGGCCAAGGCACAAAGTATTATTACTTAGAAAAACAAAACGAACTGCTGACACTGGATTCGTTGTGTGCAGGATAATTTTATTGAGTTTTCAAATTTTTTGGACCAAACAGCGAACGCGTCCTTTTGCATGACCTGCGCCGCTTTGACCTCATGGGAAGTCCCTCGCCATGCAGCGCGTGAGGTCTCAGCACTCGTGCCCGAGCTGAGGCAATCATCCGACGCGGTTGTGCATCTCCTCTCTGTCTCGTGTCGCCTCCCGGTATTTTACGACTCCCTGGTTCTAAGTTGTTTTCTAGCATGCGTACACCACCGAAATGATATTCGTATAAGCAAGAGTACATAACCCCCAAGAGTGTGCAACTCCAGCTATGGGGTCTGCGACGGCAGAACTTCACATCACGTGATGAACCTGTACACATTATTTGCACTCTGTGCATGATAGATACAGGGTTGTATGCAGCCCAGCTTTGGGTACAACTCTCTTGTGGTCACTTTGCACTGTTTGCCAGCATAACCTTTTGAACCATGTCACGTGATGTGAAGTTCTGCCGTCGCAGCACAGCATAGAGGTTGTGCAGGCAGTTGCACACTCTTGGGGGTTATGTACTCTTGATCTTGCTGGAAATCCCGTAGCTCTACCAACTTTTTCCTGGTAGAGCCGGTAGAGGAAAGTAGAATCTACTCTTTTGAGTAGATTTTTTTTCAAAAAACAAACACCTTTACCGAAAGAAGTAGTTTCTACCCAAACCTGTAGATCAAAAATGAACGCCCCCTAAGTGTCCCCCATGCGAATATCATTTCCATAGTCTATGCATGTTAGAGAATAGCTTAGAACAGAGAAAACAGCCATGCGCCGTGCAGCAAAGGCCACTGAGCTGCAGTCAGTTGCTCGTGCCATGGAGGAGAAAGAGAATGATTTGAAAGGACTATGATGACCATGTTGACACCCATCGATATCTGTAGTTATCCTGGGTCATTCCCTTCGTGCTCTGTCGTGTCAGCCTTTGGTGTGTTTGAGTTGACTGTTCATTTATTTTTAGGGCTGAAACGATCATGGATTTTCACCTATCGATTACTCTTTAGCTTAACGATCGAGTAATCGATTATAATCTTTAGCAAATAGTGTCAGAATTTTGTGCAAAAATTATCCTGTTTCCAAAAGCTAGGCCTTCATAATACCAAAAATCTGCATTAGTGGCAGGGAAGCTCCAAAACATGACAGTTTTGAAGTCAATTTAACCCTTTGTGGACGGACCGTACGAGTTTCGATCTAATAAGATCGAAAGTCTGCAGGCGGTAAAATCTTCGTAACTCCATCGTTTCTTGAGCAAATTCCACAATCGAAGGGTCTACATGGTAGCGGAAACTCCAAGCTGTCCAATGCAACAATCGCCGAAGAGTTACGATGCCAGACGCCAGAGATATCGCACGCCGTATTCTTACCTCGGCAAATTCAAATTTTTGATCGATCATTTCGCCATTTTGGGGGAAAATCCCTTTTCGTGTGCTCTTTGAGTGACTGAGCACAAGATAATGACGTAGCCGGCAGAAGTTTGAATCGTCTCAAACAGATTTGAGCGTTCTGCGATGAAGGAGAGTGGAATGGCGTTGATGGGACGAATTTGCTTGCATATCAGGCTTGGAGACGACTTTGCGGTGTTACCGCGCCTGATTTGTGGCGGCTGGATAATGGAGATTGGTACCCTGGCGTTGCTCTCGCCAAGAGCTTTCCAATGAGCCCTTGATTGTGAAAATCAAGTGAAGGACACCAAAGTTATGACATGAAAAAGTTGAAAATTGTACTGACATTTTGTAATTCTGGTGCATACTGTGCTAGTAATCCGTCCATAAAGGGTTAACCTCAGAATATGCACCATGCCCCTGGCAACTGCATACACACAGCGGAAACTGATTCGAACTTCACAAAAACGAGGGTTTTCAGTACTTTTTGGACTCAAAATCTCTAACGAGTAATCTATAACGTAACGATTACTTGATTGATAAGGAATTATCGATCGATTACCGAGTAATTGGTATAATCGTTTCAGCCCTATTTATTTTACATTGTCACAATTTGTGGAATCTTCAGGCTTAGTGTTTTGCCTTCTGTTTCTTGCTTTCGAAAATTAATCAGTCGATTTCCTAATAGGACCTATCTTTTTAAATGCTTTGCTGTGTCGTGAATATGTCTGAGGCACAAGTCCTCACGGCATGCGTTATTTCAATTTTTAATTCTGCTGCTACGTGTTCGGTGTACTGAGGCAGTGAGGGCCGATTGACGTTATTTTGTTGTTTTCAATTGAATTTGCTACTTCGTGTGGTCTGGAACTTTGAAAAAATAGTCTGGAAAAGGTCTGGAAAATGTGTTTGATTTCACTGTGCGACCCCTGAATTGTATGTATTTGTCTGTGCACGTGTGTGTCACTGTGTGTGTGTGTGTGTGTGTGTGTGTGTTTGACTGTTGTTGGCATGCGTGCGTGTCACGCGCTTGCCTGTGTGCGTTTTGTGCTCACCCACCAAATCTCTTTTTTGTGTCTTGTGTCCGCTTGTCAAATCTCTCTCTACGTGCGCACAGCCAGATAGCTATTACTTTATGGACCCCGAGGACATGCTCTGCGGCTACGACGACGACGATGAAGACGAGGATGGTGACATTGGGTACGAGGAGGAGGACGGCGATGATGAACAGATGTTCTATGGCGACGAGGGTGTGGAGGATGATCTCAAAGCACCGAATGGTGGCAAGCCGGCAGAGGACAATGACTCCGGGATGAACTGATTCAGAACTTGTCGTATCCACCTTGTCCATGAACGTACGTTGAGCGTATACGCGTATACCTTCGCCAGTGTGTGTGTGTGTGTGTGCCGTGATTTCCCTTGACCCATTAGTGTACATGGCTTAGTGACTGGGTGTGGCAGCACCTCCGGCCTTTCCCCATTGTACATAGCCATACGCTTGCTCACTCCCATGCCATGGTGTGTCCTGCATCTCTTGAGTACCTCCCTACCCCTCTCTCTCTCTCTCTCTCTCTCTCTCTCTCTCTCTCTCTCTCGATCTCTCTCGATCTCTCTTTCTCTCTCTCTCGATCTCTCCATATGGACATCCTCTTTACTTGCGTCTCTTACCTATTTCAATATTTTCGTTTCTATTTTTTAAAAGAGTTTTATCAAGCCCCATCACAGGCCGCTAACGCGTCGGAAGTCTGCTGCACATCCACCGAAACTGTATCGTCTTGCTCCCGTTGTTTCAACCAGCGGTAATATTTCTGACCACTTTGCCCTCTACAATTTATCCTCCTGCCGTTGATTGTCCACTGTTTTACCCTTGCAGGTTTTTGAATCGTGCTTTTTGAGTATATCTCCTTGCTGACCTGCAATGGCGGAAGGCAAGTGCTTGCAGTGCTGATAATATAAGGGTTTCTCTGTCTTTGCCCATTCCGTTTCTCTCGCCGTGCTTACCATTTTCCAGCGTACTCCTCAAAGTAGCACCCTCCCCCCCCCCCCCCCCGTCATTAGCGTAGAGTGCTTGCTGTCCGCTCTGTCTGTTCCCCTTCTGCAGCGACGTTTCCGACTTTTAAGTCTCGCTTCTTCTTCATAGGTGCCTATTTATCTGATGTCCGTCGTTTTAGCCCCCGCCGCCACTGCGGTGTAGATACGTGCTGTCCTCTAGGTGATTTCATGCCGAGCACTCGTCTTGCATGGATGTCTGTTGCCGGGTATTTTCTATGGAGCAAATACTCGACCTATTTTCTCGTCTTGCAGGGATGTGTTTGCTGTGTGTGTGTGTGTGTGTGTGGCTATTTTCTATCGGGCAAGTGCTCGACCTACTCTGCTGGTCTTGCATGGAATTGGATCTGTTCGCCGTGTGTGTGTGTGTGGGGGGGGGGGGGGGTATTTTCTGTTGAGCAAGTGCTCGGCCGATTCTGTATTCTCAACTGGAATTGTGGTTGGTGTCCAGGGAGTCGTCAACTATTTGCCGACTCCCTACCCGCGTCAGCACTGCTCCAGTGCAGGGCCACGTGTAGCACCGAGATTTCAGGACAGGTGGTGGTCCGTCTGGCCAGATGCATGGGACCCGTGACCGGAAATCACTGAGAATTGATGGAAATGCAATGAATAAAACTACTGAACTCGGATAATGAGCCAGTATGAAAATTAATGTAAAATAGAAGAAGAAAGATAAAAAGATATTAATATTTTGAGCAAGTATATCAGTGTTTAATGCATACATGACATGCACAATCAGTCATGTACTTGACTTGTTACACCAGCCTCACCTTCTATCCTCTTTTTTACATGCACTACTAATACTATACTATGCACCGTATTCATGTATTGTTCCCACACACTTTCTAGGTTGACCTTAGATAGCACACTGGAGACCTTTTGATGCATTTCACTTTCAACCCCTTTTAGCTATCTATACAAAGTCAAGTACATGTAGTACAATTTGTTCCCAAAATAACTTCGGGACAGTCTGTTCATGGTTTTCATTTGTATTGGACTCGTTCTCTACACTTGCGATAATTTAGCAGCAATTCTAACGTTGTAGCGTTGTTCTCTTGTGTGGAACCTGTATTGAGTAACTGAATTTTATGTTTCGTTACATTGTCGACAGATCTCCTGTGTACCGGTTTTGTGGCACAATGATTATAGCCATTATAATTATTTTGTCGTCTCCATTCTTGTACAATCATGCATATGTAGGTTGGTTCTCTTCATGTTATTGTGACCAATTTCATAGATGTTGGTAGCCTTGTTGCTTTCTCTCCCCTCTCCTCTCACCCAAGCCATTCTGCATAAGCGAAGCTGTGGACGCAGCATACTGCTGCTACACTTCAACGCGGGAATGCGTATAATAATAATAATACAAAGTCATACTATTACAAACAGCTGTACATACATGACTGTACATCCGAATGCCCCTTTCATTTGTCCTCCTGGTACTACAGTCAACGTCGCGAATAACGACAGCATTTCCGTGCCCAGAGCAAAGTCCCTTCCAACTGTAATACATATGAGACTTCGGGTATAACGACACTTTTTTGATGCCCCGCCGAGTGTCGTTATAAGCGAAGTTGACTGTATTGCACACCTGCATGTAAACGATGTATTGTACACCCTTCTATTCAGTTCTTCCTCTAAACGTATTCCCCTTGCACAGCCACAGGTGCCATGTCCCGACCTTTCCCATTCTGCTGCCCACACGATCATGTACCATGTGGTTTGACCTTTCTTCTTACTTCTCTCTGCTCTACGTATCCCCGGACCATAGGTTAGCTTACTTGCAATTCTCACCCTATAAAAGCTGTACTGCTGCCTTTCTAGTTTCCTACAGACCAGGTCTCCACAGATCAGTTCCTACCTCTTAGTTTCCTACTAGATTCTGACTCTCTCTCTCTCTCTCTCTCTCTCTCTCTCTCTCTCTCTCTCTCTCTCTCTCTCTCTCTCTCTCTCTCTCTCTCTCTCTCTCTCTCTCTCTCTCTCTCTCTCTCTCTCTCTCTCTCTCTCGCTGTGAATAAGTGTGCAATTCCGTATGAGAACCAGCACCCATTACTGTAACCGCATGCTCTACCGACTGAGTAAAACCCGGACTTTTAAGTAACCCGGACTTAACATCAGCGCATTGCGAAACAGGATCTGGCCTGCTAACTCTAGAACCAGGGAGTCGTAAAATACCGACTCCCTGTCTAGAACCGTACATCACTCAAGTGTATGTACAGTATGCATGAGTTGCCAAAGCGCCTACATGCATACAGGCTATTATTGATTTGTAGTCACCGACGTGAATAGAACAAACCACTGTATACTGTAAAAGCAGAATTTTTCGGCGGTGCTTTATTTTCGGTAAGTTCGGTGCCGACAATTTTCACCTAAAATAAAACGCACCGAAAATTTCGGTACTATAGGCTTTAGTACTACGGCCTCTTGTACGGACCGGGCTTAAAACAGTGATAACTGAGACTGTGTGCAAAAATCAGGGGACGGGTCAATCAGTCAAATCACCAGATAGATATACAAGTAAAAACTATGATAGTTATTAAATAAATTTTAACAGTTGAATGATTCGTACTTCGATGTACCAAGCATCATCATCATCAGAGGACCGCCTGCGTAGCCGTTTTCGATCGGTCTGCCCATATCATAGACTTCTATACTTTGTGTGTGATATTAATTATTGCCGGTACACATGACCTCTTCAGCAGTGAGCATGCGTTAGTGGCCAACAGTTTGGTGCGGTGAGGTGATGGCCTGACCAACCGCGGATCAACTCCGCCGGGCCTGCACCAGCATCCTCTTGTTCAGTAATAGAGTCCGGCTTTGACATCGGACGTGCGACGCTGGAGCTCACGTTCGTCGCCGTCGAACACGTCGTCGCCGAGTAGGCGCGTGCGCACGCGCTTGTACAGCCACTTGGCGAAGAAGTAGACCAGGTTGACGATGATGTCCAGGAACTCCAGTATGGAGAGCGCCGAGACGCCGACGAACAGCCCGATCGTACCGCCAATGTAGGACAGCAGGTCGACGATCTGCACGACAAGAAACGGGTGACGGTGGTGAAACAGTTACTTGTACATGCTCACAAAAGCGGGAATAGACTGGTTTCACATCTATCACTTGACCACTTGGAGCAGCCATGTTGGTTCCAACGCTACTCAACTTTCACATCTATAGGTCACATGATGTTGGCCATGTTGGTTCCACTGTCCACATGACATGATCACTTTCTGCACAAATTTAGTCACATGACATGATCACTTTCTGCACAAATTTAGTCACATGACATGATCACTTTCTGCACAAATTTAGTCACATGACATGATCACTTTCTGCACAAATTTAGTCACACGACAAACTGATGTGAGACACCACTCTATATTCCCAGATTGCATGAGGCTGCAAAGAAACTCCAGGCTGACTACTCCTACCTAACATAGTGCTAAGCCCGGCATTCGCAAAGTCAACACAACCAACCCGAATATGTACGCAATAGGGGGGAATTCCCTGATTGTTGATTCGGCTAGATCGCTCAACACCGCACGGATGGAGCAATACCATAAAGGCAGAGGAGGACGGCGACAATCGGTGAAATCCTTGTCGTAACGCTGTGCGTTCCATGCCCATAGCACGGCTATGACAATCCGTAGACAACTGATTAGCTGTCTAGTGTACACGCTCATGTGTACAGACGGACGACCCAGAAGTACGCGTAAAACATAGATGTAATAGCAATAAAGAGAACAAATTCTGCTGTCATCGCCACACTACAACAAAGTCATGAAAGTTTACCAAAATCGATTCTTCAGTCACGACTTTCCACTGATGATTGTGACAAGAAAATCAATTTTGGTAAACTTTCATGACTTCGTTGTAGTGTGGCGATTACAGCAGAATTTGTTCTCTTTATTGCTATTATAAAATTGTTGTCTCCACGTCGATTATTTAAAAACATAGATGCTTCAAGCTACCGAGACCAATTAATTTTAAATGGCGGCCTTGATAATAGTATAGTGCCATACTTGCCGGCAGAAATCCACGATGAGACTCATCGGGGTCTACGACGGTTGAACGCGTGCTATCGAGGTCTCAATCACAACCCAAGACAGGACGGCGTTAATGCCATTATCAACGGATTGAGCTACAGTAAAACCAAGTGTGAGCGACCTCTGGGTTTAGCGACCACCTGCTCTTAACCCTTTACCATCCGACCAAATTTCCCCAGCAGTCCCAAATGCAATAATTCTCACCTTATTCTGAGAATATCTTCGGTTCTAATCAACCAATTTTCACAATCCTGGGCATTCTGGAAAGCTCTCCACGAGCTGCGTACATTGAGCTCAAACAGGACACTACCGAGATCACATATCCAGCGCCAGGGAGCTTCAAATACACCCCATCGCTGGATATACGAGGAAATTCTCTCCTCGCCAGCCATTTCTCGCTCCTTCATCGTAAACATTCCAATTTTTTTTGCTTGAGTTTCTTTTCATGCTGCCCACGCGCTCAAAGCATGCCAAAGTGACTCAGCATGTCAGGAGAGGGGAAAACCCCCGCTCAAGGTCAGTCACTCGTAAAGAAATTCGACTTTTGCCGTAGCTGAAATGTCGAGCGAAATATCTTTGGAATGCGACATCGCAGCTCTTTACCGATTGATGCAATGGAAAGCTGGGCTCTTCGGCTTCTTCCTAGATACTTAGTTCTTTAAATTCCGACAAGAATTGATCGAGTTACGAATGTTTTAGTGTATGCTTGTCCATCGATCTCTAGAGATCGATTCAAGTACACACGGATGGTAAAGGGTTAACGACCGTTTTTCTATGCACCGACAGTTCTACACAGGCACCGTGGGACCTGGTTCTAAAGACCACCTGGCTGTAATGACCGCTTGTGCTTGCACCGTGGGGTGGTCTTAAACCAGGTTATTACTGTATTGACAAGTGCAGTAGCTAGAAGGCGAGTTGCTGTTTCGAATTCTACATTTTCAACCCTTCAAAAATCACCACATTTCCACCATTTTGAAAATTGCACTTGATTAAAAGTTGCCCCCCCCCTCCCCATTTTCAAGTTCAGCCATATTGCTTCCGTATCATGAAATGTCCGCCGCACCCCTTCTTTGCCCTTGAAGTTTAGAGTGTAAAGAGGTGTGAGTTATAAGAAATTAGAGGCCACATGCCTCGTACTGCTCTTTTTCTCTCCGAAACTCAACACTTGCAAGCCAGATATGAAAGAAAAAAGAGCAGTACGTAATTTACTAATACTTTGAAATTCTCCGTGAAGTGCAAATTTGAAATTGCAAGATGCATGTTGTATTTGGGCAAATACGGTAGGCACCAGCGCCATCAGCCATGCATACTGTTATAGACACGTTATTTTCGGTGTGACTTTAATTTCCGTAGAGAAACCAGGCACCTATAATGTTTAGATTACGACTAAAAGGCACTCGAGTATGCACTATCGGCAACGGGAATGTTGGTCACCTAATTCTACAATACACTTGAAACTTGTCAGGTCCCTGGCACCGAAATTTTTATATACATGTACTAGTACTGTAAAACCGGAAAGTCTAACGACCAAACAGTATAACATTTTGTATTTTTTGCATAATAACGCGCAGAAAGTTTAACGATAGCTACCTGACCACCCATCTGCATGCGCATCTTTATGCAGACATCTAAACCCGGGTTCGCGATAACGTTTCTTCAAATAGCAGAACAAATTGGCCATTAAAACGTTAGACTTTGTGACTCGTTAGACTTTCCGGTTTTACCGTAAACCCAAATTTACATGTTCTGCACAGGACCGGCGGAAGCAATTTTTAATTGGTCCTGCCATACCCTAGCCAAGTTTCATACAGTTTGTGTATGATATGGAGGGTATACACATGACCTCCTCAGCAGTAAACACACGTTGGTGGTCAAAAGGTTGGTCCGGCCATGGCCTGACCAACCGGACCGGTTCCGCCGGGCCTGCAACAGTAGCCTACCTCAAGAGCTGGCCGCTGTGTGACCGTCTGGAAGTTGAACTCCTCAAAGTACACAACCGCTTGTATGTAGTTGTCTCTGGAAAGTGGAAAGGAAAAAGAAATCGAGGCCCGAGGATTAGGATGTGCACAGTGTGATGGTCCGCATCAGGGAGTCGTAAAATACCGGTAGTTTACGACTCCCTGGCTGTGTGACCGTCTGGAAGTTGAACTCCTCAAAGTACACAACCGCTTGTATGTAGTTGTCTCTGGAAAGTGGAAAGGAAAAAGAAATCAAGGCCCGGTGATTAGGATGTGCACAGTGTGGTGGTCCGCATCAGGGAGTCGTAAAATACCGGTAGTTTACGACTCCCCGGCAGTCATGCACTGTACATGCACATCTCAGGGATGTAGTACTGGTGTATATCGTCATGGCAACAGTGCATTGTCGGCAATGCTCTTGACCATATTATTATGCTGCTGTTTTTGCTGGTCTGGCAGTCGAAGAATTTGAGAAGACACAATGCGGCAGGGATGTCACAGGGCGGTGAGGAGTGGTATGACCTGGGCCAGAGGTGTCCTCCGAGAAAACAAAGCTTCTTTTTTCGGTCAACAGGGCACGTTTTAGCGCTCTTCTATTGCTTTTTCGGAGAATCGGGCGGACCACCCCGGACAAAACGTGGTGCGACCTCGGTCATACTGGTCACACCGTGTGCCGGTGCCTCCCCTGCGAAGGCTGGCTGTTACTTCTTTTCGTGTGCTTGAGTCTGGAGTCTTGCATGTCCGTACGCAGCATGATACACCTTAGGGCGTGGGCTGTGGCCGCAATGGACTCTGCATGGCCGACAGGGAGAGAGAGAGAGAGAGAGAGAGAGAGAGAGAGAGAGAGAAAGAGAGAGAGAGAGAGAGAGAGAGGGATGGAAGGAGGGAGAGAGTTGAGGGTACTAGTATGCAACATACCGAATTTTAGCCGTGACTACGTCATCATCGATGGTACGATTTTCCTCTGCCAGGCGAGCAAACAGTGCTGGCTGTAAGGATAGCATACCGCCGTGTCCAGGCATGCACACACACACACACACACACGCACACACGCACACACGCACACACACATACACACACACACATATATACACACACACACCAACACACACACCAACACACACACACACACACACACACACACACACACACACACACGCGCGCGCACACACACGCACACACATACACACACATACATATATGCACACACACACATACACATGCACACATACATACACATGCACACACACGCACACACGCACACAGAGGGGATGGATAACGTTAGCTTGCTATACTTGAACCACCTTATGCCACCATGATCATACCCACAGTCAGAACAAAATAAAAGGGCCCAGCTACTGTACAAGCAGAAATATTCCTCTGGAATTTAAGTTCGTAGAATTTCACCCAGCACAGCATACAGTCAGACCTCGCTTATCCAGTCCTCTTTTATCCGGATCCCTTGCCATCTGGAAGAAAACAGTTGGTTACCGATTTACAGCGTATGTCATGCATACATACAGTATGTGAGTTCGATTATCCGGTTCCCTCGCCTACTAGTATCCGGATATTTTTGTGAGAAGCGGATGTGTGCGGTTAACCAAGCGAGGTCTGACTCTACCAACGTATACTGTAGAGGCAGATCATTTCGTCGGTCAATAATTTTGCCCAACTCCAAAGAAAGGGAGTTCGTCCGGCGGAAAATTTCGTCCATGGATCATAAGAGTGTATTGAAAACATGGACAAATCGACATTCGTCCGGCATTTGATTTAGTCCAAAAGCTTCTTGGACGAAAAAGACACGAAAAAGACGAAATTAAATTCCAGACGAATAGTTCTACTTATACAGTGCACGGTGCCTGACCTGTGCATGGGTTGCAATACATGAAAAAAGAACTGTCTAGGCTCTAGCCCCCCCCCCCCCCCCACACACACACACTTCTTCGGCGACCGACAGTACTATAGGGTGCGCACACAAAGCCATTGACATCCCAAAGACAGCCACAGTACCAGCCTCAAAGCCATTGACATCCCAAAGACAGCCACAGTACCAGCCTCAAAGCCATTGACATCCCAAAGACAGCCACAGTACCAGCACTTCCTCCCGCATTTCGCGCGCATACCTCATACTGCTTGCTCGGCCAGCGCTCCGATGAAATTGATTTCCGGAAGATGACGCTCCTGCGTGATACAAGACAACACACCGCAAGATCAGTACGGCAATTGGACTGACATGTTAGCCTGGCTTACACTTCCCATACTGTACTATAAAGCGATAAACTTTCGCGGCGCACAAATTCTGCATTTTCATGAATCGGTCTTGTTCACGATGAGAAACCTTTGCGATTCTATCTCTTCAGTTGGTTCCTGTACTGCCTGCAATCAATGTACGGAGCAGGTTGCAGCGACACATGGTGTCATGGAACCCGACTTACCGACAGGGATCTTCGCAGTCCTGGCAAATCAGGTCCGTCTTGAATTGTCTGTCCACCTCCGCCAGGCAATTCGCTGCAAGACGAAAACGTGAGCACAAGCAAACCGGGGGGGGGGGCTTGAAACAGCTCAATCACGTTACATGACACTGTATGTATTGTATGGTACTGTCAGGCGCTTTTAAAGAACAAACAGGCTAGGATTCATTCACCAAGCACAGAGTACTGATATTTACACGGTGACTCAAATAGGTGTCAAATAGGTGAATCAACTGTGCATAGGCAGGAGTACATTTTAACAATATGAGCGGGCAAGGCTACAAGGCTAACCCTCCCACTTCCCCGGAGTTTTTCGTCACCCGACGGTACTGCTTTGACTGACAACAATCTCAGTGGAACAAGACGAACCCGCTTGCTAACGTTAGTAGACTCTGCGGCAGAGGTGCCCCCTCGCGTGACCAGTCATGACAGTGAGCAAGCATAGCCCGGCAAGTACAGCATGTATGTACATTAGGGTTCCCTGTAAAAAGGCGATGACGCCTGCTGGGAATTCCCTAGTAAAATGAGAATAAAAATAAAAAATTTACAAAAGAGAAAGGACCAAGGAACTACAAGTTACGCTATACTACTACTGCACTACTATACTGGGTATACTGTTACCGCATGAGCTGATTGTTTAGTAACTGGTGGTGTTAGTGGACAGTATAGCGTAACTTGTAGTTCCTCTGTCCTTTCTCTTTTGTATAAATTAAACCTTGGCTCTCCGTCCGAGTCCAAAAATAAAATAAAAATAAAAATGTACGTGTGTACTCGTACCTTGTTCAGGATGGTTGTAGGCGTGGCATAGCCTGGCGTCCTTGTCGATGTAAGTGGCGTCCACGCACTTGCACTCGCGTAGCATGTGCTCGGCGAGGCACTCGCGCAGGCAGCCCTGCATGTCGCACACGCCGCGAACAAAGAGCAGAAAAATCCTGATGTCGAGGATTGTCCAAAATCAGCGCCGCCACGTACCAGGCCCGGCGTAACCGGTCCGGTTGGTCAGGCCACGGCCGGACTAGCTTGTTGGCCACGAACGTGTGTGTTTACTGTGATTGCTGAAAAGGTCATGTGTACCCCCTCCATATCATACACAAACTGTATGACAGGCTAGTGGGGTATGGCCGGACCGATCAAAAACTGCTTCCACCGGTCCTGCACGTGCACGGTGTACCTGGAGATTTGCACACCCTATCTGTGCATGTACGTGCACAGATAGGGTGCCTGTGTGTGTGTGGGGGGGGGGGGGCACAGTGTGTGTGCGGGGGGGGGGGGGGGGCACGGTGCGTGTGTGTGTGGGGGGGGGGGCACAGTGTGTGTGTGTGGGGGAGGGGGGGGCACGGTGCGTGTGTGTGTGGGGGGGGGCACAGTGTGTGTGTGTGGGAGGGGGGGGGGCACAGTGTGTGTGTGGGAGGGGGGGGGGGCACAGTGTGTGTGCGGGGGGGGGGGGGGGGCACAGTGTGTGTGCGGGGGGGGGGGGCACAGTGTGTGTGCGGGGGGGGGGGGGGCACAGTGTGTGTGCGGGGGGGGGGGGGGGGCACAGTGTGTGTGCGGGGGGGGGGGGGGGGGGCACAGTGTGTGTGCGGGGGGGGGGGGCACAGTGTGTGTGTGGGAGGGGGGGGGCACAGTGTGTGTGCGGGGGGGGGGGGGGGGGGGCACAGTGTGTGTGTGGGAGGGGGGGGGGCACAGTGTGTGTGCGGGGGGGGGGGGGCACAGTGTGTGTGTGGGAGGGGGGGGGCACAGTGTGTGTGCGGGGGGGGGGGGGGCACAGTGTGTTCTGACTTCACAGGTCCCATGCAATATAATTATATGTAACATATTGGCATAACTACACAGTGCTATAATAGAGAGGTTAAGATGCACGTTATTTCTGACGTGACACGCAATTTCACGTCAAATTTGGCGTAAAACTCGAAATTTCCACGTGCGCTGCAGGTCACTCGCGTTGTTTTCCAACGTGCGAGACAAATAACGCGAGATGAACTTTCGCGTCACGTCAGAAGTAACGCGCATCTTAACCTCTCTATTCACCTCTCCTAGAAACCGGCAACCTGGCATGCACAGTATGAACATACCCATTTGGTGTAGGTCGTGGCATTGCTACTGGCCAGTTCTTCCTGAGGATTGCCTTCCTGGCAGTTTCCGTAGGGTCGACCTTGTCGCTCAATGACCACCTGAACAAGATAGTTAAAAGTGTTATCAGTGACGAGAACAAAAGCACACAGAGCGTGGACACACGATCAATACTAGTATTCACATCTGTGTGGCCGACCAAGCACGTAGCAACGCTGTTGGAGGTGATCCGGCCGGAGGGGGGTCGGGGGGGGGGGGGGGGCGTCAGGGGGTTCTCCCCGTGAAAAATTTGAAACTAGGGTGCAAAATCCTGCATTCTGGGCACTTTTGGCATTGTGTTAAAAAAGAAGTCGCCCGCCAAAGCCGGACCGGCTGCTACTCCCCTACAGACGTGTTCCGACCCATATCAGGCGCATAGTCATAACCCCCCCCCCCGGGTGAGCAACTCCAGTCTATGGGAAACCGCCCGCCGGAACCGGTTCGGTTGGTCAGGTTACCACGGGAACAACTTGTTGGCCACCAATGCTTGTTTACAGCTATTGAAGACGGTCATAAAATGATTACAATTTTAAAAGATCGCTCAAAACACACACTCAGTACACATGTACGGTCTCTGAACTGCAATTACCAAAAAATTAAAATTAATTTTCCATCAATATTTCGGCCCTGGGCCATCATCAGTATTGATAAGAAAACTATACAATTATAATGTTCCCGCTATGTCAAACACAAACTGTATGACAGACTATGGTATGACCGCCGGACCAATTGAAAACTGCTCCGGGCGGTCCTGATGGGGTCTGAGGTTGTGCAGGCAGTTGCATGCTCTTGGGTATGTACACTTAGTCTTGCTGAGTTGGCAATTGCAGCGGTACTGCAAAATGCGGGCACTAATAGGTCATGCCATTGCATTGATGATGACCTGGTTCTCCCTTGTTCACTGATTCTCTCTCTCCCTCCTTCCCCTCTCTCTCCCCATGTGTGTGTGTGTGCCGGCGCGCGCACACACACACACACACACACACACACACACACACACACACACACATGCACACACTGAAACACACTGAGCTGAAGGGCGCGCACCGCACCGCACACCATACCTGTCTGATTCCCACGTAGGTCTTGAAGCCGGGCGCAAGATCGAAGCCGTCGTACTCCGGGAACGCCTGCTCGCCTTGCCTGTGGATCACCATACGAATACCGGCTGACTGGGTGAGTTGACCGATGTAGTTCAAACTCTGCTCGATGTCCAGCTCCATGAGAAGACCTGTTACACAGTCATGCCGCACATGATTGTAGATACTCTTACATACCTCAAATCTAACACTCCAAATGACGGTCGCCAGGGGGCTGTCGCACACACGGCACGACCAGTATGACCATGGTCGCGCACCACTTTTCGTCCAGGACGGTCGGCCCAGCGTGATTGTAGAGCCGTACAGCATGTTCTGTTGGCTGAAAATCCGATTCTCTCCCCCCCCCCCACACACCCACCCAATGAACATATTATAGGGAAGAAATGTCGCTCGTTAAAACGTTATATTACTTTATAAGAAAAAACGGACCAAGAAACTACTACAAGTTACGCTATAATGTCCACTAACACCACTAGTTACTTTACAATCAGGTCAGGCGATAACATTACACGACACTGACCGCGACGGTACTGACGTTCTACACCTAGCCGGCAATCAGCTGTAGCACATCTTGGATGCGCACTCCAACAGCCTTCCAACTTGGAAGGTTCTAAGTTAGTTATAGAAAAAAACATAAGGAGGGGAAGGTCTTTGACCCTCTTTTCTTCTTAAATAAATTAATCCTCGGCTCTCCACCCGAGTCTAATTACTTGTATTTACCTCCTCGTTACCGTAGTTACATGTCTTTTTAACTCTTACAGTAAATCTAATGCACGTGCGGAGGAGAGGTTGTTGACTAACCATATGTAGGGCCAACACGCTCCGTTCTCAGCACTCTAGCCTCGTCACCATTGAAGGTGTAACAGTTGCCGTAGCGACCGTTCTGAAACTGGGTGAAGTTGCTGGAGACGACCAAGGGACACACATATCGAATGCACACACACACACGCACACACACACACACACACACACACACACACACACACACACACACACACACACACACACACACACATAAAGTTCATAAACGCACAAACACATGCACACACACACACACACACACACACACACAGCAGCATTGCTTCAATGCTCTCTAGATCAGAGCCATGGCGTAGTCCTGATGACTTCTAAATCCATTCAAATCTGTGCATGAAGCAGTTTTCTTCACATTTGGACAACGCAAGCACCGTCAGCGATTGGACTGGGCTCTCGGCAACAAAACGGAGACATGACGGAAATAGTATTCCACCGCCAAACAATGTCTCCGCAGCTGAAGAGTTGTGTCAACTTTCAAACGTACTAGTTACTGTAGTTTTCGGAGTAAAAGCCGCACCTAGATTTTTTGTTACGAAATACAGACATCTACCCTATTTATCACGGTTAGTTTGAACAACGTAGTAAAAGTCGCAGTGACATTTTTGCGTGTATTACTGTTGCGTTTTAAAAAAGTGTGGTGTATACTCCGGAAAATACGGCAGTCAGTCTCCAATGCTTGGACTCATCACATGAGCACACATTCCATGGTCCATACCTTGGTGAGCAACCTTCGCTGTCATATCGGCACCTGAACAGCATGTCCTCAATCTGATGGCCGAGTACCGATATCTCCTCACGGACGACGGGCGCTTCGTCATACTGATAGTTCACCTATCAACGTGCACAAACAAACACACGGACATGCACACACACACACAGACAGATAGGCACACACATGCGTGCACACACATACACACACAGACAGGCATACACACACAGACATGCACACACACGCGTGCACACACATACACACAAACCCACGGACATGCATACACACACAGATAGGCACATATACACACACGCACACACATACACACACGCACACACATACACATTGTATTCGACTTGTAAAGTAATGGTACGAAAGGCCTACTTGTCGAAACTACGGTAAAAGCAGAAACTTTCGGTGGTGTAATATTTTCGTAATATTTCGGTGTTCTCCAAAATCGGTGGTGGTAAACCCGTTTTCCAGGTAAGTGTACTAGTACCGAAATTGTTTTCGGTAAAAATTGCCGGCACCAAAGTTACCGAAAATAGATCACCACCGAAAATTTCTGCTTTTACAGTACCGTAAAGTCTTGTATAAAAGCCGCGGCTTCTATGACTTTCTTGGTGAAATTTTGCAGGCTTCTATATGAGACAGGCTTCTATACAAGACAGGTATTTCTATGTATGTCAACACTAAAACCAGGCTTATGTGTGATTTGATGGGCCCAAAATTGCGGCTTCTATTCGAGGGCGGCTTCTATTCAAGTGCGGCTTTTATACAAGACTTTACGATATGTGGCTTGTGTGCTTCGTGTGCTAACACACACGTACACACATGCAAACATACACGTACACACATGCAAACACGCATTGTACACATGATTTCCAAGATTACTATGAAGTGCTCAACACCACACTGAGGATGGAGCAATAAGACGCTGTGTTTCATGCACATAGCAAAGCTAAGAGAATCCTCAGACAACTCCACAGTGTACACACATACACGTGTACAGCATTACTTGTACATGTACTGCCATAAGAACAGGGGACGGTATGAACAAAATTGTCAGGCAAAGACGTAAACACACAGAGTCTGCATGCACACTGGAAACCCAAACCAGCTTTGTAAAAGGGAATCACTGTAGAACCGGGAACTTCCGGTGGTGTATATTTTCGGTATTTCCCAAGATCAACGGTTCGGTAAAATGAAATTTTCCGTAAATCAGATCCAAAAATGCATTTTGCACACTGTGCGCCATGGCATGGTTGAATTTTAGTTGCGTTTAATTTTAGGTAAAAATTACCCGTACCAAAGTAGCCAAAAATAAATCTCCACCGAAATGTCCTGGTTTTACATTGCGTTCCATCTGGACGAGAGAGCAAACCAATGTTATCTTTTTTTCTTTCTTTTTTTAGGCCTCTTTTACGGGAAAATCAACACAATGGTTTAAAATGCAATAAATCATACACTGGAGAAGAAATCAGAAAAAAATGCATGTGTAAAACAAAGAATTTCAAACCCAAACCAAAAAAAAAGAATGTTATCTCCTGTGTACAGATTCAGCCAAACACATACATGTGCCTGCCCAGCGGCGTACCAATGCAACGGAAAACGTACCTGGTGAGATGTGAGATCGACCTTCTGGAGGTTGTAGCGGTTCCTCTCGGTTTCGACGTGCGCAAAGAGCGACGTGTTGCCTCCTTCGAACGAGTCGGCGATCTGTGGAATGGTGACAGCGCAGCGGTTAGACCTCAGCGTTGCACGTACATGTACATGTACATGGTATTAGATCAACCTTGTACTGTAGAAACACTCTACCCGTAGTACCAACCGTGGACGGTTGTAGTACGGCGCACTGTTTCCGAACACGGTGTTCCACCACCTTGTAATACGCTGTCAAACTAAAACAGCGTACATGTACATGTTCACTAAGGCGGTGTTTACATGAGGCGTTTCAACCCGGGTTGACTTCGACCCGGGTCAGAATGAGCGGCGTGTTTACATGACGCATTGCGCTTGACCCGGGTTGAAATTTCGCCCCGGGTTGAAATACACCCGGGTCAAGAAAATCGTACAAACATACTTCTGTGCGTATCTCGCGCCAGGTTTGAACAGCACTGCACATGCAAATTTCGCGCGAACGGATTCACGTGACCATAGAGGACTCTAGAAGTGGACTTTTGGCGGCATATCAGTATTTGACCCGGGTCTTCATGTAAACGCTCACCTATTTTGTCTATCGTACAGACTTTCAACCCGGGTTGAAATTTCTCATGTAAACACAGTCTAAAACCTGTGTTTTCCTCGATGTTGACTGATTTGCTAAATTCGCTAAGGTGTATGTGTCGCGAAAGTGTGTGTGTGGGGGGGGGGGGGCAAAGCACATGCACATACATTTTGACCTGTGCCTGTCGGTACAGACCAGCTTTTTGCGCACCATGGGGCAATGGTCACCAATTTCAAGGTCTGGGGTTCTGATGATGGGTGACTGGCCCGAAACGTCATAATTTTTTCGACATCACAGTAAAATTAATTTTTCATCCGGCGCATGCGGCGATTGTGAATAGCAACTGAATTGAGCGGTTGTCAGTTGACAATCCCCCTTTTATTTGGGATTATCAAACTCAAGAGAAGAACAACTTCCCGGTTCCTGACATCATCGGAAATTGTATCGACGTGATCTTCCGATGGCTTCCCATCGGGTGGAGTTCAGGGAAAAAACTGAACAAGAGCAATGGATTCTATACAGCAGGAACGTGAAAGAACTAGCGTAACGAATAGTTCAGGAAAGCAGCCAAAACAACAGTAAAATGAGTAGCCTTCAACACACGGAAAGAATGACGAAAAGGCGAAGATGTGAATAATCCTCATAACCAACCCTTGTCGATTGTAACCGGGGAGTAGTAAAATACCAGTATTTTACTACTCCCTGATTGTATGTAGCATAAGTAGAGCAATAGTAGAATCTATTATTTCGATAGGGAAGGCCCTACAGATGTAACGCTTTCATACTAGCATTTGCACCGTTTTTCGAGCATTTCGTCTATGTGAAAACAAAGACAGTCGGGGTACGGCGAGGGAGACCAAAAACCTTTTTCATGCTGATATGACTTAAAGTAACAAGGAGGTCTTATTTTCGAGCTGGTAAAAATCAAAAAATTAATGGGAAAAAACGGGGGTGGGGGGTGGGTCAGAGACAATTTTGCACGAGGACGGATTTTTAATTTTTCGATAATTACGGACGATCCCTTACGAGTTTTGAGAAACTGTCCACTACTGTCCTTTCTTATGTTCACAGTTTACAGTAAAACCTGGTTTAGGCGACCACCCCACGGTGCAAGCAAAAGCGGTCGTTAAAGCCAGGCGGGCAAGTCTTTAGAACCAGGTCCCACGGTGTCTATGTAGAACTGTTGGTGCATAGAAAAACGGTGGTTAAGAGCAGGTGGTCGCTAAACCCAGAGGTCGTTAGGAGCAGGTGGTCGCTAAACCCAGAGGTCGTTAGGAGCAGGTGGTCGCTAAACCCAGAGGTGGTTAAGAGCAGGTGGTCGCTAAACCCAGAGGTCGCTTACACCAGGTTTTGCTCTACTATTGGCTCAGTACCCGAGTTCAATTTTTCATTACGGTCCCAACGTACCTCCAGCACGGCATCCGAAGCCGTCTTCGTGTCGGGCGTCGTGCTCGAGGTGAAGAAATCGTCGGGTATGAAGCCGGCGACGGTGGGTGCTCGCGTGATCGCCGATCCGTCCTGGTTGGCTGGTCCGCCGGCCGCCGCGCCTTCTCCGAGCAAAAGCTTCATAACGGAGCAAGGCAAGCCCAGTGTTAGCGTCACTGGTACACCAGCTATGATACATACTGTGGGGAAAGTGGAAGCATAGGTAGAGAAGAACACCAGCTATGATACATACTGTGGGGAAAGTGGAAGCATGGGTAGCAGGGGCGTCGGATGGTATTTTAGCGTGGTACGCTCAGCCATCTGAAGTACAATTTTCTCGTGGGGGAGTGGTGGCTGAGCTGAAAATTTTGGAAATTTAAATCCCAGATCAGTGTATTTTATTGATTCACGGGGTACATGGGGCAAAAAGTGGTACGGTCAATATCGTAGTGACCGTACCGTGTCCGACGCCCCTGGGTAAAGAATAACACCAGCTATGATGCATACTGTGTGGAAAATGGAAGCATGGGAAGAGGATGATACTCAGGGGACATTGTAGAGATCAAGGTCAGGACGGTGAGTCCGAGCTTCATGCACGGATAACTCTGTGTGTGTGTGTGTGTGTTTGTGTATGTGTGTATGTGTGTGTGTGTGTGTGTGTGTGTGTGTGTGTGTGTGTGTGTGTATGTGTGTGTGTTTGTGTGTGTCACGGTGTGTGTCTGCCTGCACGTCTGTCTTTATTCTGTGTCTGTCTGTCTGTCTGTCTGTCTGTGTTCTATGTTATGTGTCCGTGTGTGTGTGTGTGTGTGTGTGTGTTTGACTCTTTGTATGTGCATGTGCATGTTAGTGTGTTTGAATGTGGGGAGTGAGAGTGAAGATTCTACTACTAGCATAACCCTAGGCACACTCAGTGCTCAGAGACTCAACAAGCAACCATAACATTAGGCACACTCAGTGCTCAGAGACTCAACAAGCAACCATAACATTAGGCACACTCAGTGCTCAGAGACTCAACAAACAACCATAACATTAGGCACACTCAGTGCTCGGAGACTCAACAAACAACCATAACATCTCATGAGCACATGCTTTGAACTGAGCACATACAGTAGATGTACTTACAAACAACTTAGCCACTATAGTCTAGAGCCAACAGAAAATCTTGCAAAATGAAGGCTCGTGGCACTTGCAATACATCCGCATGCTCACTCTGGTCTATAGAGTGACCTCACACCTATCACATGGCCATAGACATAGGGGAGTCAGCCGTGTTGGTTCCAACTCTGCTCAACCGTCCTGCATCTATGGGGCACATGATGTCGACCATGTTGGTTTCACTGTCCACATGACATGATCACTTTCTGCACAAATTTAGTCACATGACCAAGATGTGAAATCACTCTCTATACAGTATTTTGTAACTCGGATGGTGAGCCAATTAAATTATTGTGAAAAGAAGAAGGACAAAATGTTACGAGTTATGACTAACCCCCTCGGACATTTCCGAACCTGAGCCTTCCAAGTTGGAAGGTTGTTCGTTTGCGCCTTGGAGAAGTGTTGGAGCTAGGTGTCAGGTCGCCGAATGTCTCAGTACTCCTTGCCAGTTTTGTGCCATTTTGTCGCACTCGCTGACTGTATAAGATCTGGTGACGTTGGTGGACAGTTAGTCATAACTCGTAACATTTTGTCCTTCTTCTTTTCACAATACAGTATTTTACCGGTTGTAAGTCGACCTCCAAGCCCGGGGCCTCGATTTACCGGTTTAAGGGCATTACATTTTATTCCCCAGTTGTAGGTCGACTGCCCCGTTTAAGCCAGTTTTTAGGTCATTATACTGTCTTATAACCTGTTAAGTATGGCACCACTGTATACTGTAAGGTGTCTGCTTCAAAGAGAGTTAGCACGCTGTCATACTCACCTCCCTGACTGGACTCGGTGGTACCGCCGCCGGGCACTGGCGGTCCCGTGGCCGGCGCGTGTGTTCCTCCGCCGCTGGCAGCTGCACCGTGACACAGCAGAACAAACACACACGTCACCGTGAGTCACTACGGCATACACTACTGTCGAGTCACGGCCGAAGAACGGAGCACCGAAGAACGGAGCACCGAAGAACGAACAGGCAAGAATTTCGCCAAGCGCGGCATTCTAATGTACAGTATACAACTATACATTGTACACACCGTGACTCAACTGAGCATAGACTGTAATACATGAAAATAAGAACGACCTAGGCTACTTGTGCATGAACATGTGTGTGTCCAGCCGCATTCGTACCCCCCCCCCCCCCCCCCAGCCAAGCCATCACTGTGTTTCCCATTTGACAGCATTGTTTTCATGCAATAAGGAGGAGGTGGAGAGAAGGCCATTGCATGGAGAAAAAAATCAAGGGCTGTGCAAGTGGTGGGGCACCAGATACATGTGCATGTACTTGTTGTCCTCTGTAGGACCGACGGAAGCTGTTTTTGATTGGTCCGGCCAAACCATGGTCACCCATACTGCAGTGCTGCTCAATGAAATCCAGTCGAGTTTCTGAAGTACGCGCCGCGCCGGGCGTTGCGCAGCCCTAGACATGTGAACACTGGGCTGCGCACAGGTGCACGTCGTCAACTTGACTCTCGCGACTGGATTTCATCGAGCAGCACTGTACCAGACGGTTACACATGACCTCCTCCGCAGTATGCATGGAGAGGTGGCCAAACAGTTAGTCCCGTTCGTGGCCTGCGGACTAGGCCCTGGCGGATAATGCTCGGAAAAGTAGCGTGTTCTGCTCGACATTCTGCCAGTATTCTGCCCCATTCTGCTCATATTCTGCCAGATTCTCACGTGCTTGTGAACACAATAGAGCCGTAAATCTGAGGCGCCAGCAGCCCTCTCCGCACTTTGTAGCTGGTTCTGCAGAGTATCTACTCCTTCTTCTGCACTTTTCTGCCGAATTCTGCTCCTTTTCTAAAATAACCCATGTTCCGCTCGGAATTCTGCCGTCATTATCCGCCAGGGCCTACTGTGGACCAACCGGACCGGTTCCGCCGCCCTTTGCTCTGGTTCGGATTTCACCGCGTACTGCTTCGCCTCTCTCTTGTCTGCACCAGCTTTGCTACTACCCCCGTTATGAGCCCTCTGGATTCACCCCACGTTGAGTACCACTGTCTTAGTCTTAGAGCGCTGTGTTAAAATGCTACCGCCCAGCGTCTTTTCTATCCTTTTTTGTACTATCCCTTCGGCTTCTTCTTCTTCATTAGCTGTTGATGGAGACTCCCTTGATTTAGCCAGGTGTTCTTTAGAACCAGGTCCCACAGTGTCTGTGTAGAACTGTTGGTGCATGGAAAAACGGTCTTTAAAGGGGAAGTTAAGGCAAAAATTAAAATTTCACCAGTTGTAGTCTTCGGGGTGCTGAGTCGAATGGTCTTGGTCCGAGAAAGCTGAGACGCTCCCTTCCTACTTGAATCCCAATCGAACTCGCGCACTTCCACCGAAACTGGGTGACTGCGCCCTACTAGATGGGGATTTGTATGCAAAATGTCACTAAAAGCGCCATTTCGTTCTTATAAAAGCACGGATGACCGCGATTGGTCCTTATGTTGTAGTCTTTTGGACGCTGAGTCGATTGGTTTTGGTCCGAAAAGGCTGCGATGCAGCGCTCCTCCTGTATTCCCAATCGAACATGGTTGAACAAGCGGTCACGTGCTCCTGGGTGCCAAAATCACCTGGTCACCACACCAGCAGGCGACAACTTTCACACCAAGGTTCAACTCGAGTTCAACTCGAGTGACAGGACTGCACCCAAAAAAGGTCAAACAGGCTAGTAAGTTGAGGCGCCAGCAGCCCTCTCCGCACTTCGTAGCTGGTTCTGCAGAGTATCTACTCCTTCTTCTGCACTTTTCTGCCGAATTCTGCTCCTTTTCTAAAATAACCCATGTTCCGCTCGGAATTCTGCCGTCATTATCCGCCAGGGCCTACTGTGGACCAACCGGACCGGTTCCGCCGCCCTTTGCTCTGGTTCGGATTTCACCGCGTACTGCTTCGCCTCTCTCTTGTCTGCACCAGTTTTGCTACTTCCACCGAAACTGGGTGACTGCGCCCTACTAGATGGGGATTTGTATGCAAAATGTCACTAAAAGCGCCATTTCGTTCTTATAAAAGCACGGATGACCGCGATTGGCCCTTATGTTGTAGTCTTTGTACCCTGTTGTACCCTGCAGGCACGGTGACCAGGTGACTGGTGTACGCAGGAGCACGTGACCGCTTGTTCAACCATGTTCGATTGGGAATAAAGGAGGAACGCTGCATCGCAGCCTTTTCGGACCAAAACCAATCGACTCAGCGTCCAAAAGACTACAACATATGGGCCAATTGCGGTCATCCGTGCTTTTATAAGAACGAAATGGCGCTTTTAGTGACATTTTGCATACAAATCCCCATCTAGTAGGGCGCAGTCACCCAGTTTCGGTGGAAGTGCGCGAGTTCGATTGGGATTCAAGTAGGAAGGGAGCGTCTCAGCTTTCTCGGACCAAGACCATTCGACTCAGCACCCCGAAGACTACAACTGGTGAAATTTTAATTTTTGCCTTAACTTCCCCTTTAAGAGCAGGTGGTCGCTAAACACAGAGGGCACTTACATGTACATCAGGTTTTACTGTAATACAAAATACAGCTGCAAGAATACTTACTTGTTGCATGTGGTCTCGGCGTTGTCCTGCTTCCACCGCTTCCATCACCGGCCGTGGTTGGCGCGATGTTCGGCATGCCCGTCGTCTGCGTTGCCAGCGTCGGCTCTGTCTCTCCAAGCGTTGCCGTGGTGATCAGCGGTGCCTCGGTGCCCGGCTCCACGAACACGGTCGTGTGGACCGTGCGCGTCGCCGTCGACGGCAACGTGACGTTCGCCTCAAAGTCGCGCGGGTTGACCGTGGACACGTACGGCGTGGTGGGCGTTGTCGTGGGCGCGGCGGTCGTCACGGTGACCGGCGCCGCGGAAACCGTCGTCGGCGACGCCGTGACGTTGACGTGCTCGTGCAGGCGCGTCTTGAGCACCTCCTGGCGGCGCAGTGCGTTCAGGTTGCAGATGGTGACGGCCGGGAAGTCCACCTCCTTGTTGAACGAGAAGTCCACGCTCACGTCCACGTCGTTCTTGCGGTACTGCGCCACCAGGATGCTGCACTGCTGCAGGGCGAAGGCGAACGCCGCCGCGAACACCACGCCCCACAGCAGTCGCACTATGCCAGGCAGGTACGAGGCAGTGGCCGTGATGCGCGACAGGCCATGGGAGGTCAGGTCTTCAAGGTACGCCTCCACCCACAGGCGCGCGCTGTCGCGGCGAAGCTCCGCCGACATTGCCGCCGCCCACTCGCACTGAGCAGTCAGCGATCGTTCTTCGACGAGCGACGCTCCGTGGCCGCTAGTACCCGTTTATTGTCCGTCGCTGTCAACCTTCGCTCTATCTTGTCGCCGATAGAATATTATTAGTTACTCGTTGTTTGCGGGGGCATGCAGCACTTCATCCATTCAATGCCACCAGACCAGGTCAGGCCAGTAAGCACTCAATGCTCGTCCTCGTGTTCTCAGGACGACAGGAGTCAAGCCATTGACTTCAAACAAAGAGACCACCTTCCTACTGCTAGTATTCCTAGATTTCTCGGAGCTAGGATGGCTAACTATATCACCAGGTATTTGATGTCGCTAACAATCGCTAGCGACGATGACCATGAAGCAAGATCTCCCGGGGCCGCGGCGCGGGGGCTCAGAACCTGTAAACAGCCTCATTTACCGTTCGGCCATCAAAGAAAGGTCACCAGGTCACTGGCGGACAAGGGCACCTTCGACTTCGCCTTGGCAACCTCACTACACTCCTCAGCTTCTTTTCCTCTCTGACTCGACTGCTTTGTTGATAGGCTTTTCTATGGCCCGAATGCTCCCAAACTTGCGTGAATAGTAAGTCGTTCGTATCGATGATATCATGTTACATGTATGTTCGAACCGTGAGTTTGCGATAATGTGACATATTATGTCACAAACTCACAGCTGTGGCAATGCCACCACTGTAACGTGTGGACTGTGGAGTGTACTCGTCTCTGGCAGTGGAAGTGTTGTGCAGTTGATAGATCCGCGGTTGACATGGTTGAGGCAGACATCTTCGCCACTCTGTTCTAGAAATCAGTCAGTGAGTATGAACAAGAGTCACAAGACTCAAGAGACAGTCCATGGCATGGGCATGGAGATCTTGGATGACGACCAGGGAGTCGTAAAATACCGGTATTTTACGACTCCCTGATGACGACGGATCCGACAGTTTTTTCTCCTGCATGCACACTACGACTCGTACTGCACAGTGCTATGATGACGTAGAATCCACACAATGACGTTACGTCAAGAAAACCCGCGGCCCGGCGCGGCTGTGTGAAAGCGAGATCGAGACGACTCGGTACAGCTAGATCGACGAGATCGAGAGCGATAGCTAGCGCATGCATGCATTATCAGTTTATGTGTGCAAAAGATGAACCACCCAAAATTGCAAAAAAAAACACAAAATACGAAGTCCAAAGAGAACTTTATCAAAAATGAGTTGAGGCTGAGCACTGCAGTTCAAGATTGTGAACCAACTATAATTATTATACCTTGACTTGTCTTGGCTGAGTTTGATTCTCTTAGTGCACATTGTCATTAGTAATAGTACTGTAGCAACCTTGCTCGCACAGCAAGCTCTACTTTCAACAACACTCAGTCAACAGGCCGAGAAAAAAAGCGGTTCATCTAGTTTGCGATCATCTAGTGTGTGATCGTATCTGCTGGCGAAACTAGCCACGACTCGAGAGTGGTTCATCGGTTTACTCCAATTTGATTAACCCCAGCAGCCAATGTTAGCTTGAACTCCCCTAGAGTTTGTTGGGATGTCTGATCACTCAGATTTGGATCGGTAAGACAACGCATTTATCATGTATATAATGGCAGGAGAAATTTGCGCTCACATCAAGAGTTGACGTTGCACGTTCTCATGTTCTTTGTTATTTCTTCGCGCAATGTAGGTAGTGAACCAAATAAGCTATTGCGAATGTACGAATGTCACTTTTCCTGATCATTTTGACCACCGGGAAGGGGTCTCTGCCGTGGTGCTATCCTGGGAGGTTGTGGTGGCAATTCAACCATGTACCAGAATTTATTGTGAAAATTGTGTCTGTAAAACCAGCGCAGATTTCACTTACGGCAGCAAACTGGAAGTTTTGATTAATTATGTGTATGCGATATGCATGTCCACTCTCGCCCGTGCCGGGCGGCGTGCGTCTAGGATGAGGCCAGGCCCGGCCAGATGGTGTGTGTTTACACTGATTGTCCCTAGCCAAGAGTATGCAACTGTGATCTCTTTGCGATGGGGCAGCAGCCGCGTGTCGCTCTGCCTCTCATTACATCGTCCGGCTTCATCCGCGTATTGCAAAGGATCAAACACCGCATTTTCCATGACAGCTTCGAAACTAACCTTTTGCTGGGACAGAAATTTGTGTTTGCAGATCGTTTCACCGAGCACGACTGTATTACTCTTGGTCATGGAGTCTTGCTTGTCCTGGGAGGTTGTTACCAATCGGATGTTGCGGGTTCGATTCCCCGTTTGAACAAAGGTTACTCCCACCCTATTGGGACTCATCTGGGACCGGGTGCCTGACTTCGTTCGGTGAGGGAAAGGTGACGAGGGGGAGGAGAAGCAATGCCCTCATTATTATTGCCCTACTCTGTGTGTGTATGTGTGTGTGTGTGTGTGTGTGTGCGTGTCTGTGTGTGTCTGTGTGTTTATGCATGCGTGTATGTGTGTGTCTGTGTGTGCGGTGTGCATGTGTGTGTTTGCGTGCGTGTGTGTGTATGCATATGCACATGTACGCGCTTATGCACGTGCGTCTACTCCCCTGCAGGCAAATTGAGTGTCTGCGTAAATGCGAGATCATCACAGAGTCTGAAGTGAAGTCACTATGCTACAAAGCTAGGTATGTAACACCTGTGCACTGCCCTCACCCCACTGTTCAGCACTGCAATTACCCGGTGTTAGCGGCCGTCGTGACTCGTCAGTTCCTTTCAGGAACGGACACGCTAGTTTACTTTTCTTAATGTACGGCTTGTGCTGCAGCGCTGCTTGTCTTGCAGTTGCAAGCCTTGCACCATGCACTCATTGATGGTCATTGCTAAGATATGAGTGAGCACGATACAATGCAGTGCAGGACAAGTGCCAGATTGCTGTTTCGCCATGCGTGTGGTGACATATCATGCGATGACATCGTGCATTGAGTGGTACACCGGTGCTGTTGGTATCACCAAGAGTACATAAACCAGAGTGTGCAACTGTGCATATCAGATCTGAAACAGTGCAGTTCTTGCACTACGTCACCCTGATGAGATTAGCCAAGCTGCGACTTGGGTACAGCTCGAATTTTCGTCAGTTCCTTTCAGGAACGGACACGCTAGTTTACTTTTCTTAATGTACGGCTTGTGCTGCAGCGCTGCTTGTCTTGCAGTTGCAAGCCTTGCACCATGCACTCATTGATGGTCATTGCTAAGATATGAGTGAGCACGATACAATGCAGTGCAGGACAAGTGCCAGATTGCTGTTTCGCCATGCGTGTGGTGACATATCATGCGATGACATCGTGCATAGAGTGGTACACCGGTGCTGTTGGTATCACCAAGAGTACATAAACCAGAGTGTGCAACTGTGCATATCAGATCTGAAACAGTGCAGTTCTTGCACTACGTCACCCTGATGAGATTAGCCAAGCTGCGACTTGGGTACAGCTCGAATTTTCGTGTTTCACAGTCCGGAAATCAGCCAAGTTTGCATTAGACGTCCTGTTTTAGAATTTCTGTGTGACTGTGTGCACCCACTGGCAAGTAAATTCACCAGGCTATCCGTATCAAAAACCGAAATCAGGACAAGCTCAGCGACCTGCACCACTGTGACTGGTTACGCAACTTTTCACCGTACCTGTGGCTTACCAGGCCCTCAGAAATGACGCACTGCACGGATTACGCTCCCACAGGAACCATCCTGAGTTGCACACTCTGGTTTATGTACTCTTGGTATCACCCCATACTAGACACTGCAAATGATGACACAATCACATAAGCACATGGTCTTTTTTTATCCACTTTCAACACCCTCAACTAATGATGACGTCACGGTGCAACCTCTATACGCACTACATAGCCCAGTGTGTTGGCATGCAGTGGCGGCGGCTGGTCGGCAGGAGTGTGTACATGATTGTGCACATGCACAAGATGCGCACACATCATCGCTTTGCATGACCAGCCAGTCTTCCGTCGGCTATATACAGTAAAACCTGGTTTAAGCGACCACCCCACGGTGCAAGCAAAAGCGGTCGTCAAAGTCAGGTGGTCTTTAGAACCAGGTACCGCAGTGTCTGTGTAGAACTGTCGGTGCATGGAAAAACGGTCGTTAAGAGCAGTGTTGGTGCATGGAGAAGCGGTCGTTAAGAGCAGTGTTGGTGCATGGAGAAGCGGTGGTTAAGAGCAGGTGGTCGCTAAACCCAGAGGTGACTTACACCAGGTTATACTGTACAGTGAAACCTGTCTAAGACGGCCGCTCAAGGGACCTTCAGAACGTGGTCTCTGTTACCAGGTGGTCTCCTTATCCAGGGTCATTTGACTGGAAATAGCATCCCTTGGTCCTGGTTGCAGTGGTCTTCTAGAACAGGTGGGTGCCCTGACGGGTTTTACTTTAATCACCCATCCTGCAATGAACCGCGTACACTTCTGCCAGCGTATGATGCACCGCGCACACCCCTGCCAGCATATGATGCAGTGGTGTATGCTGCAATTGCGTGACTTGTTGACGATGTGCTTCTACATTGTACATGTCGTTTTGATGCGCTTGAGTCTGTCGCATCTTGAAGACCGTCGTTGACGTTTCATTTCTGTGCTCGCACTTGTACCCGCGAGTGTGTGTGTGCGTGCGCGTGCGTGCGTGTGTTCATGTACGCGTGTGTGTGTGTGTGTGTGTGTGTGTGTGTGTGTGTGTTAACGGAACTGCAGGGAAATACTGATAGAGGAGAGCAATGTGCAGTGTATTGATACTCCTGTGACAGTAAGCATTCATTCTTACTGCAACTCACAGCCATTTAAAACCCAGTGGAACAAGGCTATTTTACATGTATTTACTTCTACATTATCTGCAAGTGAAGACATTATCTGCACCGTACTATAATGCGTACATGAAAAATTCTTACTGCAACTTCTCACACTGCTCATCTCTCAATGCTCCGGGCAAGGACTATTTACATCAGTGTTTTGTCGTGCCACCGTTGCTGCTGGAGCGCATCGTGTTTGTTGGTCTTATCCTCATCGTTAAAAGTCTTCGCTTAACTCATCGACAGTCTTTTCTTTTCTTGGTCGTGTGTGTATCTGTGTTTGTGTGTTCGCAGGTATGCGGTGACATTCACGGGCAGTTTTACGACCTAAGAGAACTGTTCAAGGTGAGTGAGTCCGTGGGTGTACGCGCGTGTAGGTGCATGCGTGTGTGTGTGTGTGTGTGTGTGTGTGTGTGTGTGTGTGTGTGTGTTCTACCTACGTTTGCAACAGTATAAAAATATATTTCATACTCCGTACCCTGGACGGCTGAAGTGAGCTGAGTAATTGTGCCAGTTGTACCCGGTGAAAGATTATTCCCGTACCTCTTTTGCATTGTCAGCCTCCACCGAGCAGCACAGAAAGATGGAAAGCACCTGCTGTTAGCGGCTTACCATACCGTAATGTCGCGTATAAAAGCAGGTGCTTCCGGCCATATAAGTCGGGGTTCAACCATGCTTCTATTCAAGTTATGCTTTTATACGCGACACTACTGTATCTATTCAACAGAACTGTGCTCTCAATGGCGCTGTATGGAGTGCTAAGTATAAGTAAAGAGGATCATGTGTTATTTTACTTGCCACCGTATTATGGATTCTTGCTTGCAAGCGTTTCATTTATTTTCCTCCGTATGATATTTTCGCAGGTCGGCGGGGAAGTTCCGGATACGAATTATTTGTTCCTGGGCGACTTCGTTGATCGGGGATTTTTCAGCGTGGAGACGTTTCTCCTCCTCTTGGCACTGAAGGTGAGCAAGTGATTGTGCACACGTGTAGGCGTGTGCGCGCACGTGTGTGTGTGTGTGTGGCGGCCAATTCTTCAGCCTTGCAAGCTGTTGAATGCTGCAATCCCAGCACAAGTTGCTATGGCTTCTGCTGTAGCATCTCTATCATCGCCTCCGGCGATGGGCGTCAAATGGTGTGTGTGTGTGTGTGTGTGTGTGTGTGTGTGTGTGTGTGTGTGTGTGTGTATCTTTGTGTGTGTGTGTGTATGTTTGTTCTTTGTTGATAATTTGGTTACATTGTTTAGGGCTTGAAAGTGCTACAACATTGTGATGGCCATGCTGCCTGTTGAATCACCTGGGATCAAGAATTTGGGCTTTATCCATGCATGATTTATTTTTATTTTAGTACACCGTCCAATGGCAGAAGCCAATGCAACGGAGGGGGCATTAGCCAGCCATGGCAAGAGAACGAAAAATAAAGAAAGAAAGAACATAATTATCGGAAGAAAAGAACGCATCGGAGGGGTGAAATTTATCACTATGGATGTTTGAAGCAATCTTCTTCTCAGCAGTGTGATACATCCTCCGGGAGTGCCTTGACTACTGGAGGGGGGCAAAGAAATTACTACTAGTACGAAGAGTACATACTGTATTAAAAACAGGTTATTTTCGGTGTAACTTTAATTTCGTTGATTTCGGTAGAAATACCAGGCACCTAAATTTAGATAACACCTAAAAAAGGCACAAGAGTATTCACTGTATGTGAAGTGAATTCTAAATTACACCTGAAACCCATCAGGTCCCTGCCACCGAAATTTGAATACACCCAGGTTTACATGTTTTACAGTATTCCCAACAAGAGTATGCAACTCTGCGTAGGGGGTGTGGCACGGGGCGCTGCCCACATCACGTGGCTGCAAGCTGTGGAGCGCGAGTATGCGTGCGAATAAGCTGCGCTGCTGGTGGTGTGGGAATGCCCATACCACGCGTGTGTGCTTATGGATGTGTACCTGTGTTTGTGTGTGTGTGTGTGTGTGTGTGTGTGTGTATCTCTGTGTGTTTTTGCGCATGTCCAATTGTCCATGTAGGTTCGCTATCCAGACAGAATAACGTTGGTCCGGGGCAACCATGAAAGTCGGCAAATCACGCAAGTAAGTGCATTAATCCTACACTTGAATTTTCTTATTGATTTCAACATCCCATAAAGCTAGGAAAGGATGACAGTTGTGCTCGGTGAAATCAGACCCAAAGTGCATATTCGGCGCCCTCAACTAGCACGGCCCTTGACACCCTGGAAATGGTACACATGCGGCTGGACGTACACATGTACACACCTATTGCAGTGATGCACTAGTAATCGGAACAGGACCAGTGTGCCAGTTGTACACCTAAATTTTGTCGGATTTCGGCAAGCACACCGGTGCCTGTACAGGCAGTTTACAGTTGGTAGGTCTCTGATCTATGCAAGCACACGAACCATTTCGTGAGTCGAAATCACAACATAGCGTAAGTGTATCAGAAGGCTTGAGCCCGTCTCTGGAAGTGGGGGAGAGAGCTGCCGAAGTAAACTGCTCCGAAGAAATGTTCACCTCTTCTGTGAACTCGACTTATTAATTTTATACAGTCAGACCTCGCTTATCCGGTCCTCTTTTATCCTTATCCCTCGCCATCCGGAAGAAAATTGTTGGTTACCGATTACAGCGTATGTTATGAATACAGACAGTATGCGTGTTCGATTATCCGGTTCCCTCGCCTATCCGGGTATTTTGTGGGAAACGGACGTGTGCGCCTAACCAAAGTCTGACTATACTCCATTTGGTGGTAGTGTCATGTTGTCAGCAATCACTGATTGTTGAGTTCAGCATGGAAGTATCGGCTAGGTCTGGTGTGTTTTGTTGTGAGGCGAAGTGAGTCATCTCCTTCTGGCTCAGTCCCCCAGGGGAGATCTCTTTGTGCGCGGTTTCAAATGACCAAGTATTGTGCGCGTGTGCGTGCGTGTGTGTGTATGGTGTGTGCGTGTGTATGTGCTGTGTAGGTATATGGTTTCTATGAAGAATGCCAGCGGAAATATGGTTCCGTCAACGTATGGCGCTACTGCACGGAAGTGTTTGACTACCTCAGTCTCTCCGCAATCATTGATGGAAAGGTAGGGTAGGCAAAGATTTTAAAAAAAACTCTCCCCTCCCCTGTCCCACGACACCAGTAGTGAGGCGAGTTCTTTGGCCTTTAACCATGCAAGGCTTCAAGTTTGAAATAATGACATCAGTATGCTTGGTATGGTTCCAGCTTGTTCGGTGCGCAAGGTGTACGCACTCATGCGCGTTACGGCAGCTGTCTTCTTTTTTTTGATGCCGTCTTTCACAAAGCATCAAGAAGAGTTGGTGCTGCAGATGTGGAGGTGGTTGTGGCGGTGGTATGGAAATGGGGAGTTTGTTCTTGCGCAAAGCCCTTCAACTGCTTTGCACCAAGCGCTTCTTGGTGAAGTCATTTCATTCAATTCAATGCACGTGCGTATACGTGTGTCCTGTGTTTTTGTTGTTTGAAGATATTCTGCGTACACGGAGGTCTTTCCCCGTCGATTCAAACTCTCGACCAGGTAAGTGTATTTCGTTGTGGGAGTCTTTCAACAATGTAGAGGGTTGGCATGTTATGAGAGCAGTACCGCATTTCCCCGAGTATGTGTCGCACCTTTCTACGCTAAACCTCGGGGCCGACAAAGGTGTGCGACTTATAACCGAGCATGGCTTACAGTTAGGCCCCCTAATCTGGGCAGGTCGGGACCAAGCACTGCCTGTAACTAGGAATTGCCCGTATTTTTCACAGCATTACCACGCGGCGTGCAAACGTTCTTTAGCCGAGGAACAGCAGCGGAACCATGTGTTGCACAGTAATATTAGACTTATGCATATTGTAAGCAATCTTTCACATATTATTATCCATCAGCACTCGGCCGAAGGCCGGAGATTGGCACCCACCGGGCTAGCATCCAGCAGCCAAAGGTGGGGCCATGCATCATCATAATTATTTACCACAGTTTGTGCTGTAGAGATCCGTTGGTGGTTGTAACACTGCTCCTCATCCTCTTGCTGGCTGCAGATTCGCACTATTAATCGCAAACAAGAAGTACCGCACGACGGCCCAATGTGCGACCTGCTGTGGTCCGACCCGGACGAGAAGCAGGGCTCCTGGGAGAAAAGTCCGAGAGGCGCTGGCTTTCTTTTCGGTCGTGATGTTGTCACTGACGTGAGTAGTGACTGCTGCTGTTGCTGTGTGTGTGTGTTCTCTCTCTCTCTCTCTCTCTCTCTCTCTCTCTCTCTGTCTCTCTCTCTCTCTCTGTCTCTCTCTCTCTGTCTCTCTCTCTGTCTCTGTTTCTCTCTGTCTCTCTGTCTCTTTCTCTCTCTCTCTCTCTCTCTCTCTCTCTCTCTCTGTCTCTCTCTCTCTCTCTCTCTCTCTCTCTCTCTCTGTCTCTCTCTCTCTCTCTCTCTCCCTCTCTCTGTGTATCTCGCTCTCCCTCTCTGTCTCTCTCTCTCTCTCTCTCTCTCTCTCTCTCTCTCTCTCTCTCTCTCTCTCTCTCTCTCTCTCTCTGTCTCTCTCTCTCTCTCTCTCTCTCTCTCTCTCTCTCTCTCTCTCCCTGTATCTCTCTCTCTCACTCACTCTCTCTCTCTCTCTCTCACTCTCTCGCTCTCCCTGTATCTCTCTCTCTCTCTCTCTCTCTCTCTCTCTCTCTCTCTCTCTCTCTCACACACACACACACACACTCACTCGCACGCACGCACGCACACACTCAGACTCAGACATGCTCATCGCGGAAACGATGATAGCGAGCAGCTATATTAACCCCTCGACAGCTTGCAAGGCTGATGAATTGACCGCCACTAATGTTAGCCTGGTATCCACCACACAGCTGATTGAAGTGGTTTTTCTGGCCAGTGAATCCCTCTTTTTCATTTTTCATTTTTTCCATTTTTCGTACTTTTTTCTTTTTCGACACACACACCACACCACATCCTCCGGCGTACACCACCCAGGAGGACACGCACGCACACACACACACACACACACACACACACACACACACACACACACACACTGTGAAGGAGAGGACAACACACGCACACACACGCATTGACTCCTTCCGCACGCATGGCTGGGTTTTCCTTGCATTGTTTGTTTTGTGAAGTCACTGAAGTGGTCTGTTGACTTTGGCATACCCCTATTCTTTCTGCGCTCATTTCTATTGTTGCCCTTGTTGTCGTCTTCACTGCAGTTCAACGCCGCAAACAACATTGACATGATGTGCCGGGCACATCAGCTGGTCATGGAGGGTTTCAAATGGCACTTCAACCAGACTGTACTCACCGTCTGGAGCGCGCCCAACTACTGCTATAGGTACGGATATGGGCTGAAACTATTCACTCTGTTTATATTGTGTGCGTGGCTCACTCTTGAATGGCAGTGGCTTTCACTTGTTTCTCTTACGTTCGCGTACCGCTGCTGGGAACTGGAGTTTCAACAGTTTCGTCTTTTTTTGTGACCATTGGCAGGGGAAATGTGTTGAAATTCTTCCTTGAGAGAGACTGGCGGGTTGCTGCTTGCATGGGCAAGTTGTGTGTGTGTGTGTGTGTGTGTGTGTGTGTGTGTGTTCATGTGTCACACCAAGAATACTCTTATGTACTCTTGGTCACCCCTATCATTCATCCTGCAACAACTGACTTGGATTCAGACTTATCTAGCATCTGCAAGCTCACTAGTGTGGGCTGCTGAATGGTGAAGGTGTGGATTGCTCCAACTGACTTGTGTGTGTTCGTGTGTGTGTGTGTGTGTGTGTGTGTGTGTGTGTGTGTGTGTGTGTGTGTGTGTGTGTGTGTGTGTACATGTATGTACGTATGTGCACTGTACATGTCTGCTTTGCACTGCAGATGTGGTAACATTGCTGCTATTTTCCAGCTAGACGAAAACGGCCAGAACGAATTCCTCATTTTCGAAGCAGCGCCGCAGGTAGGTTTTGGACCCGTGACCCTCTATCAGTGTTGTATTCATGGTGCCATGGTGTACTGTAATTTCACAAATTTTTGGTGTACTTTTATTTTCGGTACTTTCGGTGCATCTGTTTCATACCTAAGATTTCAATACACCGAACAAACTCTAACACACATAATCCAATAGGGAACTGCTTCTCTGTATCTAAAATTCCTGTTCACCTAACCTGGCCTTTTGTCCTCATACCGAAAATATTGAGCACCGAACATTTCTGAAATTATAGTAATCCTTGCCCTGCTCTCCAGTTGCAAGCCACTCTTTGTGGAAGTGCCTGGCTGGTGTAAGGTTGTGTGTGTGTGTGTGTGTGTGCGTGCGTGCATGTATGTCGTACATGTGTACAAAAACAACGTAGTAAATTTATAATGTCCTGACACAAATCCACGATTCGTGTTCCGACCTCTTTTCGGAATGAAAAATGCTAAAGTTTGTATTCCAGTTCGTGAACCGAAAAGTGTACATGAACTCGAAAGCAAAATGTCATGATGCTTAACCTCTTTATCTTTGTGCTGTGTATGTCTCATTCGTGTAGGAAGCAAGAGGTCTACCGAAGAAGAAACCGCAGGCGCAGTACTTCCTATGACGACTTCTGGTTGCTAGCTCTGTCCTTAAGCTATCCCGGAGACTGTGTCCCCGTCCGTCACGCATCGCCCTCCCGCTCACGCCACCACTGCGGCCGCCTAATGATGTCGGTGTGTGCTGTTAGTACTGCGTGTGTCGGCGTGTGTTAGAGAGCTCCTCCTCGGCATGCTGTGTACGGCCAAGTGTTGCCATGTTCGTCGCCGAACACCTAATGCATCATGACCTCCGAGCAGACCTGGCGATGACGACTAAAACAACTTTGCCGGCCGCCGTTTGGCCGCTGTGTTTTGCGGCCAAGATTCACCCGCCGCCGGCTCCGTACGCCGCTGAGTGGCCGTCTGTTGTCCCCTGCTGTCGCCGACACTGTTGACAATGTCCTCGTTCTCGGCGTGCTTCTGCGGGGTGCATCTCGGCGTGTAGTTGCTCGTGTTCGTTTTGAGTGTGTGCTCTGCCTGGATGTCCGTCACTGTGTCACTTAGCTGCACCTTCAGCCATACGGCACATTCCCTGGGCGTCCCGCGAGCACCAGCTAAATACCAGTGTGCCTGGCCGTATGTGACAATGTTCGTACGGTTTCCTGCTGGCTGGCCGGCGTCACAATGCGCGTTGACTTGCTTCTACCTCTGCTCCTGGCTGGCCGGCATTCCTCGTTGCACGCGTGTGTTTGTGTGTGTGCGCGGGTGTGTGTGTGTGTGCTGTGGACTGCTTGCTGTTTGCATGGTTGAATGTGCCATGCACAACAGACAATAGACTTGCAGCTGTGCTGATAACCTGCTCCTAGCTCATGCCGTGTACGTATGTATAATTATAACGGTGTGCGTGGGCAACTCACCTCTTGCTTTGCTTTGTTTTTCATTCGCCAGCCTCGTTCAGCTGGGACTGTTTCTCTTCGTTTTAGGACCAGCAGCTTTCCGTGTCTTACCTCTCGTGGGCTCCGTCTTTCATTTCATTTTTTAATGGAAAAGTCTGTGTGTGTGTGTGTGTGTGTGTGTGTGTGAGTTGGGGACTTTGCCCACACGTCTGCAGTATAGGCTGAACGGCGTATAAACACACCAACAATTTAATTGTCTTGATTTCAGTATCGTTACTGGCATCCTGTCCCTCGGCCTTGCCTTCATTGAGCCCTTTTTTTGGTTTCTTCATTCCGCTGTCTTTATTAATTGGTCGCTGGAGTTTAGCATGATTGTTCTGTTGTCCAGCCTAGGTATGTTGTTGCTGCCGCTGTTGTCACGGTAATGATGGTTGCTCTTGAGCTCTGCTAGACATGCATTTGCCTGTGCAGTACAACAAGTACCGTATCTTTGATCGCTGTCTGGGTTTGTGTGCTGAAGCCAACTTTTTGTAACTGGTGTGTGCACGCTTGTGTGTGTGTGTGTGTGTGTGTGTGTGTGTGTGTGTGTGTGTGTGTGTCCTTCCCCTGTTTGGTCCGCTGATTAGTAATTGGAGCGCTTTTGGTTTGCACAGTGGAGGTGCACGCGTTGGAGCTACGCATTGAACATGTATGATGTATTGTAGAGTCTACACTACAGACAGTGTCATGACGTCAGTGGAGGTGTGTACAGTGTGGTCGTTGCATGCAGGGAGTACACTACAAGTAGTATCAAGAGTACATAACCCTGGGTTATGTACTCTTGATAGTATTAGTACCAAGAGTATAATCATAAGCGGGGGGGGGGGGGGGAGTATTATACTTTTGGTAGTACGATTTACACAATTGTACCAAGAGCATTATAATCTTGATTGTACATGTACATAGTGGCATATCGGTATCTTCGCGGGGTGAATATTTGTTTGTTTGGTGTGGCCCACGTTCACTTCTCCACCTCCGGAGCTCCCAAATACATGATTGTGTGCAAGTGGCTCAGCGAGTCAGCGGCGTTGTAGTTTCTTACTATTCTGAAAAGTGGGCTTGCCGTGACAACCGGTATGCAAGGTATGACCGTGTCTGGCAGATGGCCTCAATACACCGGCTGTTTTGGTATTTTGTGTTCACTTACCATCGCTCCCTGTCCTTGCATTGAGAGTGATACATTGTAACAGGAGTATAATTATAAGTTTACTCTTGGTGATACTGTATCCCAGACACGTCGACTCCACCCTAGCCCTCACCCGGCCGGCTAGCCTCTCACTCTGCAGTGCAGTCTGTCCAGG
Organism: Sycon ciliatum; assembly: GCF_964019385.1. Classification (NCBI taxonomy): domain Eukaryota; kingdom Metazoa; phylum Porifera; class Calcarea; order Leucosolenida; family Sycettidae; genus Sycon; species Sycon ciliatum. Next base: position 12,226,245 of record NC_088652.1, read on the forward strand.
ACGGACCGGTCCGTGGACGCTAGCTTGCTGTCATGTTCATACAGACATACTGCTTGTGCAGCCTATCATCACGTGCCGTCCGTTCTCGAGATGGCTATATTCAGGCTGAATAGTCGACGTATCTCGGACACAGTATTATCACTTGTCAGACAACCAAGCGCGTGCACACGTATACCATCAAGAGTCCATAAGTAACAGTACTGTCAGTAGTTGCATACTACCCATGGACTCTTGATACCATGGTACATGGTATGAAGTCAGGCAAGGAAAAGGACTGGCACAGACCATGCAGACTGTGGTAGTGTAATCTCGAAAAGATGAAGGCATAAACCAGGGAGTCGTAAAATACGGTATTTTACGACTCCCTGGCATAAACGTACCGGGTATTACAGTGTATTGTCGAGTGCGTATTTCCCCAGTCGAGCTCATGCGGCCACAATCAATGATCGGTGTAATACCGGTGTCTACTGTTGGACACACATGTACAGTCATGTACATGCACCTGCTGTACCCGCAATGCAGATATGCAATAGGGCTTGAAAGTGCTACGTCACAGCATAGCAACAATTTCAAAAATTCAAAAACTGGATCCACTTGGATCCAGTTTTTGTATGGATCCAAGCACATTTCAAGCGGTCTTACCCACAGCATGGTGATGTAGCCAGTGAAACTGACTGATTTGGCTACTGGGGGCGGGGTTACAACTGGTGGCGAAATAAAAGTCACACACCTGCATGCGACATGAGTGGGTTGCTATCAAGAGTACATAACCCATGGTTATGCACTCTTGGTTGCTATGCACCCACATACTTAGGCAATAGCAAAGTCACACCTTAGTGGATCCAAAAATAGAAATCTGATGTCAACTTACTACTCCCTGGCCGTTTTGACGTCATCACTTTCAAGCCCTATACTGTACTACTGTGACGGTATTGCCAATAGTCAATACCAGGGAGTCGTAAAATACCGGTATTTTACGACTCCCTGGTCAATACACTGACTCTGTACTGCAATAGCAATCAATCATTTTGCATGTGTCTATTACCAAGAGTTTTTTTCTTTTTTTTTTGTTTTCTTTTTTACTGAATACCACAGTACCATCAGATGCTGCACAGCGGGGGCGGTGGCATATTGGATGGAAGTGGGGGCGGGGCAAAAGTAACTCCTCCGACCAAAGGTCTCGGAATCATTGTTACTCCTGTGCGCCGATACATAGGAGAAAAGAAACATGTGCATCCAAGAGGGGAGCACCGGCTTTGCAAACGATAATGGGGAGAATTTGAGATTGGGATAGGACAAAACAATAGTAAAAGCAGTGCACCGTAGGAAGATGGAGTGAACTGATAATCGGATTTTAAGGCTGAGCGAAGGGGATCAAAGAGGGGTAGAAGGGAGCTGGAGTGCGGTCAGTATAATTAGGCTGGTGTGTTGGCAGAGATCATAGCCTGTCTGTGGCCCACTCCCACTTGCTGCGCCGCAAGTGGTCGTTGACGTTTTTCTTGAACGTGTGCATGCCTCTGCGAGAAGGGGGAGACTGCAGAAGGGTAGGTGGGAGCTGATTCCACGTTGCGATGAGGGAGTGGGGAAATGAGCGGAGCGTGTTGTTTCGTGCCTGAGGGGGAAGGATACTGGTGAGTTGCGATGGATGATGTGTTGCAGATCTGGTTGTCGCTCGAGTAGGCATGCGGTGTTGCGGTGCGGCTGCTGATGGTGGCAGAATGGCTTTCACCATTTCCGGACCCTCCACAAAGTGCAGCTTGTACAGAAAGCAGAGCCCTGCTACGGTACGGCGAATGTCGAGGCTCGGGAGGTATGATCCATCTCCAATTATGTGCAGGGCACGGCGCTGGATGGCAGTGAGGCGGGCCAAGGTGGTGGGGGCTGCGCTCATCCACACCAGTGTAGTATCCCTGCTTTACAGTTAACGCATGACTAGTACTTTGCATGACTCTTATAATTACTCTTGTTACTACTTTCGGACAAGTCCTACATCATGTACCTCACATATGATTTGATTACATCAGGAGTACCGCGCTTCTAGAAGATCCTAGATCTTCCATGCATGCTGCTGTCATCACTTCTAGTATCACTTCCTTTTAGTTACTAGTTGGTACAGTCATGACTCATGTACACATGTATCATTGTATGTCATGTTGTTCCGGACTATTCCAGACTTTCCACGTCATATGCCCGATGAGTAATGTTGCTGACTAAATTGCATAATATAGATATCTCACCTTCTAGAATACCTCGCTTAGTCATTATGTTAATGTTACGTAATGCTCACTTCATCTACCTGTATAGCAATGATGATCTAGGTTTGCCTTCTCCACTATTCTAGAACTTGTACTAGAAGGATGATTTCGTAATCACTGCAATGGCTTACTAACCTTACTTTCCTACCGCCGCCTGCTTTGCTATACATACTTTGCTTGCCTATAAAAGCTGCTGTCTTTTCTGCCACCATGAGATTAGCTCAGATTAGAGCTGAGAGCAGAGATCAGAGAGAGAGCAAGTTCACTTTCACTTTGATATAAGATAACCTCCAGGCCGTGCCGGAGTAAGTTCTGATACGTTACTGTAGTTGACTGACTGTGGGTAGTAGCCTCCTAGCCTCGCCGACGCACGTTACATTGGTGCCAGCGGTGGGATACGTTACATTGGCGACAGCGGTGGGATACGTTACATTGGCGGCAGCGGTGGGTCAATTTTATAATTGCTAGATTCGAACCCACCTAGTATCTGTATTGCATCGATGGCAGCGGCGCTACAGAATTGATGGCAGCGGTAAATTGGTACCAGCATGGCCCAACCCGATGCGTCAGTTGCCGCTACTCCTTCGCCCGCCATGTCTCCCCCTAGCCCGAAATGATGACGGACAGCGTCTCTACCGATCAAGCTCCATATCCAACGTAAGCTAATTCCAGGTATGGCATTCTCTTTCCTGTCTTCCTTCAGTCCTTCTGTTCTCTTCAGTCTTCCTTTATGCGAGTGAGTGAATCCAGTTTAGTCCGGTAGGCGTCCGATCATGGTGAGCCACGGTCTACCTAGCTAACCTGGGACAATGTGTGTGAGAATGCCCTTGTGTACTCAGTTCGGCTTGGAACTGCGATTTGGCTGGCAGGTTGTGCCAGGGTTGTGCAGCAAGTGAGCTGTAGTTTTTTTCGGTCCTGTTTGGAGGACAATATTCCCTTTTTGACCCCGTGAGATGGTGAGAACCTGGTGTGCTTCTATTTTTTGATTTATTATCAGTTCAGTTCTTCTGTCTACTCTAAAAATGTTATCATTTCCGATATTACTTGCCATATTCCGGTTGACGCTCTACAAGTAATACGCTATCTACTATGACGTTCACACCGCCTCCTATGATCTGCTGCTGAGCTCGAGCTACTACTACTACTACTACTACTACTACTACTACTACTACTACTACTACTACTACTAGTGTCAGTTGTTACCCTTTCGTCCGAATATCAAGCACTCTGTTCAAGATTCAAGAATACATGTACGTGAATGCAAGTTAGTTGTCCAGTCCACCTACTGACGGTGCCTTCTACGTTCTAGTGAGTACTGTTCATCATACATCATCGAACTCTCTGTCAAATCACGAGGGCGTGATTTAGTGTAGGAAGGGAGGGTGTAGTATCCCTGCTTTACAGTTAACGCATGACTAGTACTTTGCATGACTCTTATAATTACTCTTGTTACTACTTTCGGACAAGTCCTACATCATGTACCTCACATATGATTTGATTACATCAGGAGTACCGCGCTTCTAGAAGATCCTAGATCTTCCATGCATGCTGCTGTCATCACTTCTAGTATCACTTCCTTTTAGTTACTAGTTGGTACAGTCATGACTCATGTACACATGTATCATTGTATGTCATGTTGTTCCGGACTATTCCAGACTTTCCACGTCATATGCCCGATGAGTAATGTTGCTGACTAAATTGCATAATATAGATATCTCACCTTCTAGAATACCTCGCTTAGTCATTATGTTAATGTTACGTAATGCTCACTTCATCTACCTGTATAGCAATGATGATCTAGGTTTGCCTTCTCCACTATTCTAGAACTTGTACTAGAAGGATGATTTCGTAATCACTGCAATGGCTTACTAACCTTACTTTCCTACCGCCGCCTGCTTTGCTATACATACTTTGCTTGCCTATAAAAGCTGCTGTCTTTTCTGCCACCATGAGATTAGCTCAGATTAGAGCTGAGAGCAGAGATCAGAGAGAGAGCAAGTTCACTTTCACTTTGATATAAGATAACCTCCAGGCCGTGCCGGAGTAAGTTCTGATACGTTACTGTAGTTGACTGACTGTGGGTAGTAGCCTCCTAGCCTCGCCGACGCACGTTACATTGGTGCCAGCGGTGGGATACGTTACATTGGCGACAGCGGTGGGATACGTTACACCAGCATGCCATACTCTAGCACAGGGCGCACAAAGCCACGGTACACGATTGCCCGGTGCTTTGGGTCTAGCACAGCCGATGCCTTACGGAGGAAGCCGAGCCGCTGGGCTCCGCGTACTGCAAGCTGTCGGATATGGCTGCGGAATGCCAGCTGCCTGTCGAAGGTGACGCCAAGAAGCTTGAGCTCCTCTACTTCTGGCACGACTGCTCCTTGGAAGCGTATTGCGTTCGGGGGGGGGGGGGGGAGGGGGGTTGGCGAGCGGTGGTGGCTGATGGTCAATGCCTGCGACTTTGTGGGCTCGAACTTGATCCTCCACCTGCTTCCCCATGCTGCCAGTGAGTCTACTGCCTGCTGGAGGATTGCTGTCTCTTCTGGCAGTCTGAGTCGGGTCGGGTACATAACCCCTGTGTCCGCAGATTGAGTAACCCCTGGGGTTATGTACTCTTGCTACTACCGGCGGTAGTATACATGTATTAGCGTCTATTACATGTACTAGTATAATTATTAGTGTGAGGTTGCCTGATGATCGTAGTAATACGTGAAACTGTTACTCAGAGTTGCGACACAGCTTCCAATCTCTCTTGTGCAATATTATCAGTATTACCAAGAGCTAATACAGTCGTCCCTCTCTAATCCGGCACTTTATAATCCAGCACCCTCTATAAACCAGCACAATTTTCAGTAGCCAAAAAGTCCTCTTCGTGCACATTGCAGCAGTAGATCAGATTTGTTAATCCAGCACCCTCCCTTATCCAGCAGATTTCCGTGGCACAAGTGGTGCCGGATTATAGAGGGACCACTGTAATTATAATACTACTACTCTTGGTGTTGCCCATGCTTGATCTCCCACTGGGCCACGTGGTGTATGTCACATTTTGCACTACCAGTATCTAAAGTAACTTCCAAGTGCAATCATGGAACTAACTGTTACTTTTGTAGAGTACTTTGCAGAACTACATTGTAGGAGTTGGTCTAGCTGTTTCAGAATCAAAGATCACTTTTCTCGAGAAGCACAACTCAAAGCAGACCCGTACTACTACGTCACTGTACTGTACTAGTACTGTACTGGGGCATGGGAGTCTGGGACTGTGTCACGTGTGTGGTATCGGTTTAGGGCGGCTTGGTAATACTACATGCCATTGTAGTACCCGCATGGTACAGCTGTTTCATGGTAGACAGGAACAGCTGAGATGTGCTAGAAGTAGGCGGATCACGGTGCTGGCCGATCGACGACAGGTGGTGTATTTTCTGTTGATACGTTCCTTGAGAGTTGAGGCTGCACAGTGCACTGCAGTGCAGTCGTCAGCTATGCCACAGAGCCCAGAGCTGGAGATTGGTTTCCTTGTTCATCGAGACACCGTGAACAACACTCTACCTCTAACACTCAACACGACAACAGTAACTCTTGCCTCTAATCTTGGCTTGCTTTCCTGATTCACGACTCGTCTCTTCTCCGGGAAGCAGCTCACAACTCACGTCTCTTGCCGTCAGCATGGTCAACATGGTCAAGGTTGATCCGTACCGTCGGCACCGATCGGCTGTCGCATACAATACAACACAGTCATGTCATGTAGTACTATCATGATACGGATGCCAGATTATTAATTTGTGTGTGTGTGTGTGTGTGGTCACTGGTCACGTGGTGTATGTACATGATCATGTCGTGCGTGCATGAGCAACAGCCCAGAGACGTAGACCAGTCGGGGAGATGTCCTATCTAGGACATCGCACTCTGAATGAGTCTGATTGGTTACCTGTCCCAGAGTTGTCATGGAAGCGTCGGTCGCGCACACGCGATGAGAAGAAGTGCTGCGTGAGCATTTCTGAATGTATGTGGAGGATGCATGATCGTAATGGCGATAGATTTCTTTCCGAATTGTTCAAGTTTGAGGGAATAGGCGGAGAATATCAGACATCGGCGGGGATTGAGGTAGTGTATATTCGATTCTCCATCGAATACCCGACCGAATGGCCGTTTTCGTTTGGGGATTTCATGTGGGGTTTCTCGTAGCCACGCGGCGCTTCTTTGGAAACGATCGGTTCTAATTATTTTGAATATTTTGCCTTTGGAATGTTTCTTTACCATGTTCACACCCCGTGCGTTCATTTCGCCCCAAACCTGGCCATGCAGAGGAGGAAGACGAGCCAGCAGGCGCTAGGCCCGTAAATTACTGCCTGGAAGATATTATTTGGCCAAAGCTTGCTGTTGGCGTTTTTGATTTCTTGGAGACAACAGCTCTTGGCTAAAACTTGACCTTGGACGGTCTTTCTTGGATATCAACCCAGGACGTGGTGGTCATGGACGTATCGCCATCGCTTTCAGCCAGATCCTTCTGCTGCCTGAAGCCAATGGCGAAAGTAAAAACTTTATCGCAGCAGCAGCTACTGCTCTGCTGAAAGTGCGAACACAAATTGCTTCGCCAATCCTCTTGTGCACTTGCAATTTTCAATGTGACCAAAAAGATTCGCTTGCCAGTTCCTTAGTCCAGGCGTACTCCACAACGAGGAAAATAAAATTCGTGAAGGCAAGAGGCAAGATACGAATCTCGACTCGCTTGAGGCAAGCCGCCAGGAGAACGACAACTTATATTATGTTATTACTTTTGAGACGAAAGGCCTTCGTTGCGTTTGTTTTGAGTGCGACATGTTCATCTTCCTCGGACGCGACACAAAGTTTTGAGTCACGTGTCACGATTACTATGGGAACAGCATAGTATGTATGCTGGGGCATGCTGGGTTCCGTGATGTCCTATCTAGGACATCACCAGGACTGGTAGACATAGTCCGTGAGCCAAAACTCAAAATCACAAGTGCCGTTGCACTCTCGGATGGACAAATCGCCGCTTACAGTGTTGGTCAAGGACATCACAAAGGATACGTTTTCGCTTGTTGGACGTAACGTTCCAGAACCGATCCAGAGACCTTCGCGAGGGCTTCTTTTCTCGACCAAATTCCACCGTGAGAACGAATATTTTTACGCGAGTGGTGAGGTGTGCGTCGTATGAGCAAGCGCAAAACACGAGTTCGCGTAGAGTGAGGAAAAATAATTTATTTTTAGAAGATGACGACGTTGACGACAATATCGACTTGGGATATTGTGATCACTTTATTGAAGTTTATTCCTTTCGTGTACATTGATGTTGTTTTGACAACAATGGAAGAAGAGGAAGACGTTTCTAGTTGCAGCGAGGTGCTGGATGAGGCAGCTGACGGCAACGAAGTGGCAAATGACAGCCCAGCGGAGTAATATTGCTGGAATTTTGTGTCTGTGTCACAGCGCCCAATTTAGTAAAAACGAGAAGCCTGCAGTGAGTAATATCGAGACTACAAGTTGGTGTCGCATCGTCAGCGCTGCTCGAGAGAAGGACGACCATATCTGGGCTTTTCTCTGCCAGCACAAGAGCTCAGGGAGGAGTAAATGGTGTGGCTGGTATCATGAAAAGTGCTACACCAATTGCACCCATGTGATAGCAATTGCAAACCTGGAGAAGACCAGTGCCTCTGATTTTGCTTTGTCTATACTTGCTGACAGTGATGTGCATGTAGTAGTGAACCCAGAGCCACATCCTAAGGCCAGTAAGGGGCCACCTACCAGGAGCTTAGTGGTTGATACGAACAACGAATGCCATACCGGTGAAAGCAGAGCACGGTGTAAACACAACACGGAGAACTGGTCCACCCAGAGTTTCCGGAAGGGAATGTTTTGTTGCAGGCAGTACTGGAGAGGGCAAGACGACAAGTAGCGAGGGCGAAACCAGCGCTGCTGGAGGTCCAAGCCAGAGCACCTGGCTGCTTTGCGGGCAACATACTACTGTATACCATTAGCTGTGTATGTGTGTGTGCGCGCGCGTGCATGTGTGCGCGTGTTTGTGTGTGTGGGTGCGTGCATGTGTGTGTGCGCGCGTGCGTGTGCATGCGCGTGCATATGTGTGTGCGAGCGTGCATGTGTGCGCGCGCGCACGTGCATGTGCGTGCTAGGCGTTTTCCTTTGTTGGTGACACCACCCCAGGCTACTACTGGTGTTGGGGCACGGTGATGCCACAGCCACTGCGGCCAGTGCGATCCGTGTTTCAGGTCGTTGGTGGGTTTTAGATTCCGCAATTGTCGACAAGGTGTGCGCCGTGTGTGTGTGTGTGTGTGTGTGTGTGTGTGTGTGTGTGTGAAACCCGACAGCATTGGTGTGATGTTGTCCGAAGGGACATCCATCACTTACATCTTGAAGGATATTGGTTCGACACTGCACAGCAGCGAGGAGAGTGGCGCACAGCATTCAGAATTGCTTCACCACTACAGCCGGCATCCCGTGATCGGATTCAGTGTAGTATTTGTAACATTTCCTTTTCGAAGAGCGGCCTGCCATGCCACAAGTGTACTCAAGAGCGTCGCAAACCTGTAGCAGACCAGTCTGGCAGCAGCCAATGCACTGTATGTCTTCGCTGGTTTCGCAGTCATGGCAGACTGACATAGTCGGATTCGGCAGCTGGTTCATGTGTGTGTGTGCGCATGCACGCGCGTGCCTGGGAGACTGCATAGTCGCATTCGGCAGCTGGTTCATGTGTGTGTGCGGGCACACACGCGTGCGCATAAGCGTGTTTGTGCGCACGTGCCTGGGAGACTGCATAGTTGGATTCGGCAGCTGGTTCATGTGTGTGTGTGTGTGCGCACGCGCGCGCGTGTTTGTGTGGATTCGGCAGCTGGTTCATGTGTGTGTGTGCGAGCGTGCATGCCTGGGAGACTGTATAGTTGGATTCGGCAGCTGGTTCGTGTGTGTGCGCGTGCCTGGGAGACTGCATAGTCGGAGTATTCAGCTGCTTCAAGTGTGTGTGTGTGTGTGTGTGTGTGTGTGTGTGTGCGCGCACGCGTGTGGGTGCGCCGCGGCATGCATGCATGTATGTATGTGACATCATGTTATATCGGTAGTTATCTGTGGATTACTATGTTCTGCGGTGGACTGCGACAGCACACATTATGTGCCAAGATGTGCACCTGGTGATTTGCAACTGTGTTATGTTGAGTTGAAAATGAGCAATGACAGATAGCTTTTGGTGCTGTATGAGTGTGTTAGGAAATCAATAGCCAATTCCAACCTCTTGCATTGGCCGTCAGGTTGGATAGGATCAGCGCGTGCATTTACAACAGTGTGGTGACGTACTTCCTATTGTACTACTGTAATGTCACATTAGCTTCAGTGTTCATATAATAATAATACTGGAGTATTCTACGTATTCACTACTATTCAGTAATCGAGTGGTTATTACTTTTGAAATATACTTCACTCACCAATTCATTGCTCGCTATTATCTACAAGTTCCAGTCCAGTATGATGAAGTAAAGAGGCGATTTATCCAGCCAAGTAGAGGAACTTGGGATACGAAATCCAAGAGAAATCATGAGGGTTTTCTCAGTTCGGCCATTCACGAATGTAATTGTTATTCTTCAACGCAAACTGAGTAATATTTGACCTTGAACAGGATGAAAAGAAGTTCATGCTCGGGGCAGTCGTCATTTGCTCCAGAAGGTTACTCACTACAGTCTACGCCTAGGAAGTCGTGAACAAATATGTCGAGAGATATTTAGGACATTCTTGGAAGTCAGTTCTGAACGATAGCATTGTAACTACAAACAGTAGTGACTTTGCTGCATGCAGTTTGCATCCCGATTCATAATTCTCAGCGGCAAAAAAATTCGAATCTAGTTTTGTGCACTGGTTTCCGCGCTATGTGCACTCGTGGTATCTGCTCATGGCTTCAAAAAATGAGAATCCGTGAACAAGCGCAAAAATATCAAGCGAAGAAGGCGAAAATGGCCGCTGCTGTCAGTGAGCAAAGTTGGATGTTTGGCGTCTTCTGTGTAGGCATAGCCCGATTTTGCTAGCAATTCTGCTAGCAAAATATCGAAGAATTTTGAAAGGGAATTTGCTGGCAAAATGGAGCAAAATATCGGTGTGTTCTCTGTAAATTGGGAGATTTTACACTTCTACGGTGCACGTGACTCATTTTCGCACAGTTTTACCAACACGTGACTCACTTTATCTCATTTTTGCCACCACGTGACCCACTTTCGGTCAGTTTTCCCACGTGTGACACAAATTTTGGAGCAAAAAGGGAGCAAAATATCGAGTGGCCTGGCAAAATGAAAGCAAAATATCGACGATGAGCCAGCAAAATTATGCGGCAAAATATCGAAGCTTCACTAGCAAAATCGGGCTTTGCCTACTTCTGTGACCTCCCTGGATCAGTTTCGAACTGTCCAACAAGTGGAAATCGCTTCAGGATACCATCGTGAAGCGGTGTGCCGAAGGACGATTTGTCCCTCTCTGGGTGCAACGGTCGATGCTAAAACAGCCGATTCTGAGATCTGGCTCACGGACTAACAGACATGTGCGGGCCAGCGGACTAGACTGACTCGACTAGGTAGCGTGTTGTGCGCCGTTGACACTTCTTTTTCGCAAGGCTTGCTGATTTTCTCTGCTCGCCACCTTCTCCAGACTAGAGCAGCTCTTGTGAGTGTGAGCGGTGTCACGTCAGAGTGCGTGCTCATAGTCATACTGGTAGCTGTACTGCACTGGTACATGGCAGGTCGACCACTACGCGTGCAAAACAATATTTTTGCGAAGAAGATTTCGCCTTCAGTCAGAGACTTCACTAGTGCCTGCTGCTGTCTTCCAAGTACTAGTACCAGTTCGCACTAGTCGTGTAGTCAATCGATTGAGCAAAAGCAGCTGCTGAGCTGGCTTCAGCAACGAGATTAGAAAGTGTACAGTAACAATATTATTATGTAGCTATTGACAGTATTGTAGTGCCTAGGGTGAGAGCTAATATTGGAGTTTCATGCCATGCGTCGTATATAGCGAGTTCGTGTTGTAGTGCAAAAGAGTGGGAGTGACGGCGCACGAAAAACACCTTGTACTTTGTAGCGAACAGTTCTGAACTGAAGCGCAGAAGGTCCGATCTTCCCAGCACAGCCCGTGCTGTCTGTTGTTGGTCCCGGTGACCGGTGTAGCGGTCGTGCTGTCCGCCTAGTCGCTGTACCCTCTAGAACCATCCGTAGTGCCCACTGCCTCACTGCTGTGGCTGTGTCGGTATATGCTACTCGATACTAGTGGTAGGTCACAGGGTCAAGAGGGTCGGCGTCTTAGATAGGTAGACTCGGTACAATGGCGACGGGGCAATGCAAGAAATTTGTCCCGCATCAGTGGAAGCCAAAACAGTGCCAGCTCTGCTTCCAGCCGCGAGAGAAGCACCCAGAATCGAGCGGGACTAGCGGAGGCGAATCGACAACAGTCGGCAGTTCCACTAGTACTGGCGCGGGTAGCGCATCAAAGAGACGTGCGCGCACTACGGATGAAACTGGAGAAGGGTCGTCGGTCGCTCAACTCCGATCCAAGCTCGCGCACGACGCGATGAACCAACAGGGTGGCTCAGCGGCCGCCAGGAATCGGAGTGCGACTGTGTCGGGCGGTCGACCTAGCGTTCGACCACGACCGCAGGTCGCTGGTAGGCCGCCGGCGAAATCAACACAGCAGCCGTTGGCCTTGTCTATCCAGGGCGAGAAGATGCGCACGAGCAAAGCACCTCCGACAACGAGCAAGCCAGCCGCCACTACTGCTGCTGCGAGCGGATCGACACCAACAAAATCTCCTGGTAAGCCCCTGACGGCTCAGAAACCTCCAACCAGTCCCAAGACGAAGAGAGGTCCGCCTGTGACGGCAGCTCGTCGTAGCGGCTCCGGGTCTACGACGATGGCGACCAGTCCGCTGGGAGGTAGCGGTAGCGTGAAAGCCACGGCCGAACGCGATCGCGCCGCGAAAGCAAACAAGGAGCGAGCGGAAATAGAAGAGAGCAAGAAAGCAGATGAAGGTGGCGATGAGGCGACGGTGTCGGCGAGTATCGTTACAGCGGAGAAATCTGGCGACTCCGGTCCAGCTGTCAACGGCGAACCCATGGACGAATCAGCCAGTCCTGCGAAAGAAGACGAAGATAAGGAGAAGGACGCCAAGCCAGTGGATGATTCTGAGGGGAAGCTAGAGCCTGGCGAGGGCAAAAACACAGATGAGGTACGTTGACATCTTGTCCAGTCACTTGTAAACGCCGCTGCTGACTGCGCGTCGCATTGTGGGGCTGCCTTGCTCGTTTGGAGAGAAAAAATTCTCTGACATTTGCGAATGCGTTGTGCGCTGATCTGATCAGGTGTTCCCATCTGTGTAGCGGGGTGGGGTGGATAGCTGGCGTACCCAGAATTGCTGTGGGGCAACGGGCAGATGTGATGCGATTATGTGAAGTGGGAATTATTTTCCTTTATTGAAATAGCCCTCCTTTATTACCTAATCCTGTCCAATGGCAATGGTCGAATAAAATATTTGGAGGGGGGGGGGGGGCGGGCGTTATGAGAACCTAAAAAAAGCAAGTAATTATTCGTACAAAACATGATTGTATCAAACATGGGGCAAGCACACACTCTTGTCCAGAAGCACTGTTTCGCGCGGTGTTTTTGTGACGTGGATGATGCATGCCGTGGTGTGGGACCGTTTCGGGCAGGAAGTATGATCATATATTTCCATTTCCAGAATTATACTTTCCGTGCCGAACTGATTAATCATTATTAGTCACAGGGCACGAGGTACTTGTTAACTTATGGTGGACTTGTGATTGTTGGCTCAGTTCTTAGTGGTGACAGTCTATGCTGTCTCCCAACACCAAAGACGTTTTTTTCCCCCTTTTGAACTCCCTCGTAGCTTAGACCATTCATATTTTCATGTACAACAACAATCTTTGCGCCCGACTGTACTGTATCAGTCGAGTTTTCTCCTGATGAAGAATTATTGTTCATAATCTTGCTTGACGCTTCTCGCAGCGTCGAATTCTCCCCCCCCCCCCCCCCCCCCCCACATGCGCATACACGTGCGTGCGCGCTCGCACACTACACACACACACACACCACACACACGCACGCGTGCGCACACATTTCAATCACTTTTGCGACATCACTGGTACATGAATTTCAATGCCTTTCTCACTCTAGGCCGCCAACGGTGGCAAGGAAGAGGCCGGGCAGAAGGACCAGCCAACGTCAGCGGACAAGAATGGCGAGCCACAAGCCAAGGTGCCGCGGAAAGCGTCCAGCAGCAGTGAGAATTCACCACCGGTCGCAAAGAAGCCTGTTGTTACTAAGCGACCAAAGTACGTCTTGTTGAAACGTGACAGCTTACCGGTGCATGTGTTTGTAGAATTTCATGCGCTTACACTGCATACACCGAGCTGTCTACTGTGTCTTATCTACCACTGTTCCAGTCGTCCTTTTACTGTGAATCAAACGTGTGTATTCTCTAATTCTGTGTGTGTTTGTGTGTGTGTCTGTGCGCCCACGTTCATACGCATTTGTATCTCAGACCAAGCCCAGGCGGCGGTAGCAGCAGCGGCAGCGGTAGCGGCGCTGGTCTGAAGCCGACCGCGGCGCAGAAGTCTGCGTCGCCGCTGACACAACGCCGCATACCGGGCGTCTCACCTAAGCCCGTCCGGCCCAAACCAACGCCGGATCCGAAGACCAAATCACGCTCCATGACAGTGAGCGGTTCGTCGGGCAGTGCTGGACGGGCTGCGATCCTAGCCAAGTTAAAGGCTCAGGGCGGTGGTATTCCCATGCCGGGGTTCGCCCTCCCACCCAGACCTAAAGCAACAGAGGAGGAGCAGACAACGGTTACGGTGGCGGCGGCGGACACTGAGGGACAAGAGGTAGGCCAGTGCTGTGTGTGGGATGATGGATAAGTCTCTCACCTTCTATTTCTCCTCTCTTCTCTCTCTCTCTCTCTCTCTCTCTCTCTCTCTCTCTCTCTCTCTTCTCTCTCTCTCTCTTCTCTCCTCTCTCTCTCTCTCTCTCTCTCTCTCTCTCTCTCTCTCTCCTCTCT
>NC_088652.1:12240774-12280774 GCF_964019385.1 Sycon ciliatum
CAGTGAATACCCTGGTACCTTTTAGGTGTAATCTAAATTTAGGTGCCTGGTATTTCTACCGAAATCACCGAAATTAAAGTTACACCGAAAATACCTGTTTTGCAGCATTCAATTTTTGTATGCATTGGCCCCATTAGAGGTGGGCCTGGGTCCACGGCCTGCTCTCATCATGGTTTTGGTGAATTTAGATCCCTCGTGAATAACACCGAGTTGTGTACATATTGCACTCGTGTTCAGGGCGGCTCCGTCAACAAAGACGAGCCGCATTCACCGCCAAACGGCGACAGAGCGGAAGAGTCGGCACAGCACAAACTGCTGACGCCCACCGAGCGTTTTCTGCGTCCGAAACGAGGTGGACGTCCGCCCTCGAAGGAGTTCAGACGTTCGCGCGTCGAGGAAGCAATGGGGGAGGAGTATTTCTTCGACTCGAAAGTGGCCGGCATCGGTATTCTGCCCGACAGACCGGTAAGTAGATTTACATAGTTCGGTGTGTTTTCTCTGCTGGGATGACGACTTCACCGTAGCTTATTGGACATGGGGTTGTTGTTGTTGTTGTTGTCGTTGCTGACTTTTATTTTACTTCACCAATTGCACAGGCATGATTGCCTTCTCACCGTCCCATAGTTTCGGTTCTCACAGAAAGACGAAGTGGTTGTGATGCGGTCTGTTTGACACGACTCACACTGTTGTCTAGACCAAGTATTTTGGGTTGGCTGTGAATAGGAGGGGGGGGAGGGGGAGATGCAGTTATGGTATCCATCCCACTTGAATAGCACTGGCGTGTTGTTGATATGTTCCCATTACTGTAAAAGCCATTATTCTAAAGAGGCGCACATATAACGGTTTCCTAAACCAGGCTGGTTCATGTGTATCAAAGGTAACAATTCTCACTCATTCTCAACGCTCAATAGAACGGTATACGTATCGATTTCACTAGCACTTCGTTATATATATATATATATATGGCTTTTACAGAATGCCCTGGAATAACTTCTCTATGAAATATGACGAGTAAGAACATGGAATTCTGCTGCTGCTGCTGCTGCTGCTGCTGCTGCTGCTGCTGCTGCTGCTGCTGCTGCTGCTGCTGCTGCTGCTGCTTCAAATACTATGGTCATGCTCTCCCTGTGTGCAGCCCGAACCGGAATCCGAGCCGGAGGACGCAGAAGGAAAGGAGGACGCAGAAGGAAAGGAGGACGCAGAAGGAAAGGAGGACGCAGAAGGAAAGGAGGACGCGGACGACAACGAAGCAGCAACAACTGCCGCGGGCGATGGCGGCGATGCTGGCAACGAGGCATCGGGATCGGCTGATGGCGGTGAGACGGACCCATCGAACTCAGACGTGCAGTCGCCTTCCGCCACATCACCAGCCAGCGAAGGCAGCACGCTGGACGAATTCGTGATAGTGGACGAGAACGAGGCAGAATCTCCCATGGCAGACGAGGCGAAGGAAAACTTGGCCGGTAACGACAAACTCAAAGCAGAGGAAACGAGCAATGGCGATTCTAGTAATGGCGCTGACTTGATTAACCTTGAGGAGAAGTCGAGCAGTGACATCGAGAAGGACATTGCAGCAGCCGTCAATGACAACGACGAAGATTTGAAGAAGGGAGGAACCGATGAAGACACGGCTATCGAGGACCAAGAGATAAAAGAGAATGGAGCTAAAGATGCCAAGACGGATGTGACGCATAACACTAGCGAGGACAGTGAAAGCTTCCTTGTTATCGACTCTGAAAACGATGATGACGATGCCGAGATTGTCTGACCGGATATGACGTCATCCAGGATTTGTTTCGTTGTATATGCTTGTTGACTTTCCTCCCTGTCTCTGTGTCTCGCCCCCCCCCCCCCCTCTCTCTCTCTCTCTCTCTCTCTCTCTCTCTCTCTCTCCTCCCCCCCCCCCCTCACTCTCTCTCCCTCTCACACCCTCTCTCCTGTCTCTATTCCTCCTCCCTTTCTGTTGTCTCCCTGGTCTCACATAGCTGCTCTGCGAGTTGTAACACACCACCACCGCATGGTGATGTTTGCACTGGTTTCAGCTATTTGTCAAATATAATTATATATCATTGATTGAAGATGCGCGTGTCCTCTACCGCTTGCCGATAACTTTGTCCGCACCTGCTGCTCTTTGCCCTTCTACAGTTGTGCACAGTGCGTTACCTTGAGCAGTGGTGTGGCCTGGTTCGGTGTGCTTGATATAATTTTGACGCTGATCTTTATTCTGTGCCGCCGCCGTCTCCCCGATGTTCGGTGCCCGCATGCCAGTGCACAGGGCCGTGACCGGGCCACACGTCGGTGTTTGGCAGTTCTAGAAGTCCTCCTCGCTCCCTTCGCTCTTCATCAGGGTCACTCCGGTGTTATTTGTGTTCGGCCAGGAGAGTGGCTTTGTTCTGCTTCATGCGAGCGACTCGGCGCCCTTTCTCGTGTCACTGGGTTGTGTCTACGAGCTTCCCGTTGGGATCTCGCTTCTTTCTTTCTCCTTTGATACTTGCGGACTGTGTGGCCTTTGCACATGGTTGATGTCGTGTAAACGTTCTCGTGTAAGAAGAAAAATGGTCATTTCGGTCCCACCTATTTATCAGAGTTTTCGTATATCTTGTATCATCATATTTGATTCCTCACTTGCCTCATATTCTCGGAGTATTTCTCTATTTTCTGTCTCGATTTTCTGGTCGGTGCCCTTCTGAACTGAAGAATTGATAATAATTATGTATGCGGTCGAATGGTGTGTTCCAGACTGGTGTTGGTCGTGCTCTTGCAGTACTGCTGTGGGACTTATGTTGCGCTTTAGCACGTGTGTGTTTGTGTGTGGTGTGTGTGTGTGTGCCGGTGTGTGCCGGTGTGTGTGTGTGTGTGTGTGTGTGTGTGTGTGTGTGTGTGTGTGTGTGTGTGTGTGTGTGTGTGTGTGTGTGTTGCTATGTCTAACATAGCTGTTCGCTATCATTGCTTCTGCGATGGGCAGGTCTGAGGTCTGAGGTGTGTGTGTGTGTGTGTGTGTGTGTGTGTGTGTGTGTGCGCGCGCGTGCGCGCGTGTGTGTGGTGTGCACGTGTGTGTGTGTATTCATCAGCCTTGCCAGCTGTTGGATGGTGGAATCCCAGCACAAGTTGCTATGTCTAACATAGCTTGTTCCGGGCTATCATCGCTTCAGCGATGGGCTTGTGGAAGTGGAAGTGTGTATGCGTGTGCACGGGTACCTACACTGCATGCGCTGACTGGACTCCTGGGACTCAGAGATATACTGCCCTGACCTGTGATCAACACTTTTTTCCTGCACCTTCCCTTGCTTGCAGCAGTGTGGGAAGCCCAGCAGCTGGCTCCTGCATCTTTCAAGATTCAAGTAGTTCCCATACAATGTAGCCTTTGACTTTCACTGTTTCAGAGAAAAGTCATGTTTGACTTTGACTAGTTTTAGCTCACTGAATTTTATGCTTGTGATGTGAGTTTTCGCCGACGTAGACCCTGATACAGAGCTAGCTGAACACTGCAGGGTACTCGTACGAGCTCTTTTTTTGTAGTCTGTGCCCTGTGTCAGTGTGTAGAGGGGGGGGGGGGGGGGGGGGGGTGTCTACTGCAGTACTGGCTGGCTGGTGGGTCTTCGAAAAGTCGCCGCAAGTTACTTCTGAGAGCCTACGCACCAGTTACAAGCGTATGTGTGCCCACTGAAGTACAAAGTAAGTTATGCGGTTATCGGTTGTGTAATTGTTGCAGTTGAACTACAGTGAGTGTACTAGTACTAGTAGGTCATGACTGTATGTCACGTCATGGTTGGCCTCCCACAGTGCAGCGCCGACACGTAGCTCTACACGGCGTTTTACTGCTAGTGTTCGTAAATCATGCTTGGTGTTTGTCTTCGTCTCGAGAAGCTTCTTCATCCACGCACGGTCACTGCTTCTGCTGGCGGCCATGTTGCTCTCTTTGGCATCTCCTTGTCCCTGATGACTTCGACGAAGCAGCGAGTCTGACAAGTACATGACTGTAGTGTTTGCTCCAACTATTACTTCAAGCGCTTCCCAAACTAGATACCCTGCTTGGGAGCAGATTGCTGTCGGAAGTAGCTTTGTAACCCGCAAACGCAGCACGCTGCGGGGCATTGTTGGCGGGAGCTGCGCAGACGGCAGGGAGAGTGGGACACAGCCAAGCCGCCAGCAGCACCAGTGGCAAATCTGCGACGGACGTGTGTCGCCGTGATCGACTCGGTGTCCTCGGATCGCCGCCAGTGCCTGATCTATCGCCAGTGCAGTACAATCCAACTAACGCAGGCCAATCGGAGACTTTCGGCGCTGTTGTTCCGTTTTGTACCCGGCCGGCCAGCTGTCGGCTACAGCTACCACACGTCTGCAATCAATCGCATTCTGGCTCTGCGCCCAGCACACCAAGTGAGCAACGTCGAAATCTGCGCACTTCGCGCCGCCTGATTCCAACCGCTACGTTCTAACGTTCAGCGGCAGCAGCATCATGAAGCAGCAGTACTCGGCACGGCGGGTTCGCTTTTCGACAAACCACAATCGGATGGAAGCGACGGAGGTGTCCCGGTTCCAACCCCGGTCCTACACCAAAGATCGATCCAAGCAGGCACAATCCAGCATTGCATACACTTCCGGAGGAGCAGCTGGGGCTAAGGGCAAGGGGAGCACAAGCAAGAACGCCCAACAAGGTGACAGAGAGCGCCGTAAACGCAACGATGCGGGAAACGGAGGTGCTGGCAAAAAGGAGAAGGATTTCTCGCGGATGACAATGGCAGAGAAATTTGCGGACACGTACGAGCCATACTTGCCGCCCTTGGACCGGTCTTACTTGCCACACAAGCCCGGGTACATACCCGACTTGCGGCCGCCCAAGCCGATCGGGAACAAAAACCGACGAACTTCCGCCCACTACAGGGTCGGGTCGGCGGAGTGGACCTTGGACGGCCTGCGCCTTCCCCGCCTCAGGCACGGTCCCTTTGGTGAGATTTTCGAGGAGGAAACCGGTCTAAATCGCCGCTCGTACCAGACGCACAAGTTAAAGCACATCGCTCCAAAGATCTCACCCGGAGACGTCCTGAAACGGCAGAGCAGCTACAGTGAGAGGTTCCGAACTACGCGCAAGCCGCCCATTGAGATCCTGATGCGCCACCCGGACGACGGGGAGTACCACGCTAGGCCGAAAACGCTTCGCGAGTTGGCGGCGGACCGGCTGAACAACCGGCGCGTGGGCGGCATAATGCGAGCGCGAACCGACGTATTGCAGGCCGTGGCAACGCCGGTGGCACCAGACGCTGGCCCCGAGCGTCCGGCGTGGTCAGTTGCGCAGGTGCATCCTCCGCCCAGCACGGGTGCGTTGCCGTGGCAAGTGCCGACTGTCGTCAAGCCCGCTGGCAGGCGTGCCTACACAAACGCTAACGATAACGACACGGACACGATGGGATATAACGCGTTGGGCTCGCCGTATTCCGGGAACCCAGCCAAACACGGTGCAGCGCTGAAAGATACGTATGGCGGACTGGGATATCAGCTGTTGGCCCAACCGCTTGCCAGTACAATACCGGCAAAGCGAGCAGTGCCGAGAATTGAAACTGGGAAGAAACAACAACAACAACCACAGCAGCAACTTCAAAAACAACTTCAACAACAACAGCAACAAAAACAACAACAACAACAACAACGGCCGCCACCACCGCCGCGACCAGCAGAGCCATCCGCGCCGAAACCTCTGCAGCAGAAGACAGCGCAGACATGCCCGCCGATTCAAGTGAAACCTTTCGGGCATCCCGACACGAAACCGCTGCCGCCGTACATGCGTGCCGGCCTCCTGTGGCTGCAGATGGCACGCGAGAGACATCAGCGGGGCCGTAGCGGCCTGCCCGACCTGGACATGAAGAGCCTCCTGCACGAGATACGCCTGGAGGACGCGAGCAACATCAGCCACGACCTGGCGTTCAAGCGCATGTCGGAGGCGTTCGGCGCCGACACGGTGCACCTGGACCCGGAGGTTATGCAGAGATTCTCCAACATCGTCACCGGTGACGTGGAGTGCGACCATCCCGACTGCTCGCACCTGCAGTACCACCAGAAGTGGGAGCAGTCCGTCCAGGAGCTGAGGCAGGAGTCGGGCGCTGCTGCACTCCCACCGGCCGACGATGTTCACGTCGCTTCGGCGCAGGACTGGTCAAGACACGTCGCCTACGAGCACTTCGGTAAGCAGGAACGCGCGCTGTTTGCGCGACCGCCCGGCCAAGAGCTGTCGAGCAAGAAGCCGACTACGTACCACCAGCTGGCCCAGCTCGCCGCCGAGAGGGAGCGTCAGGACAAGGCGAAACGAGAGCAGACGGCGGCGGAGAGGATGACGGCGCTGGTCATGCCGGAGGTTCCCGACATCGACGCCATCCGCGAGTCGCTGCGCGAGGGCGACGAGATGGTGCGGCGCTTCAAGCAGCACTGGATCGACCACGAGCGACACATGCACAGCATCATGCACAAGTCGCAGGAGATCCGCAAGCGCCTGCAGGAGCAGAAGGACGTGTGCTTCTCAGTTACCGGGGCGCTGAAGAGCACGCTGGTTTCGGCGCTGATGACGCTCGGCCACATCGACCACTCGCAGTCCACCAACGGCAAGCTCTTCCCGCCCATGGTCGATCATATCCGTCAGCTTGTGAAGGAGGACCCCACTCTAATGGAATCCCTGCTGGATGAGAACGATCCGGACGCCACACCGGAGGAAGTGCTGCAGCGGATCGAGGAGGCCGCCCAGCAGACACCGCCGGAAGACCCGTACAAGATCCAAACGCAAATGCCCAAGCCGATGCCGAAAGCGGACGACGGAGGCGCCGACGCCAGCCTCAGATTGCTCTACATCCTCAGCAATTCATGGCCGTTCCTGTCCAAAGCCGATCGCCAGGAGCGCGACAAGCAGGAGCAAGCGGAAGAGGCCGCGCGTGATGCGCGGCTTGAAGGCGACTTGCAAGCGCGCATGACGGAGAACGCCCTGCAGCACCACGAAGAAGCTCTGGCGAAGGCAGCAGCACAAACCAAGGCGGAGAAGGATGAGACGAGAAAGAAGATATTGGCAGAGGGGAACAAAGCGATCGGCAAGTCAGCTGCGGAAACTAATGGCATCGGCAGTGAAGCTGAACGGGTTGCAAGACAACCCAATGCCTCAACAGAAGGCTTACGTCCTCCCACTGGTTCACAACCATCAAATGCATCTGCCACCGCAATCACTCGCAAGGAGCCGTCTACAGAACAGCCATCAGCTGATGGCGTAGCCTCGGCTAGCGATGGAACGACAAAGACACGTCAAAAATCGTCTGCTAGCGTGAATGCAGGCCGAGCTAAGATGGGAACTAAGAAAGAATGGCAGTCATCTGGCGACAATGTCACCAGCCCAAAGCCAGAGCAGGGAGATACTCGCAATGAGGCCGGTGACGTTGGCGCAGCAGCTAATGAAACGCCTGCCGCGGACGTACAGGAACTCTCAAACACCAGCGTGTCGCCAAGTATCGCGCAGCAGCGGAACGCAAGAACTGAGAGTAAGACCGGCGCCAGGTCAAGTACCAAGCCCAAGACACGTAAATCAAGCTCAGGAGTCGCGGGCCAGCCGCGCTCCAAGTCAAATACGAAAAAGTCCAAACAGGGCGGCGTGGAACGAAAGAAGAAAGGAGCGTCAAAGGACCTGAAACCAGCGCCCAAGAAGAAGAAGAGCACATCCAAACCACCCGCCAAGAAAGGACAAGCAGTGAATGAGCAGGCTGATACCCGCTCCACAGACACTAGTCCTCTAGCTCCAGGCGTGACTCTAGACCCGACCGGCGTCCCAACTCTGGCCCTGGACGACTGACGCATGCATGCTCAATGCGTACGCAGGTCACAGTCCTGACGGATAGCCGATGCACTGTGTGCAGTTGGCACGAGCGGCACGGAATTCTTCTTCCCCGACCCCTACCCGATCCTTTCCCGGCCGCTGGTCAGGCTTGTGCAAGAGCGCGTGTGCAGTACGCTGTGTCTTTGGAACTCATCCGTGTGTTATTACCGCAGGCAGTTGTAAGCTCGTGTGTTCATATGGACATGCCTTGTGCATGCACAGTTGGGCGAGGTGACGTCCGCCCTTAAAAGTACACATCTCACACCCCGGCTGGACCAGTCCCGGTTTCATCGCTGTACCTGTACTTGAGCATGCCCACCATATCCAGGGTGTCAAGGGAGTGCAAGTTGGGGGCGTGAGATATGTACTTTGGCCAGGATTTTCATCAAGCACATCTGCATTACATCGTCTGGTAGATGCTATTCTATTGAATTTGCAAGCCGCCACCCAAGCCACTCTCGCCTTTTGAGATCATCCCTTTCTGCCACCTAGCTAGTAACTAACTGTTTTCTCACCAATCCTGTTTGGATGTAGCAGTTGCACAGTTCTCACCCCCACCCCCACCCTGTACCCCGGCCTCCTCCCGTACTGCCGTATCCCGCCAGGTCTTGTTTACGCTCACCCCGAGGGCACTAATGAGCACTATGCAATACACACTGTCATAATTCCAAACTGAAACCAGAGGAGGGTGATCTGGTTTTGGAAAAAATGTCTTCATATCAAACCCGTTGGGCCTTATCATTTGTGGGTGGAATTGGGGCAATAGCCCCCCCCCCCCCCCCCCCCCCTGGACCTCTCTCTCTCCTATCACCACCACTAAGAATCTGTGGACTCGGTTTTACTACCACGGAAGGTGCCATCGGCGGCAGTGTAGACATTGACGCTCGGTCAGCGACTCTGGCGGTGAACATACTGAAGCACTCACTCGGCAGTCTGTGGATTAACTGGATACGTCTGCCTCACTTCAACTTGTAAGGTGCATGTACATGTACTTGTAATATCAAGAGTCATAGCTCACCAACATTATAACACCGTTTAGCTCAAGATCGCAAACACAAGATACATGGCATCAAGAGTACCCAGCGTGATCATAACCATTTTGTACCAGCCAGACTGTCTTGATGACATGTACATTGTGCATGTAGGGAAAGGGTTCATACTTTGTATTCGCAAGTTGCAACAATTAAGCTATAGCCGGCTTGTGCCTTGTACAGTTGTTCTGTGTGATATGCTGTGCCTCCGTGCTACTGAGCGCTCTCAGCACACTGGGTGCGTTCCAACGCCGGCACGGTCATGTACGGAGAGCCAATTAGGCTTCCGCGGAATATGCCGGCTTGATTTCGGGAATTATCGGTCTGATTTTTAAAACGGGAATTATTGGCAGTTTTTGTGGAATAGAAAGGAAAAGGACATATGGAAACGAGTTAAGAGTAACTCTCCACCACTGTAACTAGATACTATAATTATACAGTCAGAAAGTGCAACAACTAGGCACAAAGCTGACAGAGTACTGAGACATTCGACGTCCTGACACCTAGCTTCAACACATCTCCGTAGCGCTAACCGACAGCCTAGTTGTTGCACTTTCTGACTGTATATAGTATCTAGTTACAGTGGTGGAGAGTTACTCTTAACTCGTTTCCATATGTCCTTTTCCTTTCTACTTTTATTATTGGCTCAATACCCGAGTTTTGTGGAATAATCGGTAAAATTTGAGCAATGCCCCCGTTTTTCATTTATAACACCCTGATTTGCACCAAAAAGCTTGTGGTCCTGCAGTTGTTCGCCCTGTCTTTCAAAAAAAGAAAGAAAAAAAGGTTCCAGCCGACTCAGCCGAGTCTCTCACGATCACGCGAACCGTGATTTTTTTGCCCGTACAAGTGGCAACAATACCCGTACGCGGTACGGTATCTGCAAAAAAGGGCAGAAGATGCATGGCTGACGCCCTTCGCTCGGATCACCGGGAGCTGGCGCCATGGCCCCTGTTCTCGACCTGGCCCGAGTCAGAAAAGGGTGCATCCAGCTGGCTCCTCGGCTCCCAAGCCTCTGCGTGTGCAGAAGCCGCTGAATGTGAGTCACACCCTGTCGTGCCCGTTTGGTGGCTTCCCGACGCTGCGACATAACGAGGTGAGGGACATCACCGCCAGAGCTCTAAGGCAGGTCGCTCATAACGTGACGGTGGAACCCCACCTCCAGCCCGTCACCGGAGAGACCTTCCGCCATGGCACTGATCTCGGACACCGTCCTCCAAGCCCGAGACAATGGTTCTGTTGTAGCAACATGCCTGTTAGATATGAGTAAAGCCTTCGACAAGGTGAAGCATGCCACCCTCATCCAGGACTTGTTCAGCATCGGTATCTCCGGCACAGCCCTGAAATGGTTTCGGGACTATCTGTCTGGGCGCCATCAACGCGTTCGTATGGGCTCCCGACTGGGCAGAACTGTGCCGTGCACTTGTGGTGTGCCGCAGGGCTCTGTACTAGGACGCATGCTGTTCTCCATATACACCAGAGATTTCCCCTCTGAATCTGCGCCGGCATCATCACTGCAGTTTGCGGACGACATCGCCGTGACATGTGCAAGACGGACAGCGCAAGAGGTGTCTGATGCGCTCAGCTTGGCGGTTACCGCCCTCTCAAATTGGCTGGACGCTCGTGGTCTTGTATTAAATGCAAAGAAGAGCAATGTATTGGTTTTTACCAGCAGCAGTGGGCAGCAGCCGGACGTGGTTGTACGCTGTCGAAATGATGTCCTTCCGCACACCACCAGCGCGAAATACCTCGGCATCTTGATCGATGAACGAATGGCCTGCCAACCGCAAGTTGACCGGTGCATCTCACGCACTGCTAGGAAGATCGGTAGTCTGTGGCGGGCGCGACGCTGCCTCACTCTAGCTAGTCGAAGCAAGTACTTCCTATCTGTCATCATGCCGGATTTGATATATGGATCGTCAGCATATGGCTCTGGCTTGACCCACAACCAGCTAAACCGCTTGCAGGTGGCCCAAAACCGCGCAGCAAGGGTGGTGTTCGGACGACCACGATTTACCAGGGCCAGTGACCTCTTAGAGAGGCTCTCTGTTTATCGCGTGGGCGAGGTATATCGCCAGAAACTGCTCGTGCTGGTATGGCGGTGCGTTCATAACCGTGCCAGTCCTGCTCTGCAGGCACTGTTTGTCCGCAACTCGCCTTCAGCGCAGTCTGGGCCTGCAACAACCAATAGCCAGAAGCCGAGCAGGCCAATGCCGACCGGCATCTCGCGGTTGCCTGTTATGGAACCATATGCCTGACACGGTGCGAGCCATGGGCAACATCCCAGCATTCCGCCGAGCTGCCATTCCCTACACGTTGTAGACTGCTACACAGTTGGTCATACCATGGTATTCAGTACCCACGAACTTTGCAAAGCCGATAATATGATAATGTACCGTGGTGCATGCACCGATGGTACCACCACTTCGTAGACTGCCTCCCGTTCATTTCTGTGCTCCTGTCTTTATTCTCGTCAGCTGTGGCCGTGGATGTTGAATTTATTTTCCTGAGATCGAGAAGTGTTCTGTTTCTGCTCCTATGTCCTTTGTCAGTGGTGCTGGGGGAATGGGAGTCGATGGGAAGACTGCAGCCGTTGCGTTGCCTGTGTTGGCCTTGGGGTGGCAGCTCCGTTGTTGAGGCACATCGTCCAGCTAGGCTAGTCACCGCCAACTAGTCAGTGCAACCTCAGCCAGACAGCCACGAGCTCGCATCAGCTCCATGCCTCGCGAACCCAAAATCAATCAATCAGTACAATAGTAGAACTAGAAGTACCCTCGCCGGCCTCAGCAACTAGATGGAAATGAAGATTTGAAAAGCACACGTACTTGAGAATCACTTGAAAACACTCAAAAACAATACAGGAAGTGCTGCGATAAAGAAAGTCCGATCTCTGCGTTTGCGGGAATCGGTTTTGACCACCCCCCCCCCCAGGTTTGCGTCTGCGTCTGCGGCTGTGAGTGTGCGTCTGGGCTCGCGATAACGTCACGTGATGGCATTTCCTAGGCGACCGTCAAAAACCGAAGAAAACGCAGACGCAAACGCGACTTTTGAACGCAGTGTGAGCAAGAGTACATCATGTACTCTTGCCATAATTCAAGTGAAATGTTTTTATTAAACTCTCAAAATAGAAATGAAAAACGTAAAATGTTTGGCACCTATGAAGTCAGGGGATGGCCCACGCCTGGTAAAAAAACCCAATGAGGAGTAAAAATACAAAGAAAACGAACTGAAAATACAAAAGTAAATGAAACACCATTACCAAAGAAACTGTACTGTATCATGTACACCGTTTATGGCACCAGGGCACATTCAGCAGCCGCCAGCACAGCCGAACCAGACAGATGTCGAGGCGGGTTCCGACGGTGACCACGTAGACTGGCAACCATTGCCCGAACAAGGCAAAAGGAGATCTTCGCCCGTACAAAAGTCATCATAACCGGGAAAGGCTCACGGCGCTTTTCACACAGCTTGCTGGCAATCCTGGCGAAGAGGGCCGAAGCAGCTTTCCCCTGGCCGCCTGTGGTTGCAAAAACCACGGGAACAAACGAGGAATGCTCCACCTCCAGGACTCGCCGTTCATACTTACGCCTCTTCTCCTGCTCGTGCTTTCTGTAGACAGACGGGAGAGTAAGGTTTCGGTTGGAGGGGACAAAAGGGTTAAACACCCGAACATCAAACATTGTCCTCTCTAACCTACTCCCATACACTCCACGTGCTGCTACATCAAGACGAGCATGAGCCTCCGTGTTGGCCGACCGGAGAGGGAATGTTTCACCAAAGAGGGGTTCCAACTCTGGCTCCACGCTGACGTCATGCGCAACCTCACGCAACAGATTAGCGGTTAGATCCCGGAGCTCGTTGTGGCGCATCCCAGTGAATCCTCCGATGGCACATGATAGGGCATGGGTGGTGTCGAAGGGCTTTCCACAGGTGCAGTGAGACGGCAACCGGGGAGGGGTCCAGCCGTAGCGCAGACATAGGGCATCCCGGAAGCCAGCCTTGTGGATGGTAAACTGGAACCGGCGAGATGGCCGACTAGTGAGCCAACTGGAGGCACCTTTCTCTGCGGCTAGATCCAGAGTCCGCCTGTGGTCGTCACTCAGGGTATCTCTGAGGGAGGAGAGGGCCATTGCCTGATCTTGGTGATTAGCTGTGCGTTGGGCCGCCTTGGCTGCCTTGGTGGCAGCAACAACTTCCTCGATGGATTCCTCCTGTCGAAGGAGCTGCTCGACTAGAGGTCTGGTGACAGCCGTAGACGTGTCGTACTGCTGGGAAAGGGTCCCTGGGTTTAGCATTCCCAAACCACCATGACGACACGGAAGCGCCAGGATGGCACATTCTTCCTCGCCGGGGGCCTGGCGACCAGTCAGTGCAGGGAGGAAAACTTGGCTGATGGAGTTTTCCAGCGGTGTTAGGAGGTCCGCGATGGCTGGCATTGTCCTCGCAAGGAATGACCACTTATGGCGGAGACCATGGGTAAGGACAGCGTAAGCAGCCTGAGGTTGAGACGCCGCATGTTTGGCGAGGGTCTGCAGCTCTGTGCACCATGTGTCAACCTTCTGCGACACGTAGCCGTCGCAGAACAGGGCAGAGCCTAGGGCAGCACCAAGATGACGATAGCCGTCCGTCCGGATGTTAACCCCGGTTGTGGCAAACAATTCTGTTGCTAGCGCAAGATGTTGTGGCTTCACGAGGAGAACGGACTTTGATGGGTTGATGTCGTAACCATACCTGGTGCCTCGATCTACTAGGATGGACCACCAGGTGCGCATTCGTCGGAGAGCGCCGGCTGAAGTTGCGTCATCGGCATACCAGGACTGCATGGCCCCAGCTGCGGCGGCTTCCCGGATCAGTGGCACTGTGCCAAGCGCATACATTGGCATAGCCAATGGGTCTCCTTGAGTGGTGCCCTCAGAAGACAGGATCACCTCTTCTCCAACATACAGGTGAGCTGGGGAGCGGTAGGTGTTGATAACAGCTGGCGCGAGCTCAGGACATAGCCGCTGAACATTGCGCAGGCAAACAGCTCTATTTAGGCGATTGAATGCGTTCGTTGCATCCGCGAACAGGACTCCCTCCGTGTGGTCATCATCGAAGGTGGTCTTCACCGCATGAATGGCGGCTTCCACGCCACACTCTTGCCCACCGCATAACTGCAGACAGCCAACAGCACTCTCTACTGCCGAGCCAACAATTTGAAGTATGGCTTTGCCCAGAATGCGGCGGACGACTTCCCCGATCCCGACAGGCCGAACACCTGGCTGCTTGTCCAAAGGCACTAGACGGCAAGCCACATAAGCTTCCAGTGAGATGGGGTCCACATACTTGGTAGCTATTCGCCTGGCACAGGTAACCAGAGCATCGCAGAGTGCATCCGAGGCTGAGCGGAAGGAGGTGCAAATCTTTCGCCAATTGGCTGCGTCCATGCCTGAAGGCCCGGCTGCACCATGCGTGCGCAGCGCAGCTTGGCGAATAACGTCCCTATTGAGTGCCGTGAAGATGACCGGATGTGGTTGGGGCAGAGGCTCTCCGTCCATAACTGCGTCTTCGTTTAGAGGTGATGCTGCTGGATGCTTCTCTCGAAGAATCTCTCGAACTGTGTGGTCACCTATGACATTGTCAAGGCGATGCAGGTCGCCCTTACTGTCGCCGTCAAGCATACGTGTGGCAGAGCCTATCTTTCCATCCATGACCAAGGCGGCAAACCTCCTTGCTTCACTATCGTCTTTTGCACGCTCTTCCCTGCTGAATTTGTTTGTAGCCTCTCGTATCTGTTGTTGGATTGTACGAGCTTCAGTCATCAACTCATCGATATCTCCAGTGTCCCAGCTCGACAGTCTGCGTTGGAGGCAATCAGCATGCTCTCGGCTGTCTACCATACGATATGGCTGTTGAAGCAGTACCTGTGTAGCCACCATCGCTACCTTGATGGACACACCCTCGCCTGCCGCTGCATCACCAAAGCACTGGTATAGACGAGCTATGATATTAACATACTTCTCACCAGTTGCGCCCGATGGGACACTAAACAGGTTCGGGCGGAAGTGAACTGCTTCAGCATACGCTGCGTTGATCACCTGGCGGGATGAGTCGAGATCAAAATTCCCTATGCGTAGGTCACACTCTGCGTTCTGGTAAGGTGGCAAAGGAAAGCGGGGTTCTTCCCTGGGCTCATCGTCCGCCAGTGTCGCTAGGAGAGCTACTTGGCTGTCCGTGACTGTGCCGTGGGTCACCTGATCCCGTACGTGAAGGAGCTCAGCCGAGTCAGCACTGGAGTTAGCAGGGTCTTGTACGGGGGTGCTGTGCCCCGCTAAGGGCCGATTCCCACTACGGTACCGTGAGTGCCGTGCCGTGAGTACCCATGGTGATTTGCTCACGTGAGGGGCAGTTTTGGCGCGAGTTCATTCCGTGGCTCCTGCCGTACCGCGCCGTGGACATTCCGGTGCCGAGGGTCTCTGGGGGGTGGAAATGGCATGCCGTGGTATTCCGTGAGGTCGAATGCAGTGAGTAGTAGGTATTTTACTACTCCCTGAAAGGAAGTTTTTTCTTTCTTTTGTATTTGTGGTACGAAGTTTTTTCTTGGCTTTTGGCTTTTCGATTGGTTGATTCTTGAGCTTTCTCCAGTCATCTCCCCCGCTATTTTCCCTCAGGACCAAAGTCAGAAATTGATAAAAATGGTGATCCGGCCTGCCGACGGAATGCACGGAATGACTGTGCGCAGGTGTAAATCACTCTCAGCTTCAAGCTCGTACCGTGGGGTACACGTGACCTACCCAAATCGTCGGCACGGCACTCACGGTACCGTAGTGGGAATCGGCCCTAAGGGCCGATTCCCACTACGGTACCGTGAGTGCCGTGCCGTGAGTACCCATGGTGATTTGCTCACGTGAGGGGCAGTTTTGGCGCGAGTTCATTCCGTGGCTCCTGCCGTACCGCGCCGTGGACATTCCGGTGCCGAGGGTCTCTGGGGGGTGGAAATGGCATGCCGTGGTATTCCGTGAGGTCGAATGCAGTGAGTAGTAGGTATTTTACTACTCCCTGAAAGGAAGTTTTTTCTTTCTTTTGTATTTGTGGTACGAAGTTTTTTCTTGGCTTTTGGCTTTTCGATTGGTTGATTCTTGAGCTTTCTCCAGTCATCTCCCCCGCTATTTTCCCTCAGGACCAAAGTCAGAAATTGATAAAAATGGTGATCCGGCCTGCCGACGGAATGCACGGAATGATTGGGCGCAGGTGTAAATCACTCTCAGCTTCAAGCTCGTACCGTGGGGTACACGTGACCTACCCAAATCGTCGGCACGGCACTCACGGTACCGTAGTGGGAATCGGCCCTAAATCACTCTCAGCTTCAAGCTCGTACCGTGGGGTACACGTGACCTACCCAAATCGTCGGCACGGCACTCACGGTACCGTAGTGGGAATCGGCCCTAAAGGAGATCTACCTGAGAGGCTGGCTGTCGACAGTTGGAGAGCAGGCGATCGATCGCGACGGTGGGTATTACTATCCTCCGCTGTCGGTCGAGTAGCTGGTTCGAAAACTGGTACGGTACGGGTCACTGACGCTGTGGGCGGTGGTTGTTGAGATGACGGTTGAGACGGTTGGGATGTCGGGCCGGGTGAGCCATAATCGAGGCTGCCATGGTAAACAATTCAACAATTTGGGTTAGCTTCTTGTTGAGTACGGAATGCGGAAGTGACGTTCTTGTTTGGGAAGTAAAAAGTTTTTCTTCTCTCAATTTTGATACACAACGGCCAAGTGCTCCGTTTCCCCCAAAATGCTGCATCACGAGCCCAAAGTGCTGGGTTCGCGGATTGTACCGAAAATGCTCAAAAGTACCGGCATATTACACGGCCGGGGGGGGGGGGGGTACGGGGGCCTAGTTCATGCCGCTTCTCCGAAACTATATGGCTACCTTGCCGCACCCACCAGATGATGGCATTGTACACATGTGAAGAGTAGAGAGATATCGGATATCCCTTCGTAGATCTGTGAATGTGTGATCCCTGATCAAAACAAAAGGTCATCAGGTCATGTACCATGTGTACTGTGTTGTACTTTGCTACTGAACTTTGCGGTGGCATGTACTGTTGTAGACCTATAGCTCTACGACACCGGCCTGATCGAAAGACAAGATGCACAAGGTGAACTCGACTGCGGCGTATGTATGCCGACCCCACATGGCCATCTGCTCAACTTCTCCACGCTCAGTTTTGGCTAGAGGCCTTCGACCCAATGGCAATGTCGTGATGTTTTTTAGTCCTTGGGCTGTGCAATAACAACAACGATAACCAGTAAACAACAACCAAAAGTCCAATCCAGCTAGGTAGAAGACAAAACTAGGCCTCGGATCCAGCAACTCCCCAGCTAGCTACAGTCCTTTTCAAAACTATAGACGCGTACCTAGGCAAAAACCGTTATGCCAGCATCTATACCACATAAAGTCTGTGATCACTTTGTGCATAATTTTTTCCAAATTGGGCGTCTGTTATCCAATCCTTTAGAAACTATATGAGAGTAATTAATTGTGGAGCGATCCTGAGCAATATTCCGAAAACTTTTCTCAAAAAGTTCCAGCCAAATTTGAAATATTTCAAAAACCCTACGCGTCTATAGTTTTGAAATGCACTGTAGGCAGTGTAGCTACATGTAGCTTGTACGGTAATCTTGTTAAAAATTCCCTGGCCACAATTTAATATTACAATCAGTGACGGCTCGGGCACACGACAGGAACCGTGGAGACGGGAGCAGACTCGATGGCGGTGGTACTGCGCTGTTGTTTGGCAGCGTTGATGCTGTTTGTGGCCGGCCAGTGTGATGCAAGAAGCCTCCCCACTGAACAAGGTGCGTCTTGGAAATCGTGTTGTTTTATCAGTTCACTTTTCAAAAACTTTTAATTCAATTCGAATGCAAAGTAGCTGTTGCCAACCACACTCAATGTAATTTACGTAATGTTTCCTGTGCACCTTTGTCATTTTCGTGTTCGTTCAACACACAAATGGGAAAGTCTGCCGTTTAACTCGTCCCGTTTTCACTTAGTTGTGCGGAAATCCGTTTCGAACCTGAACTAATTGGCATTCCGTTTGATAGTGCATGTTGCTCTTCATCGCCCTGAGATGCTAAGTCAGAGCGTCGAATGCGTGTATACGTGTCTAGAATGCAATTTTCATATGTGCAAGGCCTTTAAAAGGTGGCTTGCATTTGCAATGTATCATAGACTGCATATTTAGCATGAGTTGGTGAGCAGAAATACTGAGATCATGTCTGGAGTGCATTCAGTGAGTAGCAGGCCATCTCCATGCACTCTTGTCGCCTGGTGCATTCGAATGCAACTCAACTTTCCCCACCTGCCTTATATGCGATTGATGATCGGTTCTGGACTGCTACTGTACAACCAAATAAGGAGAGAATTTGGGTGCAGGTCGTACAAGGACATAGGTCATTCAATGGCCAGCACATCCAGAAACAGTGGACACAACTGGCTCTGCATGATCTGGATGCAGCGAAGTGGCGAATTAGGCTAGAAAGACAAAGTTAGAGGGGCACTCCGGGAATTTTTTCGGTGGTGTGTTCTCTTCATGGGGGCTTTATATGGCCCCCAAGGAATGGGAAATCGCGAAAACTAGACCCAAAAAGTCGATATATGAAGCCAGGGAGGGCCAAGTTTGTCTCCTCTTTTGATGGTTTGATGACGTCACATGTGCTTAGTATTCAAATTCTAGTATTCAAATTCTCTGCATTTGAAGATCTTAGTTTTTTTTTTAATTTTCTGGTGATGAACAAGGATGCTTGGTCAACATTCCCAAGCTTCACAACTGCGACCATACTCTAAGGAACCTGAAGGACCTCCTGAGGTGCCCCTGCTAGAAGCGCAGCCTGATGAGGGCCAGGAGATTGGCGCGGACAACTTCACTGGTCGACAAGGAAATGACGGTTGGTGTTCCTGCCAGAAATGTGGGGTGATGCGGACGGCAGTCGATTACTTTTGCTGTCGAGAGAGCGCTGCAGCTGTTAGCACTGGCAGCCCTTTGACATGCGTTACACCTGTGTCTGCTCTAGGATTGTAGGACACATGTACACATGTACCTGGCGCTGTCTCACCAGCCGAGTCACATGCTTTAACTGGTTGGTTGGTGTATTTTAATTCGGACAATAAACGGGAACTATAGTCCATTTCAAAAAGATTAGCAATCAGGTTTTGGTCTTAAAAAGTATGAAGATAAGGGAAATTTGGACAACAAAGTACATAGAATGGCTTGTTTGGACACGGCAAATTGTTCTGTGAAGGTATCGGAACAATTGGACCAGCCGTTAAGGAGTTAGAATTTCGGCCAGGTTTCCGGCCTTTTCCCGTGGTTTACAATTTGCCTTTTCTTATCAAAACCCACGATTTATCCTTTCCTTTTTGGCTTTGTGGTTATGAATGCTGTCTGCTGACCATGAAGTTGTGAGTTCAAATCCCAAACTATCTTCAAGTCAAACTTTTTTTTCATTCTTTTGGTGATCACGCTGGTACAAAAAGTACAAGCCAAAGTAGGTTGCTGCGCCAAACGACTTGTTGTTGGAGCTGGCGTTTCCTGCCGAACTTACTGACACTTGACTGGTTCACGCCATGTGAACACACCCACAACACTGAAATGGTGTGAGTGAACACGGAAGTCATTGCGCTGTAGCTACGTGTTGTTGAATACAACGGCACATCGATCGATCGATTTCTGTTTGACAATTATTTTAGTATTTCAAGATTTCAAGATCGCCAATTTATTTGAATTTAGGAGTCAACACCGTCTTCTATCAGCTTTCACAGGCGTCTGCTTTTCTCAAAATGTCGTCGAAGTGACACGGATAGCTTTGCCAAGTCATGGCCTTGGGAATGAGTCTGAGTCGATGTCGTTTTCGTCACACTGTGAGAGTAAATTGCATCGCAGCTCAAAGAAATAGACCGATCCCCTTATTATTGTCTGGGTTCGAGCAAGGGGGCAACTCCGCAGTCGCGTGGGATCCTGCTGCACACACGCGACCAACCTCACCGCGGCTGTGCGTGACTTCTCGCATGCGAAGTGCAGAGCACACGAGATCTACATGCAGTGCAAGCCCGTCTACAAAAAAATGCCACAAGGACTTTTGATTTGAGCTGTTTTGTTTTTGTTTAGACGTCTTCCTTTTTACGACTTCAGGATGCCTTCTCAGGATCATTGCTGCGTTCCTCACTGTCAGAACAGGAGGACGAAGCAAACAAGTCATTTCACTCCTTTCCTCGTGTGGAGCCACAGCGGCCTGGAGCAAGCGGATCCAGGCTATTCCCCGTGAGGAAGGACGTAGTTTTAGGGTCACTCTGAATATTTGAGTTGCAGCGATCATTTCGATTCCGAAATCGAAATCGTTTTGCCCAGCTCTACAAGGACAGGATGAGTCCAGGAAACCAAACAGCTGTCCTACGGTACCAGGTTTGCTTTTCGCAAGAGAGTGGAGTCTGGACGCCCTGCTCCCCATGATCGCAAAACAGTATTTGCTGAGCCTAGTGCAGTTCGGTCATGGAAGTGCAGCGTCTGCATCACGAGCTCCCCATGCTCCGCAAACCAGTATTTTGCTGAGAGGCAACGGCACTTTGAGTTGGAAAGGAACCTGGCTTAGTGCAGCTTGGTCCTGTAATGGAAGTGCAGCATCTGCATCAGGAGTTGGCAGCAAGTAGAGCTCGTGTACACAGTCTCGTGGAGCAGTTGGACGATGTGAGGACTGGGGTGAAGAAAGCCGAAAAACAGCTTACGTACAATAACATAAAGAAAGACTGTGAGCCGCTCCAGTTTCTGACTGGTTTGCATTCAGGTGTTTGGACCGCTCTGTGGGACTCCTTTGAGCCTAGCCGAGAAAATGGACTGCGCCGCGCCAGATCTGCGAAGACGGAAGCTGAGGGACGGCGGATACAGTTGGAGGTGGCCGTAAATCGCCAATGAGCATGTAATGGAGGATCAGCTGCTATTGGCATTGATGTGTCTAAGCCTGGGCCGAATGGAACAGAAGCTGGCATGCGTGGCACAAGTTAACCATCCGTTTCACGGTATATAGCTAGCTGAGCTGGAAAGATGTCTTGTTCCTCCGTTTGGGCATGATCCCCATCTGGGTCAGCTGGCGAGATGTTCAGTCATCAATGCCATGTACTGCAAGACATTCTGCAATGGGGATGAAACAGTTCTATTTTGCCATGCACTTAGGGTTCTCGCAGCGGCACGGCACAAGACCCAACAGATCCTTGCGCTCTTGTTTTCTCCCATGGTAACATTGCCAGTCACAACACCCGGTAGCCAGTCGCAGATGCAACCAAATCAACCAGGTTCTTTTTTTCCAATACTGAAACCAAAGGTATACCAATATTTGCATCGAATGCAGTGATGATTTCAATACTGTTCACTAGTACAACGCATTACCAGACTGGCATATAATCATGATAATATTATCCATTTCGCAATCACTGTCATTGCTTTCTTAGATCTCCAATCATCAATATCGGACCATAAAGTTTTAAACCCTCTACTAGCATCATCTTATATTATTTCATCATTAGTATCCTGCTACTATCCTCCTCTAACGATGAGCTTGAAGAAACGAAACAGCTGTCTAGAGGCGTAAACAATATCTGTCAACGGAAGTGTCCTTGCTGTGCTGGTGTGTTTATGCTTCGTGCATTAGTTCGGCCAAGAGCGCATGATGGTGGCGGGTTGAGGATGTAGTACAGCGAAGTATGACCGAAAGCTCTGTCACGATGTATTTTATTAGGAAGGTATAGAAACGCAAAAAAAACTGTATCTTCATCTTGGGCGTAAACAGCCCGTCTCGCATTAAATATACTAGAAAAATTATAGTTCACTCAGAACATGCAGTCTTCCTAAGAGAGAGAGGGAGGGGGGGGGGGGGGTATATTCATGGGTTCGAAAGAACAGCACACACACTTTGCTGCAGACAGCGGCAAGCTTTGGCCCTCGTGCTTCGAAGAGGGAGCAATCCACTGCGCTACGCTTGCGATTAACAGCAAGCTTCAACTTTTCAAAGGTACGACTCATCACTGGCTCTGGGGTAATGTTCCTGGAACAAATGCCCTATTGCCGACTGAGGGCCAGGGAGCACGCAATCTGCCTTCCTGGGCGAGAACTGTTCCAGCACAAGAAGCAGCACGAATACATGCTGACAAAGACCACCATCACCACCAGCCGACACACAGCACACTGTTCTTCAAACACAATCCACTCCGTCCATGTGTTTGCACTGTCCTACTCTAGCTCTTCACGCTCAACAAATACCACGCACTGCTTATCGTTTTTTTTTGCTTCCTCTGGGTTGGCTAGCCCTTCGACTTGACAAAACAGCGATCACCACTGCACTGCTATCGTCACCTCATAGCAGTCGCTTCCACTAGTGGCTTTTCCTGTCTTTGCAAGGTGTCCAAGGATGGCTGCTGTTGTCACTACAGCCAAATCAGAAGTACTTTAGTGGCTGATGTCCAACCAGATCGTTGGAAAATCGATTTTTCCACTTCGGCGCTGCTGATCGCGATCGCGACTTGGCAGCACCACGGTTACCTTCATAGAAGATGGCTCTGGAGAGGAAAAGGCAGACCAGAAAAAGGTTACTATTGTCTTCAGCACCGATCTCAAGGAGAAAGAAATACGGTCTGCTAAAGCCTAGGCACAAAATAAATCTCAAAAACACGATTCACGATTCGAATATTTCAACAACAACAAAACTCACCTCTGGAGTAACTCCTGTTTGTGGCCCGAGATCGTTCCCTCCTGATCCCGCGCCTTGAAAAATCCTACAGCTGCATCACAGTCCATGTCTCTCTCGGAGACTCTGCTCCTACCAGCAGGAGGTTCAGCACCGCTCGAAGCCATCGCAAACTACTTGAACTCAGCAGAAGATATTCCAAAACAAACCTGAAACACACTGTCAAAGATGCTGTCACGTTCAAAAACTAGCTCGATCGCGAGTGAGGTTGCCCCCGTGCTCGAACCCAGTATAATAAGGGGATCGGTCTATTGGGCACGAAACGAATTGGGACCCATCCCGCTCGTCAACATTTACCACACTTTCGACATGTCCTCTCTGACTCCATATCGATACGAGGAAGAACTCGTTTCTTGTAAACCAGACGTACATGTACGTGCCGACGTGAGTGAGTTGTCATTTTTCATGCTGTCGCGCGGATTATTTCTTCGAGTTCACAATGAGTTTTCCAGCCAGCTCTCGAGCGCGCATACGGTAAGACGGCAAACTCCCCGGGCGATCGCCAGGATTGCTAATCTTTTTGAAACTGACTGTAGGCCCAATGATATAAAGGCGGATGGATAAGCCGCATCTGAAAAGAGAGGACAGGAATTAGAAAATTACGAAAGAAGAAGAAGTATCTGACACATACAAGCCATGTAGTCAGTCCTTTCAAAGTTCGAAAGTGTAAAGTACCAACCGGGTCACAGGTGACCCGGTACTTTATTTTCAACCGGGTCCAAGCGCCGCCCAACCGGGTGGATTACCCGGCTCACCCGGAGCTGGAGCAGACACTGTACACATCACCCCGACTTCGCGTCAGCTTGTCTAAACAAAACTGTTCTGACCATATGCCCCACGGCGTATAGAGAATTTCGGGATCCTCGTACTCGGACCAGTGAAGTCGTCCGCTCCAATCTCCTGGCCCTCATCAGGCTGCGCTTCTAGCAGAGGAGTGCCCCTTTAATAAAGCAATGAATAAAACTATGTGTGCACCCATAGCAACAATTGAAGGGTTCGAGAACGTTTTCTTGTCACAATTATCAATGGATACTCATGACTGAAGGTAATATCAAAATAGTATTTATATGCTTGGAGTGACGAAAACAAGGATTCAATTCGTGTACATGTACATGTACATCCTTCAAAGCGGTGAACCCCTTGATAGGCGACAAGCCTCTGGGTCATCCTAATAAAGATATTATTTAATAACCGCAATCAATAGAACTAGCTGAACCGACATTTGTGTACTTTATTTATGCAATGTAAAAACGGTGGAGACGATGTGCAATAAAACGATGAAAATATGAAGAAATGGTGTAGGGAAAAATATGGATTCAAACAAGTTTTCGTACAACACTCATCAGGAATCGTCGTTGTACTAAAGGACACTGAAACAAAAATTGAACTATTATAGAAAATCTAAGTTAGAGAAATAACACTAAGAGCAACAGCAGTGAAATTTACAAGTGTGAATTTTAACAATCAAAGCGAGAAATGAACAAAGGAGAAAGGAAGGAAAGACAACGTGATAACACATAACAGCAGTACATTACACCTAGAACATTAAAGGGGAAGTATACCCTAAAATCAAATTTTCACCAGTTGTAGTCTTCTGGGTGCTGAGTCGAATGGTCTTGGTCCGAGGAAGCTGCGACGCTCCCTTCCTACTTGAATCCCAATCGAACTCGCGCACTTCCACCGAAACTGGGTGACTGCGCCCTACTAGATGGGGATTTGTATGCAAAATGTCACTAAAAGCGCCATTTCGTTCTTATAAAAGCACGGATGACCGCGATTGGCCCATATGTTGTAGTCTTTTGGACGCTGAGTCGACTGGTTTTGGTCCGAAAAGGCTGCGATGCAGCGTTCCTCCTTTATTCCCAATCGAACATGGTTGAACAAGCGGTCACGTGCTCCTGGGTGCCCAAATCACCTGGTCACCGCGCCAGCAGGTGACAACTTTCACACCAAGGTTCAACTCGAGTTCAACTCGAGTGACAGGACTGCACCCAAAAAAGGTCAAACAGGCTAGTAAGTTGTACCCTGCAGGCACGGTGACCAGGTGACTGGC
Source organism: Sycon ciliatum (assembly GCF_964019385.1). Lineage (NCBI taxonomy): Eukaryota > Metazoa > Porifera > Calcarea > Leucosolenida > Sycettidae > Sycon > Sycon ciliatum. Next base: position 12,265,476 of record NC_088652.1, read on the forward strand.
GTACGCAGGAGCACGTGACCGCTTGTTCAACCATGTTCGATTGGGAATAAAGGAGGAACGCTGCATCACAGCCTTTTCGGACCAAAACCAGTCGACTCAGCGTCCAAAAGACTACAACATATGGGCCAATCGCGGTCATCCGTGCTTTTATAAGAACGAAATGGCGCTTTTAGTGACATTTTGCATACAAATCCCCATCTAGTAGGGCGCAGTCACCCAGTTTCGGTGGAAGTGCGCGAGTTCGATTGGGATTCAAGTAGGAAGGGAGCGTCGCAGCTTCCTCGGACCAAGACCATTCGACTCAGCACCCAGAAGACTACAACTGGTGAAAATTTGATTTTAGGGTATACTTCCCCTTTAACGGCCGAGCTTGGCCGCACTAAACACGACACGTTACTTGAACAATTTCAACCCAATTATACTATCTTTCTGTACACACAAATTAGGCTTATACAGACGCTGATAGATAGCTTCCAAAACTTTTAACTGTAGTCCATAACCATGACGACCACGGCACAATACAGTGAACGAAGAGTCGGAATACGAATTGCAACAATCAGGACTAGCTAGCAGATGATTGTACACTGAAGACTTGCTACCACGAAACCTACGCACAACACTAACACTCTCACCGGCACTCTCACCATCACTCCCATCACTGCTCTCCGACTCACTGCTCCCTCCGCCGTCCGTTCCATCCTCCGCTTCCTCTGTACTCTCTCTGTCTCGTCCATCCCGCCTGACCGGGTCCATTGAACTCAACTCGGCCGTCACCCTGCTATCACGTCCCTCCTTTCGCCCTTGTCCGCTGAGTGCGTAGCTTCTGTTGTAGTTGGCTGTTGATCATCTTGGTCTTTCAATTATGGGCTTGGATGGTGGATTAGTTGTGGTTGCTGTAGATTGCGTTGTTGGTGTTGGTGTGGGAGCTACTGATATGCAAGGTGGGTCTTTTTGAGTCAGCATTTGTAGTGTTAATGCAGCTGTCAGTGTTGCTCGCGGTCTGCCACTGGCAAGCTCCACCGCCACAAGAACCGATGGCGGAGGATCAGGAGGAGGCAGTGGGACCGGGACCGCAAGCGGCACCGCCTCAGCCAAAGCCGCCGGGGGCACTGACTTGTTTGAATCCCTATTTTTCCCTACGCCATTTCTTCACATTTTCATCGTTTTATTGCACATCGTCTCCACCGTTTTTACATTGCATGAATAAAGTACACAAATGTCGGTTCAGCTAGTTCGATTGATTGCGGTTATTAAATTATTGTCTCCTCGCTGTGTGTTCAAAGATATTATTATTATTATTAAGACAGTAGCACATAGTTTCCATTGATAAGTGACAAGAAAACGTTCTGGAACCCTTCAATTGCTGCCTCCACGTCGCCTGTTCAAAGACAAACATGTTGCTACTGTAAACCTTTATTCTCACAATTGTCCAGCGGCCAATAGGAGATAGAAAATTGGAAATTTATGCTACTGGGTTGTTGTTGTTGTTGTTGTTGTTGTTGTTGTTGTTGTTGTTGTTGTTGTTGTTGTTGTGTGTGTGTGTGTGGGGGGGGGGGGGGGGGTAGGACTTGTTGAATTGTGTTTGTAGTCACCAATCACTGTAAACCAACAAGACACACCAGCAATCCATGGATATCAATTTCGAATTTTTGCGGATCATTGCCTGAACAATGGCTGCGTTCGACTATGCACTTGAATCGACTCATGAATCCATGCGCATGCATTCAAGTCGTTCGATTTTCATGTCATGAGCCCTGGAATCGGTTCGGAATCCATTCACCCTATCCATTCACATGGGGTGATGTGAATAGCACGAATCAATTCATGAATGAATTCATGAATTTATTCGCGGGCATAATCGAACGCACTCACTGACTCAGTGTGATATCGCTCGTACCCATTTCTTCTGGATGAAACCGAGTGCAGTACACGTGTGCACACCTGAATACAATGCAACACTAGTAGAACATTTTTTAATAGTCTACTAGTTACCGTCTCTACGTCAAAGTCTCATGTGCATCGATGCAATTATCGGAAAGCTGTGATGTAATCATCAGGAGACAATGATGTAATTATCGGGAAACTATGATGTATCAGGAGACAATGCTGTGATCATCAGGAGTAATCATTGGTAGACTGATGTAATTTTCAGGAGGCAATGCTGTGATCACCAAGGGACTATGATGTAATCGAAAGGAGACTCTGCTTGACTGAAGAGTGTACACTGGGCTGTATCCTACACTACAATGTTTGTGATGTTGCCATGGTACCTTGGGGGGGGGGGGGGGGGAACAGGGCATATGATAAGAAATTCGAAGTGCTCGGACGGCATGTCCTTTCATTTCCATTTTTGGCCAGACATGTCCGGACGTATCAAAACCCTTAAAAATATCGCCAACGATTTCAACACCGCTGCACGATGTGCTCTGCAGAACATTCCAGCAATAAAACACACCAGTGGCCATAATGTGCATACATGTATGTACATGATTATCAAATAATCTACGTGGAGATAATAATTTTAATATGGCTATGAATAGGATGAAGGCCGCAGACATCACGCAACCACGTTACTTGTTTGACATGTATTTACTGTGTATTTTATAACAAAATTGTATCTTGTTGTTATTTCTAACACCTTTCTATTTACAGTACTTAACTTCAGTTTCTTTGGTTGTATCCTTAGTTCCGTATTTTTTTCCCACTGATGATAGGAACAAGAAAATCGATTATGGGTTTTCAATAATATTTTTGTTATAAAATACACAGTAAATACATGTCTAACAAGTAACGTAGGTGCGTGATGTCATCGGCCTTCATCCTATTCATAGCTATTAGGGGTGAAACGAGTATCTATTTTGACCAATCGATCACTCGTTCATAATATTCGATCGAGTATCCGATTATTTTGAGTATTTTATCAAAATTCAAAAGCACTAGATTTGCGAGTTCTCGCCCAATCCGGAAGAAATTATCTGTGAACATCGAACAAAAGTCGCCAACGTCTTGTACAGAGTGTAAAGTAACGATTTTCATCAGTACTTTCATATCTCAGAACGTTACTTGCCGTGGTGATCGCATCGTCGAAGTCTTAAAATACTGACTCAAACCATGCATAACGCATGCATACCAGTGGACCAGTGGTACAACAAAAAGTTTTTGAAAAATACAATGCCAATACTAAAAAATAAAAATAAAAAAATAAAATAAAATAAAACGATCTAGTGCAAACTTTCGAATACTCGCTCGTTTGAAATTTTCGAACGAATACTCGAATATTCGAACTAATTGTTTCACCCCTAATAGCTATACATGATTATCATAATTATTATACATAAAATGAATTGATCAATTATTCCGTAAAACTCTGTTATGTGCGGTGTGCAATTGAGATATTTTCCGATGATCAATTATTATTATTTTTATTGATAGACACGTGAACTATGTACAGTATAGCGCATTATCTAGCAGTACTATGTAGGATGACACGCAGTTCACCACTCATGGCATTGACGTCCTCAAATTTCTTGAGCTGACGATGAAAGCCTCGCCGAAATTCTTTCCGCTTTTCACTTGCTCCTCGAATTTGACGCCCACCGCGCATTTCAGAATTTCCACCAATTGCCGGTCATCTTTCTGTCGCTCGTACCTCAGCCAGACGGAGGTACACAGTTCTGTGTCACTATCGGAAACCCTTTTGCCACAAGTAGACGTTTTCACTCCGCGTGCTACTTTCTTCGCCGGAGCAGAGCTCTCACTGTCATCCTTCCTCTTTCCAAACATTTTGACAACGGCTCAACTCTTCTTATTCACCACTCGCAAACGTACTGTAGTCTCAGTACACTTACAGATCCTGGGTGCACGTGTAGTGCACGTGCATAGTACTACTTGTGCATGAGGATGTCGCAAACATGAAGAATATTGTGAACCGTGTGTCGCTGTCGCAAGTCGCATGTCGAGTCGCAGAAAGTTGTATTGTGAATCGGCTTTTAGTGTGCGAAACTCGGAGTAAAAGCACTTTTTCATCCTTTTATTATTGTTGTAACTTTACTTTTTATAGCAATGAGTTTGCGTGCTCTTGTTCTCTGTCCTGTTGCAGAATCTGGCAAGGAGCAGAGGAGCTTGCAGTGCAATGGTGGGACATATTACTACCACCCGACGGCGCTGGGGATGACCTACGCAGAGACCGTGTGCGAGCAGGATTTCGGCGGTCGCGTCATGTCCGCCAATGTAGTGGATCTCGCGTGCGGTGCGAACCTGCTCCGCATGCCAGCGTTGCAGGCGAGTAACGTCAGCGGCATTCCTGTTTTCCTCCAGAATAGCAAATCGTCGCCGCTCTTTGTCATTGGATTCTGCCACGTGTGGGACTTTAAGAGGATGACATTCAATAATCTCTGGTGCAGTGATACGCTGCCTGTGATTTGCGTCAAAGGTGAGTGTTGCTGGTCCGGGTCTTCACCGAGAGCAAAGTGTACTTGGCTGCGAATCATAGCATGCACTTCATGTCAGGTGTGCAGTGTGGGACTTTGGCATTTTCAGTTTGAACTCTGGCGTATACACAATGTGCACACCCGGCTGCAAATACTGGACCGGTGTGTATGACAGACAAGAAGGGGGGGGGGGGGAGGGGGGAGGGGGGGGGGGGCAAAAGCCCTTCTGAATTACCAAATATGGAAGGTATGAGTAATGCATGTGAGTACACTGCGATCAGCAATGCACTGTTCAACACCCCAGATGACCATGCCCCCGGTGGCTGTGTGGGGTGTTATGTGAGTACACTGGGATCAGCAATGCACTGTTCAACACCCCAGATGACCATGCCCGAGTGGCTGTGTGGGGTGTTATGTGAGTACACTGGGATCAGCAATGCACTGTTCAACACCCCAGATGACCATGCCCGAGTGGCTGTGTGGGGTGTTATGTGAGTACACTGGGATCAGCAATGCACTGTTCAACACCCCAGATGACCATGCCCGAGTGGCTGTGTGGGGTGTTATGTGAGTACACTGGGATCAGCAATGCACTGTTCAACACCCCAGATGACCATGCCCGAGTGGCTGTGTGGGGTGTTATGTGAGTACACTGGGATCAGCAATGCACTGTTCAACACCCCAGATGACCATGCCCGAGTGGCTGTGTGGGGTGTTATGTGAGTACACTGGGATCAGCAATGCACTGTTCAACACCCCAGATGACCATGCCCGAGTGGCTGTGTGGGATGTTATGTGAGTACACTGGGATCAGCAGTGCACTGTTCAACACCCCAGATGACCATGCCCGAGTGGCTGTGTGGGGTGTTATGTGAGTACACTGGGATCAGCAGTGCACTGTTCAACACCCCAGATGACCATGCCCGAGTGGCTGTGTGGGGTGTTATGTGAGTACACTGGGATCAGCAGTGCACTGTTCAACACCCCAGATGACCATGCCCGAGTGGCTGTGTGGGGTGTTATGTGAGTACACTGGGATCAGCAGTGCACTGTTCAACACCCCAGATGACCATGCCCGAGTGGCTGTGTGGGGTGTTATGTGAGTACACTGGGATCAGCAGTGCACTGTTCAACACCCCAGATGACCATGCCCGAGTGGCTGTGTGGGGTGTTATGTGAGTACACTGGGATCAGCAGTGCACTGTTCAACACCCCAGATGACCATGCCCGAGTGGCTGTGTGGGGTGTTATGTGAGTACACTGGGATCAGCAGTGCACTGTTCAACACCCCAGATGACCATGCCCGAGTGGCTGTGTGGGGTGTTATGTGAGTACACTGGGATCAGCAGTGCACTGTTCAACACCCCAGATGACCATGCCCGAGTGGCTGTGTGGGGTGTTATGTGAGTACACTGGGATCAGCAATGCACTGTTCAACACCCCAGATGACCATGCCCGAGTGGCTGTGTGGGGTGTTTATGGTACAAATTACGTCACTGTGCAATGGGCTTATGACTGTGCACCCGTGAGTTTTGGGCTTATGACTGTGCAACCATGAGTTGTTCTCCGGACCTTTACGGATGTCATGTTGCTGTTTGGATTCTTTCAGATGCGTCTCTTCCCAGCACTGGCGGTGCAAGCTCTGCTAATGCCGCCTCCAATAGATCCTCTGAAAGCACAAATCCGATTGGAAATTCCATGCAGCCTTCACTTCCTCCAGACATTGTTGCTCTCCCACCGGTGAATGTGAATGTGCATGATAACACAACAACTTCTCCTGGCAGTAATTTCGGCAGTGGGAACACCACGTCTACAGCACCGAGTGTTAGCGATTATGTCATGCCGTCAGTACCCAGTGTGGTCGATGATGTCATGTCGCCAGTACCCAGTGTGGTCGATGATGTCATGCCGCCAGCACCCAGTACATTCGATGTCATGCCGACGGTACCAAACATGTTTGATATGCCGTCAGCACCCAGCGTGGCTGATAATACCATGCTGTCGGTACCCCGTATGGTCGATGATGTTATGCCGATGGTGCCCAACATGTTTGATATCTTGCCGTCAGAACCCAGTGCAGTCCCTTATGTCATGCCGTCAGTGCCCAATGTGGTTGATGATGTCATTCCGGCAGTACCCCGTATGGTTGATGATGTCATGCCGTCAGTACCCCACATGAGCGATGATGTCATTCCGGCAGTACCTCGTATGGTCGATGATGTCATGCCGGCAGTATCCCGTATGGTCAATGATGTCATGTTTAGAGCACCAGATGGCGGCGATGGAGTCACAACTACCAGTCCTCGGGGACCAACTGATGCTGTGCCCAAATTGCCCGATGTTATGCCGTCAGTACCCCGAATGGTCGATGATGTCATGTTTAGAGCAGAAGACGGTGGCGATGGAATCACAACCACCAGTCCCCCGGCAACAACAGACACTGTGCCCAAACTATCCGATGATGTAATGCCGCCAGTACCCCGAATACTCGATGATGTCATGCTTAGAGCAGAAGACGGTGGCGATGGAATCACAACTACCAGTCCCCCGGCAACAACAGACGCTGTGCCCAAACTGTCCAATGATGTAATGCCGCCAGTACCCCGAATACTCGATGATGTCATGTTTAGAGCAGAAGACGGTGGCGATGGCATCACAGCCACCAGTCTCCCGGCAACAACAGACGCTGTGCCCAAACTGTCCGATGATGTAATGCCGCCAGTACCCTCAATACTCAATGATGTCATGTTTAGAGCAGAAGACGGTGGCGATGGAATCACAACTACCAGTCCCCCGGCAACAACAGACGCTGTGCCCAAACTATCCGATGATGTAATGTCGCCAGTACCCCGAAAACTCGATGATGTCATGTTTAGAGCAGACGACGGTGGCGATGGCATCACAGCCACCAGTCTCCCGGCAACAACAGACGCTGTGCCCAAACTGTCCGATGATGTAATGCCGCCAGTACCCCGAATACTCGATGTCATGTTTAGAGCAGAAGACGGCGGCGATGGCATCACAGCCACCAGTCCTCGGGAGCCAACTGATGCTGTGCCCAAACTGACCGATGGCGCTGATGGCTTCATTGGGACTGGGATCAGCGACACCATTGCTGGTCCGTCTACGAGCCGTGTTGTGAAGCACGATGTCACCACGCATTCGGCTGACATTGTGCAGAGTTCTCCAGCCAACAGATCTGAACATAGTCTAGCCGGTGCTCCGTCAGAAAAGGCAGACCCGTCAACGGACTCCGTCACGTTCGACACACAGGCAACCAGCAGCAGAGACGCTACTGAGTCGATCGGCCCAGCGGCAGCGAGCGCTGCCTCGACGCCGCAAAGCGGCTACAACCTGGCCATCGTTCTGGCCTCGATGTGCGGCATACTGCTGTGCGTCATCTTCCTTCTGGCCTGGCAGGTGAAGAACATCCGCAAGCCAACAGGTGAGCTACTTTATAAGTACAAATTTTCGTTCACGATATCTTTCGTTATTTCACTCCACCAGCAGGCGTGTTACGTACTAAATTTCGTGTTTGGTCGAGGTCTGTCACCCCGAACGTTCAGAAAAAAAACTTTAGTTTGATACAAACTTTAGTTATTTCATGCCGCCTAACGAATACTGTATAAGCAGAAATATTCGTCTGGAATTTAATTTCGTCTTTTTCGTCCAAGGCGCTCTTGGACTAAATTTAATGTCGATTTGTGCAGCTTTTCTATACACTCTTATGATCCATGGACGAAATTTTCAACCGGACGAACTCCTTTTCTTTGGATTTGGACGAAATTATTGACCGACGAAATGTTCTGCCTCTACAGTACTGTATCAGTACAAGTTTTCGTTTGGAATTAACTTTTTCTATACTGTAGAGGCAGAACATTTCGTCGGTCAATAATTTCGTCCAACTCCAAAGAAAAGGAGTTCGTCCGGTTGAACATTTCGTCCATGGATCATAAGAGTGTATGGAAGAGCTGGGCAAATCGGCATTAGTCCTACATTTAATTTAGTCCAAAAGCTCGTTGGACGAAAAAGACGAAATCAAATTCCAGACGAATATTTCTGCTTACTGTACAGTACACAGTAAGCCTGCTGAAGGGTGTGTCCTCTCTCTCTCTCTGTGTGGCTAGTGTTTTCTAAACTTTTTTTTCCCTACAAAATCCACATAGTCTCCAGATACCGTCCGGGGTGGATACTGGAGTGTGGTGGTGGGGCCCATTAAGCTCAGCCGACCAGAGGTCTCGGCTTCATAGCTCGATGGACGCGTGCAGGTACGCGAGGGTGAAATCCGACCCAAAGGGCAAAAGCGGCGCCCTGCGCCAGTTCCGATTACATCATCGTGTTCGCGTGCAGTCAACTTCGCTAATAACGACTGCGGATATAACGACAATTCGCGAATAACGACAGAATTCCCCTGCCCAGAGCAAAGTCCCATCTAACTGTTTACATATAATGAGACTTCGGGTATAAGGACACCTCGCGAATAAGGACACTTTTCTGATGCCCCGCCGCGTGTCGTTACACGCAAAGTTGACCGTACATGTATAAGTCCAGCCTCGTTCGTACCACTTCCAGGGCGTCAAGGCCGCCAAATGTGCTCTCTGGGTCGGATTTCACCGAGCGCAACTGTAGCACCGCACCTTTTCTCAATCCTCCTGCTGTCTTTTCTCGCCTACAACTTCAGGTCAGGCAAGAGTATGTGAAATCCAAAAGTGTGCAGCTGGAATGGGTTGATGTCATGGCCAAATTCCTGGATTATATCATTCTAGTGACACCGTGCATACAAGCAGGATTCGAGCAGGTCTCCAGTTGCACAGCTGAAGCTCAGTTGTACACACTTGCGTCACTACCCGCCGCTTATCCGCATCAGTCATGATGTAATCGAGGAATTTCGCCGTGACCGTATGACCGACACCCATGCAGGAAGGTCACACGTTGCACACCCCCTGGGTCTCATCACGTATGGCGCGCAAATTTAGCGTTTTCATAAATTGGGCTGATTCGCGATGAGAAACTTTTGCGTTTCTTTCTCTTCAGTCGGATCTTGTACTGTCTACAATCAATGCATGGAGAGGTTTGCAGCGATTTATATTCGCGAATGTGTGATGGTCGCGAAAATATAGCGAAATTTAACCCTTTCACCGCTAAGGACGTTTATTTACGTCCTTGAGAATGACGCCCGTCCACTAAGGACGTATATTTACGTCCTGAGTGCACATCGCGTACTGATGACCATTTTCCAACTGAAATCCGACCCCTGAGCGGTGCGCTCACATCGCAAAGACCCAGCACAGGATTGTAACACTACGAAATAGAGAGCGATAGAATGTGAACGCACCGCTCAGGGCCTCGGATTTCAGTTGCCAGCACCGTAGTAGTGTTTGCACGGCTGCATCACATCACATCACATCACATCACATCACATTGCATCACATCACATCACATCACATCACATTGCACCGCACCGCACCACAGCCCCCCCTGCACACAGACCACCAGTCCAGTTTCTTTACACCCCCACCGCAGAATGCAGAGGTCAGGGATAGCCCGGTATCAAGGAACATAAAAACCGAGAGTATGCAGCTCGACCAGGTTGCCGTGACGACGAAACGGGAGGTACTGTATAACATCAAGAGTCCATAACCCAAGAGTATGCAACTGTGATCTCTTTTCTATGGGCCAACCGCGCGGCGCGCTGCCTTAAGTACATCATTCAGCTGCAGCCCGAGCACTGCGGAAAATCAAACACCGCACTTTCCCTCCAGTTTGAAATGAACTTTCGTACGGAACTGGAGTTCACGCGCCAGAATTCAGAGATTGTGTAGGTACTGGAACGAATTGAGCAAAAACGGATGGGCTCGTGCGAGAAATTGAGAGTTTGAATGCATGCTTTCAGAGCGTGATGAAGGCAAGTTACGTAATGAAGGCAGCGCGCCACGCATGCACCCATAATCACAGTTGCATACTCTTGGGTTATGGACTCTTGATGACATGTAATTTTTGGTGTACAGTCAACTTTGTGTATAACGACACTCGGCGGGGCATCAGAAAAGTGTCTTTATTCGCGAAGTGTCCTTATTCGCAAAGTGTCCTTATTCGCGAAGTGTCCTTATTCGCGAAGAGTCCTTATTCGCGAAGTGTCCTTATTCGCGAAGTGTCCTTATTCGCGAAGTGTCCTTCTTCGCGAAGTGTCCTTATTCGCGAAGTGTCCTTATACCCGAAGTCTCACTATATGCATTACAGTTAGATGGGACTGGGCATGGGAATGCTGTCGCTATTCGCGAATTGTCGTTATATCCGCAGTCGTTATTAGCGAAATTGACTGTAGTAATTAGTAAACTTTCGGTGTCAGGGACCTGCCAGGTTTCAGGTGTATAATAGACAGCGTTCCCTGCACATACAGTGCATACTCCAGTGCCTTTTAGGTTTAATCTAGATTTAGGGGCGTCCGTAATTTTCGAAAAATTAAAAAATCCGTCCTCGTGCAAAATTGCCTCTGACCCACCCACCCACCCCCCATTTTTTCCCATTAATTTTTTGATTTTTACCGATGCCCAGCTCGAAAATAAGAACTCCTGACCCCATGTTTTCTGACTGCACCTGTGTCAAGTACTCAGTGAGTAGCTAAGTACAGTGAGTAGTAGGTCTACCGGCGTCACGGCCATGCACCGTCCTACAACTACATGAAAAGTCATGTATATCATAGTAGATACTGGTGTTAGCGACAATCGATCCTACACTACAACGTCTACAGTACAGTACACAGTCAGCTATAAAATTATATAATATCAGTGCAACAAATGTATGAAAGTCACTGGAGCAAAAAAAAGTACGAAAAATCAAAAAATTAAATTCCGCCAGCACACTCGACCACCCACCCCCTTTTTGCCTGAGGATGGATTTTTTAATTTTTCGAAAAATACGGACGACCCCTTAGCTGCCTGGTTTCTCTACCGAAACTACAGAAATTTAAGTTACACTGAAAACAACATGTTATACAGTACTACCAAGAGTCCATAACCCCCCAGAGTGTGCAACGCGCGATAGGGTCTTGTCACGACTCGTTTTCAACATTACGTCGTTTTCTTGTAGCGAATGTCGCGGCCTGCACGCGCAGCTACATGAAAATGACGTAATGTTGAAAACGAGTCGTGACAGAGATTTGTGTGGCGTTGCACACTCTGGGGTTATGGACTCTTGGTAGTACCGTATACTCCCACCAGAGCGCCCCGTCTTTCCCATGCGCCCCTCTCGGACTTCTTGTCAGGGAAGTGAAAATCCTCGTATGGCTCTGTGAAGTGTGATGCCGTACCGCACTGCAGACGCGAGCTCGACCCGGTTGAAACGTACGCAACAGTTCACACCCTCTTGACAAGGGATCACACAGACCCTGGGTTTTGATGGGTCTGTAAGACTTCCTGCTCTTGACCTTTGGTTGGTGTACGAGACACACACACACAGGTTTCGTAGGGTGAGTGATTTTTCATGTAATACTGAATGCGGCAAGTAGGACTCGCCCATCCGCCCCTCCCCAAATGGATCTACTTGAATGCTTGCGGAGGTAGGGGCGCTCTGGCCGGATTTCACGGTACTCGTAGCCCATGCATGGCAGCAAGAGTACATAACCCCCCAGAATCGGCAACGCCTGATCCAGCTCTGCATAGTATCTTGGTCGAGCGTAATCAGATCTTTGCGTCATAATACCGTACACATGATCTGAGGGGAACCCGGGGAGTCGCGGGTACTCTAGGATCAAAAACAACGGTACCCTGCCTCGAGACCGGCTTTGCGCTGGTGTGGAGTGTACGCATGACATCAGAAGATCCAATTACGCTCGACCAAGATCCTATGCAGAGTTGGATCAGGTGTTGCACACTCTGGGGGGGGGGGGGGGGTGTACTCTTGATGGCTGCAAGAAGGTGTGCGTAGTAGTGTCAGTGTAGCTGTATGATGTCGAGGACATTGCAGGTGCAGCGCTGATGAATGTGTATGACCATGGCCAAGAGTACCCCCCCCCCCCCCCCAATAGTGTGCAACTCCAGCTATGGGGCCGGCGACGGCAGAACTTCACATCACCTGATGAACCCGTACACATTATTCGCACCTGGTGCATGATAGATGCAGGGTTGTACGCAACCCTGCTTTGGGTTCAACTCTCTTGTGGTCACTTTGCACTGTTTGCCAGAGTAACCTACTGAACACTGAATGTCACGTGATGTGAAGTTCTGCCGTTGCCGCACTGGATAGAGGTTGAGCAGGCAGTTGCACACTCTTGAGATTATGTACTCTTGCCATGACTTGTATGTATGTGTGCTTGTGCGTGTCTGTGGGTTTTATATGTGTGTGTGTGGGGGGGGGGGATGCTTGCGTGTTTGGACATGTGTGTGTGTGTGTATGTGCGTACTTGCATGTTTGTGAGGAGGAGGAGGAGGAGGTACGTGTATGTGTGTACTTGCATGTTTGTGTGCATGCGTGTGTGTGTGTGTGTGTATGTGTGTGTGTGTGTGTGTGTGTGTGTGTGTGTGTGTGTGTGTGTGTGTGTGTGTGTGTGTGTGTGTGTGTGTGTGAGACGTGTGTGTGTGTGTGAGACGTGTGCTTTACACACCTCCTACTTGATACTTGACACAATCATCATAATACTTCACACTGTATGCATTAGCACCTGTATTCCTGAACCGGTGCATTGCATTAGCACCTGTATTCCTGAACTGGTGCATTGCATTAGCACCTGTATTCCTGAACTGGTGCATTGCATTAGCACCTGTATTCCTGAACTGGTGGTGCATTGCATTAGCACCTGTATTGCTGAACCGTTTGTTTGTTTAGCTTTATTGTACTTCACCAGAAGCACAGGCAAAATCTGCCTTCTCACTGGGCGTATTGCCACAGTTCTCGCAAAATGATGAAGGTGGTGATATAAGAAAAGGAGGAAGAGGAAAATACAATCATGAACAAGGCACAAAGAGAAGACGGAAACAAATCACTGAGGGAGTACTACAAGTAACGAATTGGAATTTGATGAATTTTTCATGAAAATAATGCAACGGATGCAAAGGTTGCAGGGTTGAGGGAATGTTGACAGTTATGCGTCTTTGAAATCTTAGGAGAGGGTAAGAGAGTTTAAGATATCGCTTGTAATTGCTTTCTTAAAGGGGAACTGTCACCAAAAATTTTCTTTGTCTTATCTTGTAGTTCTTTGGCTCCTGATCACGATGGTGTTATTCGTTTTTCTCTGCGATGGCTGGAAGTGGGTGAAAACTTGAAAAGAAGGTGCCCAAAATTGTCCCGAAGTACCGAGTGACGTCACGCCGGACTTGACCTCCACGTGTACATTCATCGTCAAGAACGAAGTCCAGCCCGTGTGCTGGTCGACCGAGCCAACTGTTCGATGTACGGTGCACGCTTGCCTTCTGAACTCGGACACTCGATGTGTACGTTGTACACAATGAGAACGCCAAAAAGGGACAAAATATACAAAAGTCGACAGCAGTTTGTCGCACTGGTACTTCCTCCACGAAGCTCCAGCTCTTTGTTTTATTTGTGATTACGAAGGAGTGGAAGGATGTTTGTTTGCTGTTAGTGTGACACACATACCTCGTGCTTGAAAATGATGTCGTTGTATCGAAGCCGAAGGTGGCGGTGTTGCCCACTCGGCTCTGAAATGAAAGACGTCGGAGTTTGTCATCGGCATCTTCAGCAACATCGCCAGATGAATCGCCTTCACGTACCTACATTGCGTTCCTTTGGGGCTCGGGTTGGTGGTGTTATCGCCGGCCGGAGGAGTACTGTTTTCTGCATACGCACTCATCATCGTGTTGTTCCTCACACGAAAAGTTCAAAACAACGACGTACTTCCGTGCTCACAAAATAAAACTTAGATCCTCGCGGAAGAAGTCCAAAAGGTGAAAGCTCAGCTGCTTTTTATTTTGATTTGGCTGTGTAGCTGCACGTGGGTCACTGCCTCTTTGGCATTCTCCTTCGGTACGACGTACCCATTTGTGTTACAGTTCAAAAGGCACGCGTGGACCGTACATTGGAACAGCTAGCTCGATCAACCAGCACACGGGCTGGACTTTGTTTTTGACGACGAATGTACGCGTGAGGTCAAGTCCGCCGTGACGTCACTCGGTACTTCGGGACAATTTTGGGCACCTTCTTTTCAAGTTTTCACCCACTTCCAGCCATCGCAGAGAAAAACGGATAACACCATTGTGATCAGGAGCCAAAGAGCTACAAGATAAGACAAAGAATTTTTTTGGTGACAGTTCCCCTTTAAATGCAGAAGGAATTGTGATGGAGCGGACATCACTCATCAGGCGGCAGGCAGTTCCAGTACACACCAATGAACTGAACAGTGGATCAACCGGAAGGACCCGGCGAAAACGGGACACGAAGCAGACGTGACGCCTGACCCCGCGTGGCACGACCATTGACTAAATCAAAGAAAGTGCTGAAAAGACTACTAAAATAATAATTTTTGCTGATATATCTGAGTAAGAGTAAGAAGATCAAGTCGACAGAGAAGAGGGGATGATGGGGTGGTAGAAGGCACCTGGCAAACGGCGCGAATTGGTGCATTGCATTAGCACCTGTATTGCTGAACTGGTATTTAGAGGGCTTCGGGTTGTTGGGGAAGGTAGAGTTACCCTGGACAATACAACTGTCTCAGTGTGTGTGTGTGTGTGTGTGTGTGTGTGTGTGTGTGTGTGTGTGTGTGTGTGTGTGTGTGTGTGTGTGTGTGTGTGTGTGTGTGTGTGTGTGTGTGTGTGTGTGTGTGTGTGTGTGTGTGTGTGTGTGTGTGTGTGTGTGTGTGTGTGTGTGTGTGTGTGTGTGTGTGTGTGTGTGTGTGTGTGTGTGTGTGTGTGTGTGTGT
>NC_088652.1:12285774-12393372 GCF_964019385.1 Sycon ciliatum
ACGCCATCGCACTTCACAGAGTCATACAATAATACAATGATAATCACTACCCTGACAAGAAGCCAGGGAGGAGCACATGGGAGAGACGGGGTGCTCTGACAGGGTTTTGTTTATGGTACATGCACTCTTGCACGAGTGTAGTAGGACAAGGATGAGTGGCAATGTCATAAAGATGATTCCCGTTCAATATCTTGCTGTTGTTTTTACCGCATTTCTAGTGCTCGTCAACGGCCTCCGGTGGTGCGCCAGAGGAACTGCATCAGCACTACTACTATAACCCTAACCGCTCGGGTGGGACTAGCCTCCATCGCTCGCCATCGTCAACGTCCACAAGGACGTTCGCTTCCCTCGCTCCGCTGCGGTCTTACACCAATTCCCTGGATGCCTCCTCGACTGGCAGTGGCGAGGGCAATGCACCGCGAACGCGTACAACACCATTGCCATCGTCGGAAGGAGCGTGCCCGCCAGCAGGAAGATCACTGACATCCCCGGAGACAGCATCACCACCGTCGGGAGGAGCATTCCCGCCAGCAGCGGAAAGAGCATTGCCTCCAGCTGGAAGATTACTGACATCACCAGAGACAGCATCACCACCACCGATACCACTGACTGCTAGATCATCACCACCACCACCACCGACGCCGACACCTGCTAGATCATCGCCACCACCTAAGAAATCATGGTCGCCAAAGTCAGTGTTCGCAAAATCTTGGTCGGTGGTGGCAAGATCCGCTACGCCGTCGGAGAGATCGTCATCGCCATCACCGCCATCACAGCCAGCAAGATCCACACTATCTCGTGCATGTTCACTACCTGAAAAAGCATCGTCATCGTCACCGCCCACCAGACCACGTTTGCCTTTGAAGGACGCCAGACAGCTCATGGCATCACCGCGCCTGTTCAATTCCCTGTCGCTGGGCGGCGGGCTTAAAACGTCGCCACTGAGCCAACAAGCAGCAACTTCGCTGATCTTGCCCTTGGACGAGATGTGTTCGGCACAAGAGGGCGGTTTCGAAGTGGACGATCATGAATCGCCGCCAGGGTCCACCGTTGCGAAGCCGACCCGCTACATAGAGACTTCAGCAGCCGTGGGGTCTGAGTCTGGGCCTCCGGGCTCGTGCCTGGGAATGAAATACTCCAATATGGATCTGCCATCGGCCGGACTTGTGGGCGTTTTCCCCTCCAGGAGCGATGTGTTTCCAGAAAACAGCGACAGAGAATAGAAGCAATGTCCTGAGTGCTCTCCATCCTTCTTTCCTGTTCTTGAACAGCTGGGGATGCCCAGTGTTTCGTTTTTTATTAATTTTTATTCATTTCTTGCCACATCCCAAGGCGTTTTCTTTCAAGTGCGGATTAGCACCCGGAAAATCTCGCCGCCTCTTTTACTACATCATTACTTTCATACAGCATACACACGTCAGTTTCACGTTTTCGACGCTGGTATTCAGCGCATGTTCACTCCTGTCAACGGCGGTAGCATGGCCTCTACTTCCCTTCTTGATATTTTATAGCAACCAAGAGTACAATCTTTCTCCACGCCGACTTTTCGTGATATCGTCTTCATTTTTCTAATCGTCCATGAGTTGCAAGTGAAGAGATAAAAAATACTATTGTTGTTTTACCAGGTTAAACTACCGGGGTAACTGTATCTTGTGCAACTGCTATCGATCATTCTGCTTTAAACATTCCTTGCAGTAGTGAACACCAGTGCTGGCATGGATGGTCGGGGACTGGGAGCGAAAGTCGCCTCTTTGTGAAGCCACTCCTATCCTCGACGGCCATCTTTCTTTTCAGTCTTCCTTTTTTTCCCCCGCTGCGCTGAATTCTGTACGTGGGATTGTTGTGAGAGTTGATCACAACGACTGAAGCAAAGCCCGTCGTTACTCTGAGCCGTTTTCTGGCAAACCGCCGTTCTGTCCTCAAACCCGTTACATAACCTTAGAGCAGTATTAAACCAGGCTCAAAAGATGTCAAGCTCAACAGGAGGCTGATGCTAGCTCCACCAGCCTAGCCTCTACTAGTCCCATGTAACTACCCGCTCACGGTACTTGTCGTGCCAGCACACATTCTGTTTGTTTTTTAATCCTGCCTTGCTTCTCTTTGCTTCTAATATTATTATTGATTCTCATTGCTTCTCATCGTTTTCCTTTGCTTGTCTTTGCTTCGCATTGCCAAGTCGGTCATTATTGCCTGTTACATGCTTCTATCTTTCTTTAATACCCTTTTTCCCGTGCCATGGCTGACTATCGCTTCCGCTGACTGACGGTATATTGGCCTCCAGGCCATGGGAAGGTCGGTGAAATACAACGTAAACATAAAGCGACCGATTTTGCCCTTTCTTTCTATCCGGCTCCCTCTGACTACATGCACATTGCCCTGCAGATTCCAGGCCATGGGAAAGTGAATTACAACGTGCGAAGTTTTAGACCGACAGAATTGGCTGTTGACTAAGACATTTGTTAGTACAGTCAGACCTCGCTTATCGGAAAAGAGGACCGGACAATGTCCGGTCCTCTTTTATCCGGATCCCTCGCAGTCCGGAACAAAACCCTTGGTTACCGATTTACATCTATATCATACAGTATGTGTGTTGGATTATCCGGTTCCCTCGCCTATCCGGATATTTTTTGTGGAAAACGGATCATGTGTGCGGTTATGGGAGATCTGACTGTGCGGTACATATCAACCAGAAAGTCGTAAAATACCGGCATCAAGTAATACGGTTTACCACTCGCTGATAGCAACAGCCTATAGGCGAACGAGATATTTCCATGAGTCAAGCCAGCCTAGAGCCCTACATGTAACTATATACACATCACAAAGCATTGTGGAGGCCGGGCGCCAAGCAGACAGGACTTCAGCAAGTATTCGTCCTTCGGGGTTCGATGGAACGCACTACTGAAGAGACACCGTATTGCGTGACCGATCCTTTCAATGTTCTAATCTAAAATATTCTAGTCTTTATTTTTCCTTTTCCACCTGGACTCCTCCTTGGTTTCCCTTTTCTCTCTAGCTCTTCTCTTGTACCTTCTTGCTATTATTCACTTAAATGTGGGGCTTTGAATAAAACAAGTCGACACTGAAGACGAGACACTACTACTACTGGTGACGTACTTTTCTACTGCAAAACATGTACTCTACACCCTCTAGGCTCTAGGCTCTAGCCTACACTACGTAGTCTCTACTCTCTACTCTAGCTCTAGTACTGTAGTAGTGGCTCTATGTTCTCGAGTTGGCATGGCAGCCTAGGCTTAGCAGCACACTCCAGTAACTATGGAGTAGATGTATGGCTACTTCTGCCGTTTAGGAGTTTCTGGGGACAGGTATCTCCATGATCATCATGATGCAGTGTACATGCACTCCTGCTACCATCCTGTCTAGTACCGTCCGTGCCCGGTGTTACACTGGCCGTTTGGGTGTATCCAGGGAGTAGTAAAATACTGGGTGTTTCCAGGGAGTAGTAAAATACTGATGCTTTTTTGCTTACATTTTTAGTAAAACACTGGGTGTTTCCAGGGAGTAGTAAAATACCAGGTCACGGTTTAGTAAGGGTTTACTACTTTGAAGTAGTAGTAGTACTACTCCCTGGCCTGGGTGTTCCCATCATTCACGCGTAAAGGAACGCCGGCGCCGTGCAAGACAGGATAACAGCGTCAGAGCTAGAGTAGAGATCTTCAGAGTCGCATCCCTGCTCAAACCAAACAGTACAGGCTCGCGGAAAACTAGTGCCAACGCCAGCA
Organism: Sycon ciliatum; assembly: GCF_964019385.1. Lineage (NCBI taxonomy): Eukaryota > Metazoa > Porifera > Calcarea > Leucosolenida > Sycettidae > Sycon > Sycon ciliatum. Next base: position 12,289,515 of record NC_088652.1, read on the forward strand.
TTGTCCGATTGAGTATTGGAGAAGTGCTGTACCATGTGTACGGCGTGTATTTACCGCCATATTGCCAGGTGCGTGTTTACCACCATAATTATGAATACAGTTTCAGGAAGTGCTGTACGATGTGGCGATGCCTGTCTGCCTTCCACAATCATGGCTTGTCCGTACTGATGACTGTTTCTTAGGGCTCGGAATAATGGTGACAACTCAACTGGCGCTGCTTTTCACTGTTCCATATTACATGTACAAGAGGTGGTATATTGTACGTTGTGAATAGAGGTAGCGACTTCGGTAATGCATGACCGGTACGACCCCACTGTTGTGCTATTGTTTTGCTTAGAACTTTGTTTTGTCCCCCCCCCCCCCTCCCCACACTCCGTAGGTAGGTAGTTAGGCGGGGCCAGGAGGTGTAGGGAGACCTTTTGTTTCGCTCCACACAGTTCTCGAAGTGCGAAGACTCACTCCACTGTTCATACAGTTCTGACAGTTTTTATTTATCTCATGATCCCTGCTGCCAATACCACAGGTGCAGTGCGAAAGCTCCGGTCGATGAAGTGATGAAACAACACCATCTTCGCGCAAGACATCTGTGGGAGAGCCTAGATAAAATTCTGACTCAAACGACAGTCAACTTGTTGATCTGTTGGTGCCATTTTCGCTTGGAGCACATTGATAGGATTCTACACTTTGAAGAATTTCTTCAAAGTAGCTACAGCTCTTTTGTTCAGTAATGAGCAGATGGTTTCACTGACGTTCGAACACAAATACTCTGGAGGCTCGAGCGATTCAGCAAAGCATTCCGACGCTCAACTGCAGTCTCCTGCAGCCCTTTCCAAGGTTTCCCGTAATCTCGACTTCAATTCGTCGCCTGCGTCTAGCATGTGGTAGGGTCGCTATAGGCGTTCGTAATCCTTGCAAGGGATTGCTGAGGAGCTGAGGTGTGCCTACTATATGCACGCATGGAGAATGGCGAAGCAGCAACAGCAGCAGCATAACCTTCTCCTTGTCAACCGTATTGCATGGATGTGGTCAGCGACTTGTCCGTTGCCATGGGGCCTTGACGTCATCACGGTTCCCAAGCCGCGGCTAAAGTCGTGCGCAGAGCGTGCTCCACGCCACGTGCAGCTCAAGCAGTACGTCTGCAATGCATTGTATTTCGACTATCTCTGCCAGAACATGGGCTACTTGCCAAGTCCAAGGCCTCACAGGTAATGGGCGTATTACTAGTTGTCCGGCAGTTGAGCCATTTAGAGAATCCAGGAAAAATCCGTCTGCGGCGCTAGCATGCGTAGTAGGCACGAGCAGAATACCTTGCTAGCACGTGCAGAATACCTTGCTAGCACGTGCAAAGAGTAACAACGAATTACATAGCACATGTATAATGTACCAGTCACTAGGGACTCCCAGACCCGCTAGTTACCGGAACTGATATACACCTCACCCTACGTGATTGTCCAGTAGTGTACTGACGTCAGTGACGTTTTGCGACTACACTCAGCATGCTAGCAGCAGAAACCTTCTTATTTTATTGTAATTTTTATTGTTTAAGGATTTTTTTTAATAGTTATACACCTCACGGAGCAGTGTACATACTAAGACAGGTTAGTATGCCTGATATGTGTATGTGCACTGCGTATGTACTCGCGTGTATGTCAATCTCCCAGTGACGTGTCGCGTCTCCCCGACACATCAGCATGTCAGACTTTCTGTCGCGCGCACTGTCTCCCGTCGCATCGTCTACCGCGACTCCTCCGAAACGACGCGCTACGCTTTGCGGCAGCCAGGATCCAGTGGCGACATCGCGCTTTGTAGCCTCGGAGTCGTACTACTAGCATACCTGGGGAAATCATCACGGCCGTCCAAAGGAGGAGCTATCTCATCTGCAGCCGAGCACATCTTGTCCCAGCTTGCTTTGGCCAAGGCATACAATTAGCTGAATCGTACTCGGTGGTACGTGACGTGCCTACCTTTGGTACAAGCACGCGACGCCGAGCCCCTGGAGGTGATTTCACACTGCAGCGCTCCTCGGGCGTGCTCTCTTCTGCTGCAGATTTCTACGTCCAAATGAAGAGAATTCCTTACCAGTAAAAATGTTAGGGCCACTGTAATTGACTGATAGCAGATGTGCTTTGCCATGGCGTGAATTCTTGGAGAACAATAATTAATTGATGGAGACCACCCTGGATGTCGCTGATAGCTTGATGCAAATAGATGCCACCACGTGGAGCTCTGGAATCGAGCTGCGAGCAAGACGCGACGCTTGGCGGGGTTGTCTCTGGTGGGAGCTACGAAGAGAATGCCAACTGGCTGGCCAGACGACTCCCAATTCCCTCCTCACACTGATTGGCAAAGCTCGGACGTATGGCACAGACACTACGCTTGCCCCAATTGGATCCATTTTTGTCGACATCGTCTCCTGCAGGAGGTTGTATCCAGCGTCCAGGAAAGTACACTCTTCACTGCAATCTTAGACAACCACTACTAGTACGAGTTCTTTCCTTTTTCGGCAAGATGACTGTTCCGTCGATGAAGTTAGTCGTCCCATATTGTGTTTTGTAACCACACTATCGTGTTTCTAGGAACTCCATCCGCCTCTTTTGTGACCGAGCTCTATCTGCCAATCTCCACTGTATTCACTCGTTATGCTACCTGCCTGGTATGTGGTGGGTGTTGTTCGATCAAGTAGCACAATGCGGCAAACCTCGTTATTTTTATTTCACCGCTCAAAGTACGGGTATCACCTCCCCACCCCCCGGCTGGCGCTTTGGCGTCTTGTGTCGCCTCTGTTGAAATACATGTACATGTATATGGCACGATGATACCAAGGCGCTAAATCATGCACAGATTTGATTGTATTGCACAACGTTATCACACGGGTCCTGAGCCAAGGACTATCGTCCAATAGCTGTTTCCGTATCTTCGGTGCATCGGATTGCAATTCTTCTTAGTCCGCTAAATCATGCACCGATTGGACTGCGTTGGACAAAGTTATTACACGTGTCCTGTGCCAAGAACTATCCTCCGATAGCTGAATAATGTTTTTGGGAGGTCTAGTTCCCCATACCCTACAGAAATCTGACAATTGCAAACGCGTGCAGCTCTGAATAGCATTCCACTGGTCGAGGTTTTCTCTCCCTTCTCCCTACCGTGTGTTTTGTGTGAGAGATAGACGAAAATCGTCCACACGCAAGAGACAAGATGCGTTTGGGAGGCAAGCCTGGTGCTGCAACTACATATAGGTGGAGGCACTTGGATATCTAATGACACTCTACGGACAATCTGAGGGGAGAAATGTTAGCTCTGAGTCTCCTAAACTACATGTATCGCGTCTTCTTGCCTTCACGGGGGGGGGGGGGGCTGCCGTCGACCCTGATTGGCATACTGGTGTGGAGAAGGAATGGAGTTGCTCGAGCTGCTTGTATCAAGGAATGCACACTTACGAGTGCGACGAGATCTGGAACAAATTCCAGCGCTTGGATAATTTCTCACACACATACACACGCACACGCACGCACACACACACGGACACGCACTTTTACAGAGCGCACGACCAGCCGTGTGATCCGGGCGCGGATTTGGAAGAGCTTCCAGAAGGGGGGAGGTGCTCGAACTGTAGCTACCTATTTGGACAACTTTGGTTTTGTCTTGATCCATGGCACTTTGCCAAACGACTTACGTACCTAGATCGTTCTATTGCAGTTCTAAGAACTTGGCTTCTGACAACTGTCAGGTCTTCTAAGCTACATACACTGCGGAAAGTAGATGATCTTTATAACTTGAAGTCTACCAAAGCCTCTCGGAAAGACCACTTTTCCGGCTGGAGGAATGCTGGTGTGCTGAAGAGCGCGTTGCAGGGCTCGTGCCGCAATTCTTCGCGCACGTTGTATTCGTGGTAGGACCGCCACGGGCTCACGTTTTTCACGCTTTCGTCTGGCGGAGCACACGATTTTACCGTGTGGCCCAGGCAATTATCCTCCGTCGGCGACGCCAGTGTTGACAGGGCAGATAACATGCAGGTGTGTTAGCGACTGATAGGTACAGTGCAGCGGCGCGAACTATGTACGCATTGACGTCATTCACTGACAGCAGCTGTCAATAGTGTGTCATCGCCGCCCTGATACGAAGTCACGGCTAGACTTGGCATGCCACACACACCCGGGCCATGAGGCATGACGGACACAGCATGGCAGCATCGCTTCATGGTCGGTAGTGTACATGTAGTCTCGACGCAGGCATCTACTGTCCACCAAGGTCCATGTCATCAGCTCTTTGACAGCTGACAGGACTTGTCATCGCATATCTCGCGCTTCAGTTCCATACAAAAATCTTGTTTACAAGTAAATTGAAGTAATTATTTGCCAACAAGCTTTGCCGGCGCCTTTTGGATTCGATTTGAATCTCGCCGAATCCGAGGTGCGACTTGAGTGAGTAGATAGTGACGGGTAGTGGTAGGAATGACAGGTCATGTCAACAGGCGTTGAGACAGTGCCAACAGTTTGCACACTTGCTCCGGTGTGCAGGGCTGTCGCAGACATGGACGGGCATCCGTGCGCCTGTCAGCCCCCCCCCCTTATACATGTCCTTATAGGCATGGTTACGAAAAGTGGTCAGGGCAAGAGTGGTAACGTGTTGCAGACGGAGCAACCCGTCAGTGGTGGGTGGTCAAACTAGACTAGTGTGGCTGTAGTGACTGTTCAAACCGATACTTGCAATGTGTCGTGACTCATACATGCACCTGGGTGATATCTCTATCTTAGTTATCTAGCTACTGCTCAAGCTGTCTGCAATTTCCTTATCATCTTGTCGGGTGGGTTTACAATGGGCGCGAACAAGCCAGATAACCGTTTTTCTGAACTCTTGCCAGAAAGAAGGTGAGGTTGTTTACGACTTGGAGTGAGGAGGCGGTGAATCACTGAATGCCTTTGTAGCCCTACGCCTGCGGGTTACGCAAGACCAGTTTGTTTACGTTACCAACGCCTTGCTTGGTATAGTCAACTTCGCTAATAACGACTGCGGATATAACGACAATCCGGGAATAACGACAGAATTTCCATGCCCAGAGCAAAGTCCCATCCAACTGTAGTACATACAATGAGACTTCGGGTATAACAACACTTCGCTAATAAGGACACTTTTCTGATGCCCTGCCGAGTGTCGTTATAAGCGAAGTTGACTGTACATGTACTTAATAGCAGTGTGCATGTGTAGCGTGGACATGAAGGACTTCAGTAAGGTAGTTAGATATCGTGCTAGGCAACATATGACTGTGATGTCTCCACCGACGATGCCCAAATTGAAGGCTAAGGCGGCGTTGCTCAGCTGTGATCGGCAACAGTTGTTTAATTATCTGGAGAACAGAGAACCATCAGCATAGATGATATTGAACAGAAGCAAGAGGAGAAAAGGAAGCAGTGAGGTGCCTACATGCGCAAGGAGAGTTGGACATCAGAGAGGAAAGACTAAAGTGTTTTATACATGTGTAGTAAATCATAAGTCACTGCACATGATGTGTGGAATGGTCAGAAGGTTTTTGACCGTCGTCTGGATGCATATACAGTGGAGCCTCTATTTCCGACCACCTCACTGAACCGACCACCTCACTGAACTGACCACCTCACTGAACCGACCACCTCACTGAACTGATCACCTCACTGAACCGACCACCTCACTGAGCCGAACACCTCACTGAACTGATCACCTCGCCGATCCGGCCACTTTTGCTTTGTTCCAAAATTCTCCTCCATACGCGAGGATGCAAGATAGTCATGTTCGCAATCAGGCCATTAGACGTATACAACAACAAGAAGGCCACCTTGGAAATTAGACCACTTTGCCCCGTCCGAAAGGCGATCTGAATTCCGACATTCCACTGTACACCTACATGTACATGTAGTCATTTAAATTGTGATTTACATGACTATAATGGTCTAGGGACCGGCGGATTCTGCTCGAAAAGCAGTGAAATTTGCAGAACCATACAAACCTTACGGCGGGCATTTCCTCGAATTCTGCTCCATTTCTTTATCCACATGCCAAACATGCATGAAACTTACCAGAAAAAGTACCGAATTCTGCCAATTTTTCTGCCGGCAGAATCCGCCGGACCCTATAATGGTCAGGAATTTATAATGTGAGACATGTTACCCTCTCATGCTGTGTAGGTGCTTCATTTGCTGTATTCGAACCTGGAGTCGTAATTTTGCGACTCCTGATTTTAACTCCGAGGTCATGGCTGGACATTGGCTTCAAGATGGATACTGATCGAACCCTAACTGAGAGAGCTTCATAAGATCCGGAGCAAAGTGCAAATGGCTGCAGTGGAGTCGCGAGTACTTGGAAAAATGACTATGCACGAACAACCATAGACTTGGACTTTTTGGCGGTATTTTGGAGATAAATCGATGACACTATCACGAATCCAGCCCGACCAATCATCCGGACCAGTCGATGGCATCCGCTTCGAATGAAAGGCGGCCAGCAGCAGTTCCGGCACGTCCTGTGGTTGGTGTCTGTGAAGTTATGGCGATGCTGCCAAGCCTCAACACGTCTCTCGCATGATAAACCATCTGCTAAGCCACAGTGTCCTCCGGTACAAGTAATTACTTGTTACCAACAACACGCAACAGGCATATGGCCTGTATGGCCTTCTAAAGAATTAATGTGTGCGCACACCAGCGTGCATACATCACTTGATCGGTTCACAGACACCCGGTTGGTAGACTGCCTTTAAGAGATTCAGGGCTCGCGGTAGACTCGGGACACTCTGGGCGGCACCGTGTGCAATTAATGTCCGCTTCCAGGCGAGCTGATGGCCCGGATTTCTTTATGGAACCCTGGTATCCAGCAACGAGGGAGAAAGAGGTAGAGAGATACTATAGAGAGAGAAAGAGAGAAAGAGAGAGATAAGCGATGGTATTAACTTTAATGGCTGCTAAGAGCTGGGCACCACGACTACCAACACGATCATGAGCTGAAGCAGACGGACATACACTTGTTTTCATTTTTCGGTGTTGTGTTCTTATCATCCGCCATGCCACTGTTTACCCGTAAAAGAGGCCTTTTCTTCAGCAGACGGACATCACTCCACCAAGGCGTTGTTGATGTCCATTGGGGGATTCCCCTACCACAATCATGACGATTTTGAGTCCGGTCGCTATTATTGTGTATATTCTTAGAGTAGACCGAGGCATTTTGTCAGCTGGAGTGGCCATCTACTTCCTTTTCGTATTTTTACATGTATTTGCTTTGATGGTGGTGTCCCCTATTTCACATAGAGGTGCTGGTAGTGGGCAATGCAGAGTGGACGTCTTCCTCATACACGGTGGTGTACGCCATCATGCAAGTCGATGGCCTAGACTTACAATATTCAAAAGGTATAATTATGTATTACGGATATGTGGGGAATACACCACGTGGCCATATCAGGGTGGACACCACGTAATCACGACACTCCCCCGGTGGAAATCACGTGAAGAGTAACATCTGCGCTAACGATATACATATACATGTACATGTACATGTACATGAGCGACCATCGTCTTTTCGCGAACAGCGTTGGGCGACACGAACACCGAATATGGCGTGGCTCAGGTCCAAACATGACTCCATGAGTCTCTACTCGCTCTGGTGTCCGGCTAGCAACAACTGGAACAGTGTGTGTGCAGGGTGTTAACATTAAGAGCATGTTGTTCATGCTTGCGGGGCAAAGATGAATCCTTGCTAGTGACTGCTTCTCCAGGCCACAATAAAAATACATTTCCGTGGTTTGAGTCCGAGCCAGAGTTTCCTGTTAGCACTGGTGTCACATCTCCACCGCGGTCGGAAGATGTGGAAATCGCGCCATGACAGCAGTACCAAGAGAAGTACAGCACTGGGTACGTAAATATACAGTGAAACCTATCTAATACGACCGCACAAGGGACCTTCAAAATCTGACCTCCGTCACCAGGTGGTCGCCTTATCCAGGGTCAATTACAGTAACTGGAAATATCACCCCTGGGTCCTGGTTGCAGTGGTCTTCTAGAACAGGTGGTCGCCTTATCCGAGTGGTCGCCTTGACAGGTTATACTGTAAGTATAACCCCAAGAGAATATCAGCTGCCAGAAGGTTCTAATTGTACTCTTGACTGCACTGCAGGCTTACAGTAGAAACCTGTCAAGCCGACCACTCGGGTAAGGCGGCCACCTGTCCCAGAAGACCACGGCAACCAGGACCAAGGGACGCTATTTCCACTCAAATGACCCTGGATAAGGAGACCACCTGGTGACGGAGACCGCGTTTTGAAGGTCCTTTGAGCGGTCGTCTTAGACAGGGTTCACTGTAATTCTACAATGCAACATGTACACAAGAATTATGGTATTGTACATGTACATGTACATGCACCGGTACATGCACATGTGGCATGTACGTAGACAATGGCTTTATTGCCAGACATTTCTCTTGCATGCTCAGAATGTCCTATGAGCGAGCGGAGCTCTTTCGGTTGACATGCTCTCTGACCACTCCCCTTAGCACACACACACACACACACACACACACACACACACACACACACACACACACACACACACACACACACAAAACATTTCGTGGCTTGTTTTGGATTCACACCAATAATAATAATTATAATCCGTTACATCGTACATGTATATTCCTGACAAGAATACTGAGTACGAGGATAAGAGGAATAAGAATACTGAATACGAGGATATGCATGGCAATCAGAACTACTAGTACACCGTCTTGCACGATCTCGCTTTTCTCCTTACCTGTAGTAATTTCCGAGCACCAATGTTTGGAATTCTTCAACTAACAACTAGTGGGGATGGCCGAAGTGAAAATTGATTACCATTTTCCCAATTTTTCTAACAGATAATAATGGTGTGTGTAGCCCCCAGTCATTCCTTTACTAATCGCGTGCCTTGCAGCAAGAATGGCACCGTGTACAGACTCAGTGCACTCTCTCCTAAAACATCTCCCCGTCGAGTGGCCCACACTGCTGGGATCGCGGACTTCTCAGCGACTCGTGGAAGCGGTGAATCCACACCACGATGTGTACAGATCGAGGGATTGGCGAATGGTGTAAGCTTTTACAATTGTAGGTCCCATACTATCGGCTGAATGCGCCGCGGAAATTGTTCTAATCGGAGGGCTAGAGGTTACAGGAGGCCATTGCAGAGATACGAGTACTTGGGAATGCCCTAGTGATGGTAGTGTCGTAGTGTCGTAGTGTCGTAGTGATAGAGAAAAGGGCACTTAAAAAAATGCCCTCTCTTCGTGAAAGAGTTGTAACCATAAATTCGGCAAGGGCTTGGATGGTTGCATTATGAAGCTCGCACGGGTTCATTTTCTCTCAATCCTCAACCTTTGGCGAAGCACGGTCTGCCTTTTCCTTAGACCATGTTTCTCTTCTCACATTCTCCCAACACCCATTGACTTGCACATGTACGTATACCGCACGCAGGGACACACACAAAATACATGTACATGTACATGACTAAAAAAATAAAATAAAAAAAAACTCCGGCCCTAGTCACTCGGAATGCGGACTGAGGAATTCCTGCCAGACGAACGTGGTAGACTGCAGTGCAGGACGTTTGCGGTGCAGCACCCTGGAGCGACGCCATGGGCACACATCTGCAACAAAGCAGACCGCCTCAATTACTATTGGCAAGCATGTGTGTGTGCGTGCGTGTGTGTGTGTCTGCGTACGTGTGTGTGCTATAAACCACATACTGATGCAGCAACACCCGTCACTTGAGTTCATCCAAGTATTATGCGCGCACGATCAGCAGCAGCTGCTGCTATACATTATCCTGGCTTGCATTCACACTAGTCTCATGGTCGCATCGTGGCCTGCTCTCGGAAGAATCGGACCATACATTCGCACCGTTCTCCTGGTTGGCACGATCCTTTTCCTTGTCTTCGCTCTCCCAGCGAACCCACCAGGATGCAACACACAGCAGAGAGCAGAGAGCATGTCCGCCGACCGTCCCTACACACTACACTGTCCCTGGGTATACTGTCCAAACACTGACTGACCAACACGGCAACAGCACGCACGCAAGCATTCTGGAAGATTATCGTACTTAGATGGGCGCCAGCGAGACGCACTGTCCAGTCGCGTTCTCCCCGCAGTGCACGCAGGAACACGAAACGCCGCAAGGCAACGAACGCAAGTCAGTGGTCACCCGTCTCCACCACCTACCGGCTCCGTACGCTCAGACGCGAATCTCTAGCTGCTGGCATCAGTCGCATCAAGGCCAAGGACCCCCCGCGCTGGACTTACTCACCAACCACGGGTAAGGAGAATTATTAAGTTTAATTTTAACTTTTTTTAAACCCTTACAAAATGAAATTACACAATACCACAGACAAGATGAGACCTTTTTTTTAATACGACGCACCTTTTTGATTGCTACTCCACGCCACAATACATGGAAGGAGCTAAAATGGCTGTGAACACAGTATACATGTACATGTATGATTGGAGACAAACGTAAAAAGACCGTTCATGCAATCTTGCCGCTCAGTTTCGTAAGTGAGAATTGTACCTTGTACATGCCTGTACAATGTATTTGGGTGTGTCTAGGCTTTTTTTCCCTTTTTTTAGGCCTCTTTTACGGGCAAATAATAATTACACAATGGTTTAAAATGCAATAAATCACACACTGGAGAAGAAATCAGAAAAATGTGTCTAACCGTTAGGCTGATTACTCGACGTACAAATTCAGTGTACTTGGACATCTACATGTATGATGCTAATCGGATCGATTATGGAAACGAGCATGCACCTGAATGCCCGGAGTTGGATCTGAGCGCAGCCTACCGCAACGAAACGTACATGTAGGCGAACTGGTCATGTTATAAGCTGTGCCTCCGCACTTGGCCGCATCTGCAAAAGCAGAACTGCACAGATGCAGTGTAGAACTCTAATTTTAGAATCGCATTCTTCCTTTTGCGAGATGTTTTCCTGGCTGTCTAATTCAAGAATAGAACTGTTTTTTTTTATACTGCATATTAAATGTGCATTTAGGCGTCTGTTAATCGAGCTAGGCTACAGATTTGGTTCAAAGCATTAAAACACGCCCATACATGTACATGTACATGTGCCAGCTCGCTTTCTGTTATCCTTGTCCCGCCAGACAGGGCTTTAAATAGTGGGTTATTTTTCTTGATGTTCATATCACCTGATGAGTGCCTGAGATGGCATGAAACTTTAAGTTGTGACTGATCAGGCCATCTGTTGTTCTGACTAGTGTGCCAGTACATGTATATAACGTACTCTGTATAGGAACATTATAATGTACATGTACATGACATTGTGTTAAACTCCATGCATGGACCACAAAATCAATAACAATACATGTAATTGCAGTTGCCATCGCGATCGGATTCACTGGCTGCTGATTCAGGTAAACTTGTACTACAGAGAGTAGTACAGTACGTGTGACAATCTCATTGGCAGTTCCTACATGTTCCTACATGTACATGTACATTGTGGGTGGAATACCGAGTACACCTGGCTGCATCCGATATTTGCAGGCAGACTGTTGTTTGCCATCAACCCAATTTTCCGTTTGTGTTTCGGAATGGGTACATGGAGGGGAGGGGGGGGGGGGATATCGTCAGAAATTGATCCTGAAATTCGTGAGATAGAGGGCCTGCGTTGCCACGTGGAAGGTGAATGGGAAAAAATTCCTCGCGCTGAAGCGACCCATAATGTAGTGAAAACAGCCAATTCCTTCTCATTCTTGCCAGCGTTACAAGACAACCAGGTGGCCCAACGGGTTCTTGTGGACAGTCGATCATGTTCCCTTACTAATGTCTGGAAATGCTCACGTACGTGTAGATTAAAGGTGTGTACGTCGCATTAATCGCTTTGTGTATGTATTCAGTACTGTACGTGATCTCCAGACTAGACGTTCCTCCCGATCGTGTTCAATTCTCCCACAGAGCAATACAATGATAGTGGCGAGCTGATTAATCATACGGTGTGCGTGCGTGTGATTGTTTTAGTCGACACGATGTGACGAGACGTCACAAAGTCAACGACTTTGGTTGACGACATGTATAACTAATACACTTATTAACTATAGAGAGAGAATGTAGAAGAGAAAAGGACATACATGTATGGATAGGAGTTAAGAGTAACTCTCCATCACTGTAACATGATACTATATAGAGAGAGAAATAGAGAGAAAGATAGAAAGAGAGAGAGAAAGAAAGAAAGAGAAGGAGAGAGAGAGAGAGAGAGAGAGAGAGAGAGAGAGAGAGAGAGAGAGAGAGAGAGAGAGAGAGAGAGAGAGAGAGAGAGAGAGAGAGAGAGAGAGAGAGAGAGAAAGAAAGAGAGACAGAGACAGAGGAAGACAGAGAGACAGAAAGACAACGAAAGAGAGAGAGAAGGATAGAGAGAGAAAGAGAGGGAGAAAAAGAAAGAGAGACAGATACTGTACATGTAGAAAGAAAGTAGCTGTTGTAAACATTATACTTACGATGGCTGTCATGACCGACCCTGCCACCAACGTACCCGTGGCTATGGGGTTGGTTCTGTGTCTGAGGGTCGCACCAGGTGTGATATTGTCCCGCCATCTTACGGTCTGTTCCATTCTGATGTCACATGCTACATGCTATACACACCGTGGGTATGCTACATGTATGTATTTGCCATAATTATAGGTTTTGAGTTTGAACAGCGGGGCTATTCCTGGCTGTGTTTGCTCCTGAACTTAAGTGCTCTTGTCTGTTGGCGTACCTTGTGGCCTAAGTCTGACCTTAAGCGAAAAAATAATCACATGGATTTAGCCAACCCCGTTACAACACACTGAAGTACGTGTACCTGGAAAGTGACTGGCCAATAATTTGTATTAGGAGTTTTAGACACATTATCACACACGCAACCCTGCAGCAATCGCATTATTACTTTGACCCCATCAGTCATCACCATCCCTTCTTGGAGTAATTGTTGACGAGTCGCTGCGGGCTTCCCGCCAATAAATGTTTTTTTTAATTGATGGTTGGTTAAACGTCTTTTTATGCTACGGTCTGTGTCAGAACGTAGACGTTTTGTTGCTCCTGGTAGAGAGTTCACTCGTACCCGATACAACATCATAGTAATGCTTTCTCATGGTCACCTCAGTAGCATACCATACACATCGAAGCATGCCGATGGCCGTGTTTTGAAACCGTCACTCCTAAGTCGATTATGAGGTTATTAATAATAAGCCGCGAGGAAAACATTTTATATTCTCATTGTCGCTGCAGGACATGGAGTAGGACCTGCAGTCTTGAAGGATCTGTTCAATTTAATGTCGTAGCTAACAAATTGTTTCGGACACTCCCACGATTTTGCATACCAAGAGTAGTGGTGTTGTTGACCATTACTCGTACCAGTTCTGTGTCGGCCGAGTAATACACGTCCTTTATGGCGGAGTGCTCCGTTTATTACTCCGGTAAGCCTTCCATTGATCGCTGTATTCAGCAAGGTGGCTAAACCAAGAATGATGATTTCCTTTTTGGGGATGGCAGAAGTTTGCCAGCTAGGGGACTGACTCCCGGAAAGCGATCCGTGGCTTGCCATATACAGAGCAACAACAGTTACTGTTGACGAGTGTTGGAGGCTTTACAAAGCCGAGATGCAGGCTAAAAAAAGCGGATAACATCGAACCATCCCACTTCGCAGGATGAGCTCAGCATACACGGTTGCCAATGTTACATGTACTAGTAGTTGGAACGCTCTTTTACTGCGTTCGGTACTGGCATGGTTTTTTCACAACTCTAATGTTCATTGTATATACATGTACACAAATAGGAGATGCCCCCCCCCCCCCATAGGCCTTTGGGTAATCCTGAAATAAAGAGAAAGATTATTTATGGTGGTTCCATTCCTCAGTACACGTATTGGCAAAGCGTGACGATGCTGGCATTGCTGCAGCCTGTGCAGCTATAGTATCCGTGAACACAGTATCTGTTGTACTTGCCAGCAATGGTAAGGAGAAAGGTATGCCAGACAACTGTGTGACAGCTCAACGCCTGGGCATAAGACTGTATCTTCTGAACATTCCGCGATACCTCACGCGCTCATGCGCTATATCCAGTCCAAATATACGGGCAAAACCTAGCATCGGACGGAGCCCCACGGGGATTTCGGAGCCAGCTTCTTTCCTCTGACTGCTCGGGCAAACCCTGCGACAGAGAGTCAGTGGAGTGTGAGGCTGTGACTCTCACACTGTGAAGTGTGAGGCTGCGAGTCAGTGTGACAGGTCCCGGACCAGTACAGCTCGTTTGAGCTCAACATGACAGGCGGCATGTCGGCACAGCTCCGACAAGACCACCAGTAGAGCGGAATGCAACCTTTTCGCTGACCAGTTGTGTCCAGACAACAGTAGGGAGGTTTAGTTCCCACGTAACGGAAACGCGTACGTGGGTGATCCACGTAAAGTGGATGAAAGGCACCCACGTTGCAATGTTGTGTTTAGTCACATGGAACAAACAAAAGCATGAAGCTAAAGGCCAAAACCTGGTCAAAGACGAAGCTACCCCGGCCTAAGAAGCTCATCCAATATTTTGATTTCGTGCTTCGGAAACTTCTTCAGCTGAGCACCCTCACAGCTCGCACAATGCGCTCCATTCTGATTTTCACCCACGTTCTGGCGGAACGTGGGTGAGCCTCCATACACGGTATGTCGTGAATCAGAAAACGTCTGTACGTGGGTCACTGAGTATCACGTGGTACACCCACGTAAAGTACCCACGGATTACGTGGGACTAAACCTCCCTAGTCTGATAGCGCTAGCAACGTGCATGTACATACAGCGACATATCCTCTGTTTGTGTTACCCCCTGCTTGTCCCAAGATAAACACTCCGACACCATGGCGCGGCGTTTTAGTAGTTGGTGCCATGTCAAGCTAGTTTAGGGGAGAACGAACAGCTAGCTGAGGATGACTGTGTGCAATTTAAAAACGTGCATGTGTAATGTAGTTTTACAAAAAGAATGTGACAACTCAGGTGCTCTTATCATGCCCTATTTTGATATGCATTGCTCAATCAGCATTGTGGTCTTCATGTACATGTGCATATATATGTGTACAATGAAGATCTACCCCGTATTGCCGAGAATGTTACTTGATCCGAAGGTCGTCAGGCGTTAGGCACAAACGTGCTACATTCGGCTTCTCCCGAGAGGGCGTTTTTAACGTTTGTAGGCGGATTGTCATGGCTGTACATGCAGTCCGGCAGCTCACAGTCTAAGTTCAAAAATATAACACATCGAGAGGAGGAGTTCAAGGACAGATCTGGGGCATAACTGGGCCTCTACAACTTGTGAACATGGTAACACCAAGAGTATTCTAGTCTTGGTAACACGCACCAAAGTAGGGTGGTCAACTGTCCGAAGAGAGTGCTCAATGCCGTACAAAGCAGAGCTGCCTGGTGATTGGGAATGGCATGAAACTCAGTCGCAACACAGCTTTCTCTCTCTCTCTCTCTCTCTCTCTCTCTCTCTCTCTCTCTCTCTCTCTCTCTCTCTCTCTCTCTCTCTCTCTCTCTCTCTCTCTCTCTCTCTCTCTCTCTCTCTCTCTCTCTCTCTCTCTCTCTCTCTCTCTCTCTCTCTCTCTCTCTCTCTCTCTCTCTCTCTCTCTCTCTCTCTCTCTCTCTCTCTCTCTCTCTCTCTCTCTCTCTCTCTCTCTCTCTCTCTCTCTCTCTCTCTCTCTCTCTCTCTCTCTCTCTCTCTCTCTCTCTCTCTCTCTCTCTCTCTCTCTCTCTCTCTCTCTCTCTCTCTCTCTCTCTCTCTCTCCCTCTCTCTCTCCTCTCTCTCTTCCTCTCTCTCGGTCTCTCTCGCTCTCTCTCGCTCTCTCTCGCTCTCTCTCGCTCTCTCTCGCTCTCTCTCGCTCTCTCTCTCTCGTGTACAAACAAGCTCACGCTCTATTCATAAGCATGCGCAACAAATAAAAACATGTTGTGGGATTGTACTCAATGTAGTTATTTACAGGACTATGCATCCTTTACACGATATCCTCGACGAATGGCCAATCCATTACTGCGGCAGAATGCGGAAAATTTACATGTACCAAGAAACATTCTCAAAGTAAATTAGTACAGCGGGATTGTAAAGCAGCTGTTGGTAACGGGACAGCATTAGCCACGTCGTGCAATTTATGACCGTGTAAATGTTTCTAATGTGAATCCAAATTGTACATGTACATGTATCATGGGGAATCGACCGGGTAGGCGCAATACTCGATATTTAACTGAGCGAAACGTGAGGGACAATGGCGAAACGGTTTGCTGCTTTGCTCATTTGCTGCTTCACAACTTTACAGTGGAATACTCTGTAGGATTCAGTGGAACGACAACTGTTTGGAGCATCCACTAGTCGCATTCTTACCATCACTTGCTGAAAGTGTTCGTCCCTGCGAGCACGCGCGCGCACATCCTCGAAGCGAGCGGTAATAGATTCACGCCCTGGTGGCCGAACAATAATTGGCAATTCGGCCTGAAAAGAATCTCGAGTGATGTGAGTCTCCACCTAGAATGGTTGGAAGCATCCGGAAATCGGCTCCAGAGCTTCTTGGAATACCCACGTACATGTACATGACGTACATCGTATGTTGGATTTCGAAGCAATTTGTGTTCGCATTCCGACCTGTTCTCTTGACTTCAGGTCATTGCGCAAAGGCAAGGGTGGTTTCCGGAGCAAATACAATCATTGTAATTACACGTCTGCTGCCTTGGTTGTAGAGTCGATCATAATAATATCATTCATTTCGGACAGGTGCTAGGTGACAAGTGCAAGCTATGTGATTGATCCAGGAATTCTGTAATAGCGGCGAAGACATGAGCTACACTGTACAAGCACTGACTCTGGGTGCAGCTAGAACGCGAGGCGGGGAACGGAATGGAACTCAACTCCTGTGGCTATCAAGAAGAGTGTTTGTGTCTCCCAGTGGAGATCATTGCAGTGTGAAGAGACACGTGTAGGTAACGTTGAACTACTCGAACTTTTTCCGCCAAAGTCGCAGAATCTTCTCACTAGATAACTTGGAAGGTAGCAGAAGTTTCAGACACCAAAGGGCAGAGAAGTTACTAGTAGTAAATGTACTCGCCAAAAAATGTGTGGGCTTAGGGTTGTCCATGCACGATATAACTACTTATTCGGAGCTGAGAAGGTCAATGACGACTCCTCGTTTTGCCTTTGGTTGCCACTCGCTAGCTCGCCTGGTCGACAGGTGCAGCAGTAATGCGCTGCATGCCTGAAATACCTGCTCTCCGGTAACACTGCATTGCACACGCTAGCAATCCGTTTCAGGAATTTAATCCAAAAAGGGCACTGTTCGCGAAGCACCTGCGCACGTCTCCCTTACCGACTTCCCTTGATTACAAGTCGTATCCCTCCTATCGGCCGATTTCACCTGGGATAGTATCGATCGGTGGCATGGACATGTACACGTAGTCGCTTTCCAACTAACATATCCATCCATGCATCGACCTCCAAAGGCCGATTGAAGGCATCGCCGCAATTCAGCAATGGACGCGAAAAAGAAGCGAACGTCTTCTATTTTGGTCCTAACACCATTCCGCCGTCACTGGGCACTGGGTATTGGGAGCATACACGGCGATTACAGGAGTAACGCAGAGGTGGAAGCTAAAAGTTTTGCGCTGCTTTTAGCCTTGCCGTGTTGCTAAACTGGGTAGGAATTCGGAGCTGCGGCCGTCCACACGGAACTATCGTGTGGAACTATCGTGTGGCCGATTTGGAAACGAAACTACATGTATGGCGCTACTACGATACTTGTATTTTGATCAACACGTGTATTTTAATACGCGTGTATGTCCTCTGGTCTGTCTGGAATCTTTAGTCAGTTATTCAGCGCTATAATAGCAGAGTCAACATTCACTCGGCTTCCGAATATCCATTCTCGATCGTGCATGAGAAAAGGCGATAAAAGACGATCAGATCCGCGGCATGACCAGCTATGAATTGTAGTAATTTTCAACACTTGGAGAACGGATTTATTCCCAAAGCCAATTGCGTGAACCTATGAAGTGAGAATGAAAAGACGAACCCAATTCGCCAATGAATAGAATATCAATCTTCACTACTGTTCTATACTCGTGCTCAATCAGTTCTTGTTTCAAGTACATGCATAGAAATACGTGTTTGTGATTCGTGTTTCGTGTCAGCTACATTGCATTGTGGTTCCTGAAATACTAGTGCTTGGCCACCGGTGCATGGGCGGTGGACATGAAGAGTGAAAACTTATTCCGGCACTTAACTTGTATTGGGTTAAACGACCGATGTGGGTTTCGCACATCCATTTGTTCCAGATATCGGCTTATGCGAAGGCTAGCCAAGCTTGCTTGGTGACGTCAATTCTAAAAAGCTGATAACAATTGAATAATAATGTGTTCCAGAATACCTCTGCCTGCTCAGCACAGAATTGGGTATCAAGGCCACTGGTAGCGGTTCTATCCCAGTGCCGGATTGCCAAATTGGAATGTGTCGGATGGGAATGGTGCTAGAACTGTTAGAATAACATTGAGGAAGGTGTCGTGCGCTCTCTCTCTATAATGGATTTCTAGGAGATTCCCGAATCAGGGGCCCACCATACACATGGACGGTTTGTTCAGGAACACTCCCGCGATAGTCACTATCACTGTGTGTGTGGCGATGTTCAGGCATTCTTGACGCCCCGGCTTTGCATGGTTTACTCGTATTGGACGCGCCAGTGCCGTGGTGGCACAGCTGAACAGCGTTGGTATTCCGCAATACATGGCCATACTCAAGGTTATTCAGGAGTATCCGGACATCCTGTGGTACCTTCTGTCCGCTCTTCATAATTCTCCAGAACCTTCCTTATGCGCTTTGGGAGGCTTGAAACGTTCGTCATGAGTTGTGGTTTTTGGAGCGAACATACATGTACATGTACATGTACATTATGTGTAGATGTCCACAACACGATTGGTTCATGTTCGCAACTCTCCTACACGTACGTGAATAGATTGTCTATTTCGGGGCCTCGAAATTTCGATACTGTTTCAAGCGCACTGTGGAAATCAATAGCTACATGTTATGGCCACTTTAAGGTCACTGAACTGAGGCCCAATCGCGGTAGCAACTCTGAGTGGCCTATCGATGTCTTCCGATCCTCATGCAATGCTACCGTGTGTTCCGATTCACGCTCGTGCCAAGAGCTCTCTAACGGTGCAGTGTGGTGCTTGGGCTGGATCAAGCCCACGCATGCACGCCTTGAAACTGAACGTATGTGTTTAACCACTGAGCTGCACCAGAGACACTCAATGGAGCTACATGTAATTACACCCTGTGTCTTTGTCCATGTATATGTACATGTACATGTATGAGTGCGGAGCTAGTGGTCAAACAAATCGAACACACTAGTAGCCAATTGACCAAAAACAGTGACTTCCATCTGCCTAGCCATTCCGTCGATGCATTGCAACCACTACCTGTGACCATGTGCGATCCCATGAATGTCAGACACATACCGTGTTTTAGGTAAACCACTACACATAAGATAGCCTTCGCTGTGGATCTCCGCCGTCAGTTAATTGCGTGCATTACAATACATGTACGGCCCGGGCTTCACGTCTTACCTATACAACCTATAACCAATGTGCTTTGCTCAAGTTCTGAGCTTCAATGAATGATTTAATATGAACAGACTCAGTACAATCATGATCTTGTAGTACATGTACATGTGCACGTGTGTAGGCCAGTGACTAGCAATGGATAGCGCGGCGCGATATTCGGATAAGGTATTGAGAGGCGATCTCTCTCTGCCTCCGTCGGTTCGCCAGACAGCCGCCATTGCTCGGCTGCCAGCACACGCCACAGTATCAGCTCAGAGGAGTATATGGAGCATAACGAGCGCTTTCTTCAAGAATCAAACGTCAAAGGACAGGAGGGTGCAAGGTTCTTTATCATTGATTCGCGTGCTTTGACCCAAGTCCATCGATACTATCTGCATTCGGGACTGCCCTATTAAAATATGAATACATAATAATAATAATTCGAGCTCATTTAAAAGACGGTGCCATTGACGTCCTGTGTTTGCCACGGAGTGCGTGTGACGTAATGATTATGTTGCGATGAGAGTGTTGGCGTGACGTAGCCATTTGTTACATGTATGCTATTGCCCAATCCGCCCCCTCGTGTCGCTAGGCCAAGCGCATTGCGCCAAAAATGGCAGGCCGCCAAAGCCTCACCGCCTGCAATATGGTCATAATGTACAATGTACAATGATCTCAGATACTGCACAGTGCACACCCATACGAATACCGTTAGAATGCATGATGTCATTATTGAAATTGGAAATGACCCAGATTCACATGTCGTGTGTACGCACAGGCGGCGGCCGATTGTCGGATTGATAGCAGTCGGTGCTTGCTTCCACATCTCGTTTCCTCCTTGTTGGGTGAGTTCCGTTCGGTGCTGGACTCAAGCCATCCTCTGGCTGGACGGCCATCACTCATCAGGCTTTCCTCGTGATCGCGTCGACGTTTTCCTTGTTGGTGTCGCCGCCGACGCCGCGCGTTATCCTGGCGGAGTGTTGCGTCTAATGTTTTTGGCGCTCCTCTGGCACATGCCCAAGGCCCAGACTAGAGTGCGCGGCATGTAGATGACATGTAGCTGCCATTTTACCAGGACGTAGAATGTGTGTATGGTGTGATATCGCATGGAAACGAGGCACTTCCGTCTCGTAGGCGCTATGGTTTGGGCTAGGCCAGACGTGTGAACATGAAAATGTGTACAAGTAACGCATTGAACTGAACTATTACTTAAGTGAAACCTCAATCGATCGACGGAACACAGCGAGCAGTGATTTTTTATTAATACAAATGATGACATCATGGAGAGGCCAGGCCATGTTTGGAAAGTGCCAGTACGGTACATGCATGGTAGACTACACTTTGGGTAGCAATGGTGATTGAGAAAGAGCTGGTAACCAGTGGTAGCCTGGTAGACACAGACACACTAATCCAAGCTAGACACGTGTGTACTCGTACTCGTAGTCGTAGTGGAACATCATAGTAGTTATCGCCAGAACCACGCACATGAGCCGCGCGTGGGACCGCGTCCACATCCACGCGCGCGCGCGCACCTCGCCATCGCATCTGTTTAGAATTTAATTTTATTACTCCGTCGTGATTGGATATACATGTACATTACTCCTTCCTCGAACCAATGATAAGTCCATACACCACAATAATTATAGCTTGATAGTCCACACTATACATGTATGTGTGTACATGTATATGGCTGGAACTCCTGCCAAATCGTTTTCACGTGCAGGCCTTTTAAAAACACCAAGGCGTATTTGACTTTATAACCCGAACTTTGGCAGAAGGTCCAGAACCATTAAATCGGCCATGCACCTGCGGTCATCTACTATTAGATCTTGTCGTTCCACCAGAGCAAACATCTGGTGGTAGTCGTGGGAAAGAGTTCATCCAGCATCACTGATTTACCTATGTGTGTGACCCGTGTGTATTTGCACACAGCCTCGCGCGTCCGCCCTTCCTGGCCCGCGGAGCCGCGGAAACTGGCGACTGGCGTACGCACGCATCGGGCTGAGAGTTTTATCTTGATTCCTTTCCCCTTCTTTCCCCCGGCGCCACCTGCTCACCAACAGCCCGCCACATCTGCGTGTACATAGGTGGTTTGCGATGACGCACTCACACACGCGCCAAAAACACCACCGACACCACCAGCAGTAAAGGAAACGGTCGTGCAGCACTAATGTGTTCCTTGATTGAAAGTGTGCTCACTCACTTCTGGTCGCATTAGTTAGTTTTCCCGCGCTATTGTTTCTCATGATTATTATCGTTTAACGTTATTCACTCATGTCCGCCGGATGAGCAAGCGTAGCCTACATGTACGTGTACATGTACATGTATGTAAAAATTATTACAGGTATAGGGATCCACGAATACAGACCAGAATATTTCAGATTCCATTCCCGAAAAACCGCCGTCACTGATTGTTTTTCCCGCGGAATATTATGGAGGTTACCCTTGCCAGGGATATTGTCTTCATCAGGGATCACCTGGGAATCGTAACCACGAGGGGCTCGGAATGTCCTTTTGACGCAATCCACTCGAAGCAGCCGAAGTGAAGCGGACTTTCAGCTCGAACTACTGCTTGAGCATCGATAGCGGACATGCCAGGGGAGTGGAGGCAAATGCATGAAGGTGGCTCTGCCAACTTGATATTCACACATACTTCACGCTCGCGTGGGCAGTCACCTGAAATACCCAACATACTGTAGAACACGTGTTATCGCGTCGATAACGAACCCTGTCCGCCGATACAGCACGGCACTTACTGGCTTGCAATATGAAGAATGGTCTGGAATGTCCGAACATCGATACAGCATATTATGCAATATCACTCACTGGTGACAGCGGATGGCGGGTAATGATTCGAGCTGTAACCGTACACTAGTCCTTAATTGAACTATCTCAACTCAAGCATGCACGATAAGGTCCTTCATACTCATACTACATTGTGCATACAGCAACGTCTACGTCTCACAGCCTTTCAGGACGATTCGCGATATACTTGTACTAAGTTGTAGCTTTATCAGGCTGCAGTGCAGCGCTGGCACTGACTGGCAGCGAGGTGTGTGGTACTCATCAGCGACCAGGAAGTTGTGAGAAGCCTCCACTTGAGTCACTTGGCACGACGTCTGTCCGCGCCATAACTTAAGCATAGCTGACACTCGCTCCCGGATCCCACGAGCAGAGCATGAGGAGATCGTATACCTCACATTCGCCCTTATCATTGGACCTAGTTCCCGTTTATTGTGCGAAAATACACCAGCGAACTAACACCGCAGAGTACGGACGGTATCCTGTAGCAGTGGGGATCTGGTGGTGTCATGACTGGTGCCTAGTTGGCCACCCTTACCGTGTGACCCGTGTTTAGCCATCCCCTCCCCCTTTCTTAAGAGCCGGTCTTCCAGGACAGGTGGTCTTTGTCAACAGGTTCGTTGTAGAACTGGAACCATAGCACTGAGTACCGGTCGCTCGATCTGTGACGACAAGCGGTTCCTAGTGGTCGCTATGTGCAGGTTCTCCGTGTAAATTACTGCTATTACCGGCATGTACGCATGTGCATGTCGTGTCGTAAGCACTATTGTACGCAAACATCTTATTTCGCTGTCTGCTAGCTGGTAGTTATTGCTCAAGTAACAAATACTTTGTGCACACACGCCCACGCATCATGCAGGACCACAAAGTGCCATCGCATGATCCGGATCAAGGATCAAGGCGGTACGGACGCTCTTAAAACGTAACTTCGTTCTGTTCGAGCTGCTTTGTTGTGGGCAACTTGTGGCACTGAGTCCGTTAGTGCACAATGAGCGGACGCGGAAGACAACATACATGTACATGGGCATTACTCATTGCCGCGAGGTCACCTCATGTACATGTACAAGTACATGCAATGAACTACTCGGACGGCGTCGAATCCTGTACCGGGCCAGAAGACGTTAGTTGGCAAAGTTCCCATGTTGTTATCGGATGGGTATGCGCAATGCCTGTACGAGCAGTGACCAGACCTAGCCCTGCTCCATGATCCAACCCATACCCCACCCCGACCCCACCAATGGCTGCAATGTACTACCACAGTATACCAGAGTACCAGGATGGCAGAACGAGGGTTGTGTGGGAACAGGCTCAGTACATGACGGAGTGGATTTTTGGTTGCCATTCCGCTTGGCATCATGGCGTAGCAAGGCTGGGGCTTGCTGGACAAGCCATAGGGAACAGATGAACCTTCACTGGAACTCTGCGAATACGATGCGCTCCTTTGCTGTGGCTCTTCCCCCAACTAACTTCCTTTTCCCTTTTCTTCTCTTGACGGGATCCTTACTTTCTGATAAGACGTTCCCCTGCGTAGCTACGCGGGCAGCGCCGGAGAAAGTGTACGCAGTATCCGAAGTGCTTCTTGTCCAGACATACTTCAGTATGGAGAAAAACACCTGAGCTCCGGACACTGTCCGCACTAAGCAAGAACACATGTACATGAAGTATGTCTTATGGGGGTATGGCTGTGTACATGTGACATTGTAATTTTGAAAGTACTGAGCTCTGAATACTACTGAGTACTAAGCGAGTTTCTCTGTACATGCAAATCAGAACAGTGTACATGGTATACTAAAGTCTTACGAATTAAATACGTGTACACGTGTGCACGTGACAACAACACAATACAATGACAACAATTGCAATACGCAGTGACACTGATCCGCCTTATCTGCAGCCGTCGCTCGATTCCCATGTTCGGCAAGCATTCGTGCGGATCTTGAGCGCGTGGTCTAGTGGCGCACATGCCATGGTGGGGTTCTTTGGAAACAGGGGGTTCTCTGAAGCAGAGGAGCAACTGCTCACCTGCATGGGCTGCTGGGAGTTCTGTTCCTTCCGGCTGGAGCACCGGGATGGGCCAACTAGCATGGAGTACGTGTGTGTGTGTGTGTGTGTGTGTGTGTGTGTGTGTGTGTTTGTGGAATAGGACCTTCAACGGTATCCATGGTTGGTGTGGGCGCTTTGGTGGCAAAGTAGCACCGACGAGTGCTGTATCCCCTCAAAGTGTGCTAAAAGATCAGCAACACTCACGAAACACATTGGTTTTCTTGAGAGCACAAGGTCTCTGGAATGCGGTAACGGGAGCCACAAACACACACTCCAGAAAGACTCTCTCCGAACGTGTGTACGCGCCATTCGTGTCCCCTTGCCCTTGGCACAGGAGTTAGTGTATCGTTCATTCGTTGCGATCCATGTTTCATAATTACCCCACGCATTCTGGCCATCTTTTTCACTGACATGAACAAGACGGTGTTCGTTCGCAGGGTAAGTTCGGTACCTTGCACTCGGTCTGGTGCGAATCTCCCGGTCATCATACTAATAATAATCAAGCCTCCATTCAGCTCGGTACATTGCCTAATTATCCTGCGAGTGTGAGTCTTAATTAAGTGGTGTCTTAAACCAATGGACATCACCCAAATGTATTCCCTAGGCCCTGGCCCCCGCGCGTACGTTTGGTGATTACCGAAAGAAGGTGTCGACTATCGTACGATTCTGTGAAGTGGTTTGATGGTCACCACGCGTAGGAAGCGTGCTATCCACACTGGTTTTGCATTGGTAGCTGCATGGTATAGTAGGGGTCTACCCTGGCCATGTAGCTACATGAAGTGTCTGCTAGCTCCACTGCCTTTAATAGTGCTAAGTGTATATCCAGCGCGTGCAGTGCCAGTTCAGAGTTCAAAGTCTTCGGAGGAGCACACGCGAATGCCGGCACTTCCTCTTGGACGCGGCAGTGGCCTGCGCGCGCGAGCAACGACTAGCAACTCGCGCTGCGCGTTTGCTTCTCGCGCAGAAAACAGCACTTCATTAAATTTGATCTGGGATCTATATTTCCCGCCTGACGCAACATCGCTGTGAGCGTGAGGATAGATAGACTGACGGTATTGCCCTGAGTCCCTGACGCTTTCCCTTTCTGAAGACAAACAGTCCAACGAAAAGCCGCTCGCACCAAGGGC
Source organism: Sycon ciliatum (assembly GCF_964019385.1). Taxonomy (NCBI): domain Eukaryota; kingdom Metazoa; phylum Porifera; class Calcarea; order Leucosolenida; family Sycettidae; genus Sycon; species Sycon ciliatum. The sequence goes on from NC_088652.1 coordinate 12,315,073, forward strand.
AGTGCCCTTAGGTGACTGGTCTGTACTGTAGTACTGAGAGCATCCCAGTACAGTTGGATGCTGCATCACTTTGCCAGTGTACACTTATGTGTGCTGTCACGTGTCAATGGCTGACGTAGATTTTTACTTTCGAGATGAAATCAATTATACTCCGTCTAGTGATTGTTATTGAAGCTAGTTGTGTTTCCCAGCACGATAATTATTGGTAGTAAGGCGAACGTGCGGACTTCAAGTTCTTAAAGTTAAGGCTTGAAATCTGTGTGATCCATGGCTGATGTAGCTTAGCATGTACAGTGTACATATGCAGTACATGTATGTATCATGGGTAGAAGCAAGCCAAGAGTACTCTTGGTACAAGAGGCTTTAGCACTCTTGCCGTCTTGGTAGAACCTAGTACCGGTACATACTAGTAGTACAGTCTCTTTTACGGGGAAAAGCAACACAATACGAATTATGATGAAAGACCAGGGTATAGTGGGAAGACAACAACACACAGCTCTGGAACACTCTAGAAAGGGTACTGGATAGCATGTAGACATTGTAGAGTAGTTGTGAACACTGGATGTCTCTACAATTACGTACAGGTAATCATTTCCTCTCAGCTGCTTGCCTCGCCTTCGCCTCTCCTCCTTGGCAGTGCGCCATCCGACCTTGCCACGTGATTCGACCTCAAATGGCCAGCAGAGCAGCTAGAGCTAGCTTAGTGCAGACCGCCGCTGGAGCTGAACGATATGGTCACGTGGGACGGAGAGGAGAATGCGCTAACTACGGATGTGCCGGTGTAATATCGCAACCGTTGCTTCGAGTAGTACTCACTCTAGTCTAGGTTTTCTGGCTGGCATCCTGGGCTTTGGCAGTTTAGGGCTTTTGAAAAAGAAGTTTCGGGGCCTTTGGGCAAGCCGCGAGAAGGCATGCATGGCGGGACTTTTCCGCCTTGATAAGAATTTCAAATCCCCGACGCATGTACATTTTACGTACATGTAATACAAAGCAAAGGTACTGCTGTGTACATGTGTGTCTGTGACAATTAGTAAGTGAAGTGCACTACACAAGTTCTAGATCAGTGCATCTCCCAGGCGCACAAACCTTGAGCGACGTTGGGGGTCAGCTACACGACATCTTGGACCAAGAAGCGTGATGCGGCTACCAGCCGGCGACATTCCCGGTGCGTCCGGTTAAAGTTCGCCCTGTGCGTACACTCCTAGGCTAGCTATACCATGTACACTGCAAAGTAGTAAAGTGTAGATTGTGATCGGGGAGTCGGCAGTTTATGACTCCCTGATTGCGATGGATGACCGGTCTTATGGTTGGATACTAGCATGGTACTCATTGGCCCGTAGGCGGTGCCAAAGCGATTTCTATTCCTGGGTGTTAGATATTGCATGCGTCTTCACTCTGTACATTGTCTCTGATTTGACAGCTGCACTTTCGATTCATTTCTAGTATTTATTGCTACTGTGTGTTACCGTCGGACAACACTACGATTTATTGTTACATGTACGTTTTATGTCAAGTCAACCCTGTTCCCATTCGTTTTCTAGTTCTTACTGCCATGACTTGTCCCGTTTATGGTTATACAGTCTTCTTCTTTTCCCGTCGTATTGCTTTCGTTTACCGGAGACTTCTACGGTATGTACATAATGTCTCTATTCGCCTCCACGATGTCCTTATCCTGACACTAGCATTTTCTGCGTCGCGTACGGCTGGTGGGAATATCTACCCCAGCCGTCGTGATGTAGAGGCTTCCTCATCATTACTACTTGGAGGACAGTCACGAGTTCGAGTATCTCTGATACTAATGATAATGATTCTTACTGAAGTATGAGGAGAATTGTTTCCGAGTGGAAAGACACTGTAATAACTAAATGAGCTCAACGAAGAGCCAAAACGTCCTTTAGGATTCTACTTCTACTAGTACGGGCAGAACCAGAGTAGGATCTCTAAAATTGGCCCTTCGAGCCGGATTCAATGGATGCGAGGTCGAGAAAGGCTGACCAGAGTGTCGCCTTCGCCAGAGCAAGAATCGCGGTTCTGAACGATATCGAAAATGGATCACCTGTAAGTGCTGTCAAACTGTCACTCGTGGAGCTGGACCTAAAAGTACATTGCTTGCTTTAGAACATTGCGGGAGGATCCAGAGTTGTTTGAAGAGTATGTAGCAACACAAGAAATGTATGCAAATACAGTGGCTATGCTATGGAGAGTATGGTCAGTAGTGTTTAAACCGAACACGGATTCTTCGAACGAATAATCTATCGAATAAGTTCGCCCTCCATCGAACGAATAATCTATATTTTAGTGAGTACATGTACGGAATTTGTTCAACCTACAACACGTGCGAGCTCTATAACTAAGCGGTGTACAGTACACCCGGAATGCCGATAAGGTGAAAGCGTACTTAGCGAGTCTAGATAAGGACATCGTGGAGGCGAATAGAGACATACCGTAGAAGTCTCCGGTAAACGAAAGCAATACGACGGGAAAAGAAGAAGACTGTATATAACCATAAACGGGACAAGTCATGGCAGTAAGTATAGAACTAGAAAACGAATGGGAACAGGGTTGACTTGACATAAAACGTACATGTACATGTAACAATAAATCGTAGTGTTGTCCGACGGTAACACACAGTAGCAATAAATACTAGAAATGAATCGAAAGTGCAGCTGTCAAATCAGAGACAATGTACAGAGTGAAGACGCATGCAATATCTAACACTCCCTCCGTTGAGGTACAATATCTAAGACTGGGATGCACGCATACGATCCCACGAAGTGTACGATCAGTGTGACGGTGTGACCCACCATTATCACAAACGATATCAATGAAGATGTGAACGATACCATTCGGCTGTTCAATAACGCAAGCGCATGGAGGAGAAGAGGGGGAGAGATTATTGCAGTACTAATGATTGCTAATTAACAAAATAGAGATCAGTAATCAGAGATTTGCTTCTTTAGGATCAACAGCTGCTGCTTAAATCGATCCCTTCTTCACACTAGGTCATGCATATGTATAATGTAAAGACTCGGCGTAGAGCAACATTCACGTCAACAACAACCGTCCTTGTGATGGGTTTCATAGGTCGCCTAACCCGCACCAACTGCTCTCAGACGTGATAGTACTTGACGTTAGTAGACGATTCCTGCTGCCTACCGCCACACAGCCTTTACAGGTCCGCCAAGTAGCAAGATTGTTGTGTCGAATCCTTTGAAGTAAGATTGTTCGCAACTACCATAAGTGTTACTGTACTTCGAAGTAGTTATTCACGAATAACCATTTAGCTGAGCTTACTGACCGAATCGATGAGTCCCTGGCAAGAACTTCGACTCCAAACACTCTGATTATCGACGATCGGCACATGCTTTGAACGTCTACATGAAAGTGAGAATCAAATAGCTAGTTAAAACCGGCTTATCAGATTGTCAAATAAATCAGACTTTGGCATCGGCCACGAGGCTCACAAAGCGACAATGATGCTCCCTGGCTGGCCTGCTTCGGCCCTGGAGCAAGATTCCTTCGCACACTTGAACTCTTCCCGCTGGCTGACGCGTAGCCCGGCGGAAAGTGAGTTTGCCAAGTGATCGATTACTTCGCCTCGCCTATACGGACATCAGTTAAGGTTAGGCGAGAATCTTGCTGAGTGCTGCTCACAAAGACGCGCCTGGGGGCAGAGGGAAATGCCCTGGAGGTGATCGTTGCAACGCTTTCGTCTTGGGCGCTTGGCGACACAGTACACATACTTGGAACTACATGTAATGGCCTTTTAGTGTGCCTAGCTGCATTCTTCGGCGCGCTATCTTATCCATCAGGCATGCCCAAATTGGCTTAGACTACTTATCGGAACCAATGCACATAACGCAGTAGGAGTAAATGTTTTCACCTCAAGTAACACGTTTGTATAGTAACTTTCACACACTGCGCATTGTTGTCACGTGATAAATCGTTCATTCTCCAATCTCTACTATTATTATCGGAAGTACATGAACATGTACATGTAGAATGATATTGTAATTGCAAGAGAGTGTTGTGAAGCATCATATTCATAGCCTAGGGGTTGTTCCCGACCTCCAAAACAGCCAAAAGGGCTGTTATGTCTTATGATGATGCCCAGTGTACAGTGTACATGTACATGTAGCTTCCAAGTATCGCAAACCTCTCAAGACTGAATCAAAGCCAGTTTCAAAGTGGTTGCAACTACATGTACATGACTGTATCATAACTAACTAAGTTACTTGTAGGGCAATCACACAGTGTTCCCATGTGTACGTTTAATAATAATACAATGTAGTAAGCGTAAAGCTACTTGGCGCTGCATGCAGTGAGTGAGCAAGCAACCAAGTTACTGCCCTGCCCTTGCCACCAGGCACAAAACGGAACACGCGGTTCCTTCCAGCCTTCGATGAAGTCTTTTGGAACTCACTGTTCCAAAAGAGCGATACATGTACACACACTTGAGAGGGATCAAAAGCGTTTCTTCTTCGTTCTGTACAGTCATGTACATGTACATGTATGAGGAAGGATACGGAATGCTACGGTCATCAGTGAAACCGTTGGTAGGACCCAATCTAGGCCGCGAACCTGGTTGCCAGCCAAGAAACCTGTTTCAGAAGATACATGTACATGTACATGTAGGACGAGCTACTGAGTACTGTATGATAAATTACAGTCATGTACATTGTAAATCATGGCAAGCAGGAGAATACGGAGGATTAGCAAGACGAAATTCGCGTTCGCGTTCGCAAACATTTTTCAGTTCGCGAACTGGATTGCGAACTTTCGCATTTTTCGTTCGGAAAAGTAGTCGGAACACGAATCGCGGATTCGTGTCACGGCAGTCATAAATTTACCACGCTGTACTGTCTGTACACAATTATGTACATTGTACGTCTTGTCAACGTCATGCATGTGCGAATTCTGTTTGCTAATCCTTCTCATAACGCGAATTCCGTCACGGAGTTCGACTTTCCTTGGAGTGCGAACGCGAATTTCGTCTTGCTAATCCTCCGTAATAACGAAGTAGTTACTAGTAGAGTACAATGTTCTACTAGTACAGTAGTAGTAGTAGTTGCTGGTATACATGGAATCGTTTCAAACGTCTGGCGTGCTTTTGATCGTGTTGGCATAGGATCACAGTGTAGAATGCAGATGATACCAGAGAGTAAAGTACATGTAGAGTGTATTGGATGTCCTAGAGGAATTGATATGGGTCTAAGGAGTGACAGAAACCTCTCTTCTTCCAGTGATAGAATCACTCTCATTTGTGTGCCACATACATGTACATGTAATAGAAAACAGCTGACTCCAACGCGAACGGTAAAAATTATTATAATTATTGTTGTTATCAGGACGTCCATGAAGTCATATCAAGGTTGGTTGGAGGGAAGCAGAATCATTCATAGATACTTGTCGTTTAATATTAGACGTCATCGCGATCGGTTCGGCCAGTTTGGCAGTAACTCTGACTCTGAGCTCTCCTGACGAGATCATCTACATGTACATGTAGATGTAGTAGTAACAAGATGGAAACAGCTCGCTGTTCGTACATGTACAATGTAAATGGAGAACACACCAAAATCATGGAGAGGGGTATCGTTCTGAAAAGTATTTAGTATTAGTATTTACTGGATGATGCAGACAGCCAGACTGTTTCGGCCAATGAGGCCTCATCAGTGCAACTCCAAGCTTAAAATACATGTAGGATTGAACGGTCAGCCATGGCTACGAGAACCACAGACATTATGACAGCTCGATGTACTAGCGCTGATGTATTAGTATTTTATTGTAATACCCAAAGGCTCTATAGCCTGTGTCGAGGGATCTCGTACTCAGAAACATTAATTTTCATAATTCTGGAAAGAGTATAGTGACAAAGAAAGAGACAAAGGAAAGAAGCAAGGATAGCAGGATTAGGAGCAGAGAGGCTTCGTCGTTGACCAGAGGGGGATGCCGAGGATAACTCTACTTTCCGGTGCTCGCCGGTCCCTGTAGATCTACACTGCAAACTGAGCGTAAAGTCCCCTGCGCGACACCGTTTGGACTTGTGATTTCCCCTGCTAGACACGTCGTGAGGGTCTGCTGCCTAGTGCTGGATCATGGAGAGTGTGATCGATTATGTACATACATGTATGCACGCGTACTCAAACGCACAAGTAACACAGTTTTCACTGCTCCAGTCTTCCCCAGACGAAAATACGTTTTCATCGACACCGGCGTCTCGCCTGGCACGCACCCATGCTGTTCTCAGTGGGTGTCTTACACGGAGTCGACTAGCGCTGAGCTAGCTGAGCTCAGCAGACAACTGGTGCACTGAAAAAGGAAAGTAAGTAAGTTTAGTTGCCACCAAGGTCTCGTGGGTGTGTACTGAAAATAGCACTCTCTACAGTCTAGAGTAGAGACCAGATGCGAACTGCGTAGATCTACAAAATACGCACAGACCTCACACAGTGGTACATCGTACATGTAGGGGCTGGCACCCTTGAAACGACCCGCTTCACCGGGATACGAAATCAGTTGCATAGCGGCGTCTGGCCACTTCGATCATGTTTGTCAAGCGGATACTTACAAAAGAAAGTCAGTTTTTACTGTACCCTCTTGCTAGTGCCACCTTTTCCCAGTACTGTAGACTGTTGTTTGCCGAGGATTACTGATATCTGCTGCTACACGGTCTAGCCTAGTCGGATCAGCAGAGCGTAAGACTCCAGTACCAGTACAGGCATGCAAGGAGTTTGTTTTAGGCTCTCGCAAAGTCTTCTGGATCTTATCTTTCGTCAGCAGATTACGCCTTTGGGGGAGAGACCCCTACAGTGTAGTACCATTCCGAACCCTTATACAGTATGATTGTGGTGATGAAGGTGCTCCCGGGATTACAACGGCATGATTTCCCTTTTTTCCCTGCGAGGTGTAGCCAAGAGACAAGTTGTAGCTGCGGCTAGGCTGTGTTCGTTTGCAAGTTTTTGGACATGACTGCGGCCCCGGTTCAGACCCGGTGACTCAGACGAATCTGCAGAGTCACACACGATTCACGAACCATGGTAAACAGCAAAAGCAAAACAAAAGTAGGGTCACAGGCTAGGTTAAAGCAGGGAGTCGTCTAAATACCCCGTGACTCCCTGCTGCAGTGGTGGAAAGCATTCAATGTCCCTTTGAACTAAAGGTTCAAGATTTCGATGCTCGGGCTGGTCCTTTTTCGTCTCGGCCTGGAATCACGCATACATTTATGTACATGTCCATATACTGCCGGTACACGTATCTCTTTCTTTGCCAAGTAACTTGGTTAGTTAGTCAGACTTCTCATTATTTCTGTAGAATAATACCGGAGTGTTCTGTAGCCGCCGCTAGCATTGCATTACCTTTTGGCTATCGGTCCGGTGTCCATGACCGGCCGCACATGCCAATGACACCAACCCAGCTCACGTTAACGCGGCATAGTACCCACACACACAGGTACATGGGTAAGTCATCGTCTCCAGCACACAGTGCCAGAAAATAAGGATCGAGTAGACTCGGATCAAGACGACTGCACGCGCTGACGACACAGATTACAAAGTAGATCTACAATGACTGTGTACATATTTCCTTGTCTCCAGATGTGCAGGTCTTTCGGTTTCAGCTTTCGCTCTCCTCACACTACATGTAGTACAATCATGTACTAGTAGTAGTAGTAGCACTACGCTGGAAAAAACCATGAAACAAAAGCCTGAGAGTGTGAAAACTGAAAAGGCATGCAACACGACCATGTTTCAAGTGTCCAGACCATGGCAGCTTCGACAGTTCAAAGATCCAGACCAGGACTTCTCACTGAAGTCTGAACATGAAGGATCATGGGAGTCGCGACGTCAGGCCCCATGCGTACCTCCAGCTAAGAAGAAGGTGTTTTCCTTCTGTCTGGTGTTGCGCCCCACAATGTAGGCCCGATCCACATAAAACAGGATTTCTGAAAGAAGGCGCCAAGATCGTCTGTCATGAAGGAGGGAATCTGTACACGTCACGGTTCCAGCCTTCACTCTTCCAAGAATGCTTGGACGTTTGGCATGGCCATGCAGTCTTTAGGGTAGCCTATCGTCTTCCACAGAACAATGCACTGTCTGCCGCCCAACGAATATGTGCGTAACTGCATGGTTGGTTTCGTCACCACACTCCACACTACCACAGCCAAACTCTTGTCTTCTCCCACGCAATTCGAGATGATAGGCTACCAGTACACCTGGGGGCTGGACGCGATCTCCAGTACTCTACAGACTGAACGGTGAACGCGACATGAAAATCTGAATCGGGCAAGACCGACATACGGCGACAATGGCAATGGAAAATGAATGGCGATAAAACAAACGGCTGACCGCCATTGTCCGTGTACCAGTGGTGTACCCGGGACGCATCTCAAACGATGACAGTGAAACACTGTACGGGACGTGGATAATAACAATAATAATGATTGTTTCCGTCATTTGCCATCAACCTCGGTGCAGGTCTAGTCTAGAGTAGAGCCTCGAAGTAGCGTTAGCTGCAGTCAAACACTGTCTGTTTATGATTTTGTGTTTTCCAACACTGTCGCAGTGTCGGTAAAAGACAGTGATGCTGTAGAATATGTCTATGGCCAGTAATATGGGTCGTCTGGATCCGCCGCAAACTTACTTGCAGACATGCATTGACAGAGCAATGACACGTCCCATCCCTGTGGATCACTGCCATTGACAGCCATTCGAGCAGGCCGAGATGCACTACAGTAGCATGCTCCCATTGTGGGGGGCACTGTACCAGTTTGTATTTTGTATTCTCCACAGGCTAGGCCAGGCCTTATATTAGCCTAAAATCTAAATCGAGGGAGTCTCCGTCAACAGCAGTTGCGTGTTGCTGCCCCTTGATCTAGACTACAGACAGACCCAGTGTACATAATGGACACACCATTGTACTTGACCATGCTGCACGAGTATGAATAATTTTAAAAGTATGATGGCCCGGATGGGCATCCCCTTTCACTTCTCTTTTCACCATGGTCCATCATCTGTACTGGAGTGCACTGTGTCAATACCGGTGGTAGTACATGTAGTAGTACTAGTAGTAGTAGTGTTGCACATCATGGCACTTCTTCTTCTTCTGACCTTAGCCTAGGTCCAGCTGACGACCTAGGCTATAGCTATAATTATGCGCTAGTGTTCAAAGGGCCAAAATAATAAATTATAATAAATAGATTATTCCCATGTCACCAAGGTTTGGTCTAGGTCACATGGAAATACAGAAGTTTTGAGGCTAAGTTTATTTGGTTCAGTGATTGGTTTGAATCAAGTTTTCACTTTATCTTTCTCTTTCTATGGTGGGTTTATTTCTTCGTTTTTGTTCCCAGTTACGAACCCTTTTTATCGAACTTACCAACCAATTCAGTGGGCAACCGAACCGCCGGCACAAGGCCTAGCTGGCCCTAGTTGGGTTGCCCAATTGGTACAATAAAAACTCTTGGTACAAAAAACCTTTTGAAACTTCTTCTTCTTGGTCCTTGCCCTTGGCCCGCTTGGGCTTTGCGTGGAGCTACACATGTCGATGTCATACAATGAGTACATGAGTGCTGTCCATGGACTGCTACCAAGACTGCACTGGTGCCCCGACAAGTACAATCATACTCATTGTAGATGATAAGACTCCCTGGCCCTGCCGATGGCCTGCGACTCGAGTACTCCTATGTCCTACGTGTGCTGCGGACTCGCGGTACATCCACAAAATGAAAAGGACGAAGTAAGTTGAAGTACATCTTGACGATGTAGTTGAACGCTTTTGAAGAACATAACCGTTCCAGGTGCGAACAAGAAATTAATCTCGCATGCAGAGTGGACGACATTTACATAATTGTACAGATTTTCAGTAGCAGAATCGCACCGCTGTGGCCGGTTTTCGATGCCAGTTTTCCAAGCGCTACAGTATAACTATTACCTAATGCAACGACGTTCAACCGTTGGGAGACGGCTGGCAAGCGCGACTCTGCCAGATAACGATACAGAACGGCAACCGGCCAGGTGCTGGATTGGAGCAGAGACCAAACTATGACGTTCCACCTCTGGTTTTCCTACACCAATTCAACAGACACACACAGCTACTGCCCTCTAAAGGCAACGGAGCACAGAGTGAATGCCAACACACAAAAGCCGTCTGACGTTGTGTGAGGGTGCAGCACGTACATCTACCGGCGGGTGTGACGAGAAACCTACGGAACACAATGCAACTACCCGATCCCGCGCTGTTGGAGAACAAATCGATACTCACAGTGCTACACGAAGCAGTCAACACTTGAATGTTTTCCCACTGAATCTGGCTTGGGTTTTTTCTGAGCCTTCTATGATAATTATAGCGCTGTCGTTGCCCTTGGCCGGGGTTTGGGAGAAAATCCGTATCCCGAGAGCGCCGATCGCGTTATACAAAAATGCACCCTCAGCGGCCTCACACGATCGAAGGCATTACAAAAATTTAATGTAATGATGGCGATGAGGCTGTTGTTGGGAAACCCGGCCATAACTAGAGCTGGGCTTGGGAGGAAACTGAGTGAAGTCATTCTTGCACCAGACCCAGACCTTTCGACTGTGCTGACCTGAGCTTGCTCTACCGTTCTAGAAAGACCCGTGGCCAAGTAGGTAGAAACGGTAATACTCGCACTTCTATTTCATTACAATGCTCGCGATAATCGTCATCAATGCTAGATCACCATGATCAAGAACTACCTAGAATAAGATCACCGCAACTGTACGTGTATAATCTCCTTGCACCGCTGCACCGGGCCACACGAATACGGATGCTATACCACTTGCACTTGTACTTGTACTTGTAGGATAGATTATTTTTCAGCTTGTTTTTCAGTTTGTTGATGATCTTGGCAATCTGAAAAAGAAAGAAAAATCGAGCACAACGAACTGCACTGTGCACACGTCTGCATGACTTTGTAGATTTATCATGTACAATGTAGATCGGGCTACTATTTTTCACATTGTGATTTTTGTACTATTTCCATCGCCATAATAACAATTATAATAATTATTATTATTGGCAAGCCCGCCCGTTTGCCTTGCGATGTTGGATAGAACAAACAAACAGCAACGGCCACAACAACAACAACACAGACGCTGCGCACTCCAGACAGATCTCTGTCTGAAAAGTAAAGAAACGTTGGGGGTAAGAATGTAGTGCGAAGTGAAGGTGCAATGTACGCATGCAGGGTGGATCGACTGCGCCGATCGAAGTGTAGATCTGCACCAGGGAGTCAGTCATACGATTACCATGATTACGACTCCCTGATCTGTGTCATGTAGATCTACAATCTACTGTCTGTAGAGTGTACTGCGGCTTCGCGAAAAGGTGCTGTTGCCGTCGAGGCGAGATTTCACGTCGCTTTCCCGCCACTTCTTCGCGCCGCGCGCGCGCGCGCAGATCTAGCGGCTGCCGTCCGTTTGGTAGTCTTTGTGTTGGGAGTTGTCTCAAAAAGGCGCGCGGAATTGATGAGTGACGTAAATCACTGCATGCCACACGTGATGACCGCTCACAGCACGCGTGCAGCGTGGGCCTGCAGTGCTAGCCGCGCCGCTCTAGTATAGTACAGTAGTAGTACTTCGCTACATACAGACTCAGTGTAGTCGCTGTTGTACATTCATGGACTTGGTACAATCATGTCAAGTCTCAACGGCTCAAGCAGGAAACATGGCTCCATACTTGGAATGCATGCCCCGTTCAAATGTCAAGCTCAGTCGAGTGGACGTCGACTTGGAGCTCAGCCAAATCCAAGCAGTATTCTAGACCATACCTCTGGCGGTATCTTGGCGGGCTGCTCAGTCTTGAAGAGAACAGTTTCGTAGCTGAGGAACTTCAGTGCAGGAGGTCGCTTTGTTGCTGTTAGCTCTGCCGTGCGAGTCGAAGTTGTTGTCCGCTTCCTCGTTTATCCCGTTCTGGATTCGGTCTCGTTCGCGTCTGCTCTTGGTCCTAACACGGTATGTAGCATGTCAAACCCATTCCGCGGGAAATCAGAGGATCTTGAAATCCATGGATGCGCATACGGGCAGTAGTGCTGGACTTTTTTTGTTTGCATGCGTACGTGCGGTCTGTGGTGGTTGGTAGGCAGAGGTGTGAGGTTTTAAGCGCCAGTTTCACCTGGATCTGTTTGTCACGTCTCCCCTTTGCTGGTGCGATGGCATGTCTTTCTGTTTGGTGTCTGTTTATCCTTCACAGACCTGGATCTAGAGACGGAGTGGATTTGGCAGCAGCAGCTAGCTCCGGCGAGGTGACGAATTGCATTCGTAGTTTAGAAGCACCAACAGCTCGAGTTCTCTCAGTTGTTCCCTAAACTTGGCGAGCAAAGGTTGTAAACTCGAGTAGCGGTCAAGATGAGTGAACCAGGACAAGGTCGTTTCGATGACCTGGACCCTAATGGAGATATTGTGCTGGCTGGTCCAGTTCGCAAAGACAAGGTGAGCATTTTTGGTGCTTTCGGTTCGAATGAGTACGGGCCGCATACAGCTTACATACATAGGTGCTGTATGTACAGGGCTTGGATTGGTGCTGCATTTGACCTCGTGTTGCTCCTGGCTGTGATGTCCAATACCCAACGTTGCTTGACAGCTAGTTGTCTCATTGTGGTAGAGATCTATTTCGTACTGTGTCGGCGACTTTGCAATGGCAGTAGTGGCGCTGCTTTGCCTTTATTCAGTTGGTGCCAACCAGTATGCGTAGGTGTGGGTCCGCATATATGTTATTAGTATTACCAGGTGTGTCGGCAGTTGTCGTTGTATCCGCGTTTCCCGAAGCCCCAAGACATTTTCATTGGATAATGGCTTCTTGTATTGTGCAGGGCATTGGTCGATTTTACGCCCGCGTAGTCTTCCACCTAGTATTCAAAGAAGTTTGGCTATGGAGAGAGGCAAGACTTCAGGCGCTAGAACTCGCATTGGAATACAAATAATTCCGAAAGCGCGCTGGATTGAAAATGTTCTACATAATTGTTAACTAGATTTTCTTTCATCTGGAAGCTGGATTTTCTTTCGTGTCTAGCGTCATGCGAATTTCCCGGGCTTTCTTCCTTGAAACTGATGTTGAGTAGAAATTCTATGAGGAGCGGGGCGCCTCCTTGGATTTCACTTTGTGAATGGCGTAGTTTCTCCGTGTGAGTATCATAAGTTGTGGTTGTTAGCAGGGTCGTTCGCTCTGCGGCAGTTCAGTTCGTTGTGTATCCGACGCTGTGTAGGTGTTGCAGTCAATACCGCAGCCGTCTGGTCTGTTCTGTTGCGATTGTTCGGCCCCAGGACCGACATGTCATTCTCGTGGGTGCTGTACGCTGTTGTCTGCTTGGCTCCGGTTTGGACTAACACTTTGCCAAGTACGAAGCCGAACTGACTGACAGTCTGTGCGGGCAGACCTGGTTGTTTGCAGCTCAGCGTATGGCTGTCTTTTCTCGGGAAAGAATAGTCCTACACACTAATTATTAGTGTGTAGGTTCTCTGTGGCGATGTTGTGTTGCAATGTAGACATCCAACATCTCAGGGATGTGTTGCGAGGGTCGTGCCATGCATGTATTTGCGTCGAACACGGGGAAATTCGCCACAGCTGGGAAGGGTGCCAGCTTGCTTCGGGTATTTTTGGCTTTTGGACAGATTCCAGCTCGTACCCCGGTAGTGACTGTCCCGCAAGTCAGTGCACTGCGAACACGGGGTTCGTTTTCGCAACTTCTCCTGTTCGTGATAGCCAAGCGTAACTTGGTTATTCCGCGCTTTTCCCCTTCCGAGGTAGACGGGATGCCCGCAGCTGTTAGTTGTAAAGTGTGTAGCTTTGTAGAAGCGCTTCGATTCTACCCCTTCTGTCTTGTCCAGGAAGTCCTTCCACTGCTTTCTCGCAGTGTATTCGTTTTGGGGACGCCTGTTAGAGTATGCTTCTGGCATAGTACATGTCAAATAGCGATATGCTTTGTCGGCTGCTTCCTGCTGCCCCTGTCGTCGGTCTCTCAGTGAAGGCCCATCAGGTTAGGGGACGTTTTCCAAAGTGCCGCTGTCGACTTGGCCGAAAATCTGCTCTTCTCCCCTGTCTTAGCAGCCTCTGATGTGGCAGTGTTTGAGAGGGTTCGGAGGTCGGCACTCCGCAGTGCCAAAGAGAAATTCTCCTCATCCATGATATTTCGTTGAATGCGCGCAACTTACTCCCGCATCGGTGCAGAACCGTTGTCCCGCTTGGCAGCACGCCGTGGCCGAACAGTGATTGCTCATAATGCTGCCTTAGAAATTTCTCTCCGTGCTTGCGCTGCTGTCAGCTGCCTGATCTGAACAATACACCTCTGAAATGATTCCTTCCGGCCGCTCCGCCGAGTACCACGCGACTTTCTCGCATCGAAGCAGGAAAGTCAGAGGAAGGAATTCTGTTGGAGTATGATAGCGTTCCACCCTGGCATGCTCTAGCTCTGGCTGTATGGTTGATCGCCATGCCCATTGCGTGGAGCTGCTGGAAAATAAAAGCGCCTCATTTGGGCGGTGTGCTTGTGCGTGTACTGTAGAATAGTGGGCTAGCTCGTTTGAGTCTTTTTGTAGAGGGATTTTGACGTCTGGCTTCTACGCACCCACCGCCCCTATCACACTTTGTACCTCTAGACTTGTGATCACACAATCACTGTCTCTCGGTCGACATCATCCACACAAACATGATGGCATGACTCGTCTGTTCCTGGCACTCACTCTGGCGGTGCACACACATCGGCGGACTTTTAGTTCCATGTTGACAACCAGCACGTCGACTCGCCTGGTCGCAGGAAGTACCCTGATCGTGTTGCCAGGCGATGCTTGGCTGCCAGTTTTCGCCGTGTTTTATGAACTCATCACGGCGGGTGCATGTATTGTTCGAAACTTCAAACTCGTGACTACACAACACTGATTCAGCATGAGTAGAGAGAAATAATTCCTGCGGATGAGTAGCAGTGAGGTGGAAACGGTCGATGTAGTTGTGTCTATAATTCCACGTCCCAGCTCACATGTGATAGGTGTCTCACTGCATAATTGTATGGTGCGTACATAGTGGTTCTGTTCCAAGGAATGCGAGCTGTTATCTGTAATAACAGTACCAAGCAGGTGGTGTGCTTGAGCCGGAACAACTGCAAGGTTTTTTGGCACTCTGTCAGAGCGCTTTAGGCTGGGAAAGAAGCCAAGATGTGATACACACTATTCCTCAGCATATACATAATAGCTTTTACAGGAGCATTAGTGTGTTGTTCAAAGCCGCAAGGGAGTGGTAGTGAGGCAGCAAAACTTCCAAACATTCCTCTGCCCTGGTTCTGGTTGGTCTTGGTCCTGGTGTTGTGTTGTGGTGGTGGTGAGGTGGCGTTGGGGTTTCACACCTCTCCTGTGTGACCAGGGCAATGGCAAGAATTTAGGATGGGCTGGGGTGGACAATGGACACGCACTCACACTTTACCTGTGCTTGTGAGTGTGTCTACTAGTATCCAGAGTGCAGTGTCAGGCTGCTGGGCATTTGGGAGCACTGGTTGCCCAAAGTAGTTGGCAGCACTGCACTTTTTCAGATGCACTGCTTTTGCTCTGGATGCTGGGAAGTTGGATTGAAAGTCTTCACATTTTTGCCTATTTATAATTTAGGCCAGGGTTCCCAGGCATAACCTGGTGTGTGTGCAGTGCAGGCACTGCCACATGTACTGGCAAGGGTGGGCCATTGCGCAGCACATGATTATTGGTGTGTAGGTGCTGTGTGTGTGTGGTGTGGGTAGGCTGTGAGATGTGTTTGATGGTGGAGTCTGAAGAGGTCCACTTGGCCTATCCTATTGAGCTACATAATGCAGAGTCTGTGATGCATGCGGAGACTTCTGAAAGGCAAATGAATAGGCTGAGATTCATAGGTGATAAGAGTTGTTTTCAGTTCAGCTGTGGGAGCAAGTACATCATGTGTCAGATTTGGAGTCCTGGGCGTACAAGTCTGCCATTCATTCAGCCCTTTGGTAGTCTGGAGAGGTTGTTCACTCACAGACTTGGGTGGTTGCAGGACTCTTGAAGTTTCTGTTGGTAACTTTGCGGTGTGGTTGTCATTGCATAGCAGTTGTGGTTTGGGGTCAGTGGTTGCTATTACAGTTACATCAACATACCATGGTGTGATGTTGGTAGAAGATAGCACATCTCTCTCTCTCTCTCTCTCTCTCTCTCTCTCTCTCTCTCTCTCTCTCTCTCTCTCTCTCTCTCTCTCTCTCTCTCTCTCTCTCTCTCTCTCTCTCTCTCTCTCTCTCTCTCTCTCTCTCTCTCTCTCTCTCTCTCTCTCTCTCTCTCTCTCTCTCTCTCTCTCTCTCTCTCTCTCTCTCTCTCTCTCTCTCTGCACACTTGTGCAAGGGGATTTTACTCAGTCTTTCACAGGTTGTGCTGATTATGAGATACAGTATTTGAGTATTGCTGGCTGGAAACCTTATTTGTCTGCATGTGAATGTGTGTGTGTAAGCTGCTTAGCATAGTATGTCATTGAGTAGTACTCAGCCTTGGCACGTGCCACTTGACAAGGAGCATTCCAGGCATTTGTTACTATGTCTTGGTGAATATCTCTAGGCCTTTGACTTGTACATGAGCTGATATTGGCCGGTTGGCATGACTTGCCAGTTTCCGTCTGTGTACTTTCAGCAGCTGTCCCAGTTACCTTCAGTAGAGTTAGGTCGGTCAGCTGATGCATGTGCAAGCCTATGCCACTCTGTGTTGTGGTGATCTGGATGCTTCTAAAACTGAGTGTGTGGGCTGATAGTGTGATGTGCCAAGTCTGCAGAGCGTGGCAGTGGTCAATGTGCTCAGGAATCTGTTACTGGTCATCATGATCAGGTCTTTATCCGCCTTGGTGCTTGCTAAACATGGCCAGCTTGCCTTATTTACAGCCCTATCCTGGCATGTTGAGCCACGTTGGACCAACCCGCACTGATTACTTGGCACATGCACCCTCCTTTCCAGCAAACTAACTTACCTGCAATGTTCCCTACAATCTGTGTGGCACTGTGGGACGGGGGATTTGGTCTAGGGCAGGCTTGTCGTTCTGTTAGTTCACAAGAATTCCTTGCACAGTGCAATTGGATTGGATCCATGGTCCAGGTGGGATCGGATACAGGGTGGCTGCACTTTGGCCTATGCTTGGGCACTGTAGCAGGTGGGGACGTTCACGTGATGACACATCTAGAAAGAATGTGCCTGGAATGCTGGGAGGAAAGACCTCCACAAAGTAGAAGGATGCTGCTGTTGTGGTCCCTGCCAATATCCGGGACAATGGCCAAAAAGTGAATAACACATACATGTTATGTGTGTTTCTTATGTTCTCACAGAGTAAGAGTGAGAGATCTACTGTATTGTGGGCTAACCTGAACATACATACATACATACATAGTAGTCCCAAACTAGGATGCCGCTGCTGTTGTGGCCCCTGCCACGATCCCGGACTGTGGCCTAAACATACGGCTTCTGTGCGTGTGTGTTTCTGATGTTCCCACAGACTAAGACTGAGCGATTCGCTGTGCTGTGGGCTAACCCGTTGTCGGGCGCAGGCTTCCCAAGATTCGAGGTGTACGCCGATGAGAAGTCGTTTCTCAAGAAGAAGACCCCGAAGACCAAGATTCCCATCAAGGACATCGAGAGCTGCGAGAGGACGGAGCCCAGTAGCTCGCCGAATTCCAGAGACCTGCACCGGTTCGTGATCAAGTTCCACAACGGCGATCAGTTCTTCTATAGCTGCTCATCGTTGGATCACCAGACGGCTTGGTGCAGCTGGATTCAGGAGTTTGTCACCGGCATTCCCGATGTGGGCAAGCACGGATATAGTGAGTACAAGTGTGTTGCCTGTAGTGCGGTGCTCTTCTGTGTGCGTGTGTGTTGTGCATGTCAGCTACGCGAGTGTGGGCTTCTATTACGGCGGTCTGCAGCTAAACACGAATGGTGTATCGCATGAACCCACTGCGCTCTGTTTTCCCTTGAGCTCGTACTACTCCTACTACGGTCTGAAACTAGCATGGATGGTGCAGCGCATGAACTCAATGCGCTCTGTTTTTCTTGTTGCCTCCGCTGTGCCACTGTAGTCGAGAGCTTTCCCAACCTGAAAATCATGCTTTCCCCTTGAGTTTCACACGGTTATGCTTCTCCCACGGTCTGAAACTACATGAAGCTTGACCGTTTGGTGTAGCGCATGAACTCACTGTGCTCTGTTCTTGTTGCTGTTCATTGTGCCGCTTGCCTGCAGTCAAGAGCTTTCCTAACGTGAAGATCGTGCCGCTCAACCTGGCGCAGAAGATTGATCTGGCTGCGGAGGTGCCGGTGCCGTGCACGCTTGCGTTCAGCCCCACCGACGTGGGTGTGTTCCTGCCCATGCGACACAAGCCACGCTTCGTGGTGCAGGTGCGCCTGCTCCGCTCAGCGGGCTACAGCGGCAGCCTGATGCACTTCCAGTGCGGGCGGCGCACCACCTGCGGCGAGGGCTTCATGTTCTTCGAGTCGCAGAGCGAGTACGAGGCCAAGCTGATGAAGGACGCGCTGTATGAGTAAGTCCGTCTTATTTTCTTGCGGTCAATTTTTTCTTCACACTTTTCCCTGTTTCCATTCCATCAACCTATGAATATTCTCTTGGATAGCATGACTGTGTACACGAGTTCCTCTCTGCTATAGCCTGGGGTGTAGAGTTGGCTCGTCATCAATCCACACCGGGTGCCACGCAGGCGAGCTTTCTTGGATCAATGCTCTATAGTCCATGCTCACTACATGTTCATCTGGTGTGTTCTTCTTCACTCTTGTTTCTGCTTGTAGGGAGATGAGCCGGGGTGTTACGAGTGAGTCACCGCCGGCGAACAATGGCCCGTCACCACGCTCACACCAGTACCCGATCAACATACCGGCAAACAGCACCAGCATGGCGTACGCCATCACCAACAACGCCCGGCCCAAGCAGCCGATTCCCGACATGGCCGCCAGCGTTTCTCCGCCGAACGGCAGCCTACCGAACGGCAGTCTCCCCAATGGTAGCCTTCCGAACGGTCACTCCCTTCCGAACGGTCACTCGCTGCCGCGCAGCCTGAGTGAGAACCCGGGCATGGTGGCGACGCCGAACAGCAGGGAGGGATCGCTTCGCATGACGTCGCACCGGCCTCGCGCCACGGCCGTATCCACAGCCTCCTCGGCCTCGCACTTCCCTCGCCAGAACTCCGAGCCGGCAACGGCGGGCGCGAGCAGCAGCAGCTTCAGTCGGCAGCACTCGCTGCGCGGGACCTCGCTGAGCTACGGCTCCGAAACGGACGGCTTTATGTCGCCGTCGAACCGTAAGCTCTCAGTGTACGAGGACATGCAGTCGCCGTGGCAGCAGCGCCTGTCCGGCACCGACCTGCATCGCAGCATGTCCAATGGCCACGGTCATAGGCACAGCCACGGCCACGGCGGGGAGGACACTTATGAGGACATGCAGCCGGTGTCGCACAGCCGAACAAACTCTACGGTGAGCGACGTCTCAGGCAGCTCTCACCACGACAGCGGCATGGAGGAGATGGACGGGCGCATGCGTGCGGCGTCGATCGACTCGCACCACTCCAGCCGCGTCATCCCGGACGGCCTGGCGGACAGCTCCGTCCCAATGCAGCCGGGCCTGTACACAAACAAGTCGGTCATGGAGAACATCACGTCGCCCAGCGACATGAACTACGTGAACTTCGAGCCGGTGCGCAGCCAGCGGTCGAGTCGCAACAAGCACCTGGAGGTGAAACGGAACGGACGCGCCGATCGCGAGTACGAGAACCTCTGGGTGGTCGTCAACAACCCGGAGCAGGAGGAGCAGCAGCGGCGGCATCCTCCTCTTCCCCCTCAGGTGTCCGGCCCAATGGCAATCCCCGGTAAGCCGAGCGGTGGCCGCAATTCGCTGGGCCACATCCCACTCTCCGTCAGCGGCGGTGGTGGTGACCTGGAGGCGTCTGGCTCGTGGAACAACCAGGCGCACTCCCTGGCCGAGTATCCCTGTCGGCATAGCGCGCCAAGGTCGTCGTTCACCGCCGAGCACGACATGTTTCCCATGGACGATACCAGTCCACCGCCGCCGCAGCTGCCCAGCCGCGTTCCGCCGCCGTCGTCGATGATGCGCTCGTAGCCGCGCTGCTCGTTGCATTGCGCTCGAGGTAAGCACTGAGCTAGCTCCTCTGTCCAACGTGATTGTTGCCGTGCTTGCGGAGTGGTGTGAAAAGCTCTATGTGAGTAGATTAATAGCTCTGATTTGTGTCTTAGTTATTGTGATGATGGCAGAAGGTCGGAAATTTGGTCCAGATGAATAACATTCGCCAAAGGCTGAAACTGATGTTTATTGCGCATACACACATACTGTTGCGTGCACGGCCCGGTTTTGTTCGTGTCCTTGTGACTAACCACTTGCGTTCTTCTCTGTGTGCTGCTTCTTGCCGTGCAGCGCTCTTCAAACTTTGTAACCCTGGATCGTTCTATCTGAGTACCTACACTCTGAAATCCCCCTCCGTGCTATAACGCTGAACAATGTTGATGTCAAGTATTACAAGAATGTGACAGTTACTACCCAGCAGCTCCCCTGCGACTCCAGGCGTACTGCTCGCCGTACACTGGTGTACTGGCGTGAAACATCCAGGCAGCAGCCACACAGCCTCTCTGTACTACAGGGGGAGTGTTTCGTGGAGACGCTTTAAAAAAATCAGTTCTAACCGTGGTGACGCCATCATCCCAGTGCCCCCTCCCGTGCTATAAAACTATATACATAATTATATATATATCTATAATTATTCCCATGCCAGGACGCCTACATTGGCACTGCACCTTGCGCCGATATCGTGATGAACGCCTTCAGCTCTTCCGATGCCGCTCTGTGTGCCAATGTGTGTGGGTGGGTGCTCCTGGCCAGCTTGAATCTCACAAACTGTCGACTTTATTGCCAGTAATCTTTATGACGCGTCGCTCCTCAAGGCTGTTTGATACTATTGTTGATCCCCTCCCAGTCCCAGCCGGCATTTACCGCTCAGCATCATAACATGCATAAGTAAGCCGGGGACCAGCTCACGAAAACCAATTTTGAGAAGTTCTTTTCAGCGTCCCCCCTTCCCCGCGAAAGCATAGTAATATATTATTCCTCCGCTAGCGCCTCATCACAGCGGATGACCTTCAAGCAGATTTCCCGTGCGGCCTGATCCCAGCCTATTGATTGACATTCCACTTGCGCTATATCTACTGTTGACTACACAGGGCTTGTAGCTGCATTCATTTCTCGGCCAACGTTTGCTTACACTGTACATTTCCGACTGTGCCCCTCCACACGCACACACACACGCACGCACGCACACACACTCTCTCGAAGTCTGTCTATATCGGTTGTGTTGTGTTTTTTTTTATCGAGTTTCCATTGGACACAGTCTCTTCTCCCTCTTAGCCGGTCAGTCATGCTGCTGCTGCTGCTGCAGGTTCTTACCTTGCCCTTCCCACTTCTCTGGTCTCTCTCCTCACTCGACAGTGCCAATGGTCAACGTTCTGTGCCCCTTAACGCCCTTTACTTCGTTTTGCCGCACCGCGTTTCGCCCCCCCCTTGGTTTTCCAGTCTCTGTTTCTGGTGTGCCTCGTTCGCGTGGCAAATCTGTGTACATCATGATAGCAATGCGGTAAACGAAAATCTCTCTCCATGTCTCTTTCATCTACATCTCTCTCTACCGCACACACTGTGTTTCTGTCATCTTTGTTTCTTCGTAGTCTTTGCTGCTTTTCTGCCCAACTTGCTGTTAGTTGGCTTTCTCTCTTTTATCAGTGCAGACTTGCAGACTACTTGCAGACTTGGTCTTTTTGAGCTCTTGATCCAGCCCTTGCTTTTATTACGCTGTGTCCACTGACTTGTTTATAGTGCTGTGTATTCCAACGTTGAGTGCTATTTGTACTATTTTGTGCAGGATATAATAGTAGCTGTTTAAAAGCCCTTATAAATAACTGTCTTTGCTCTCTGTGTGTGTTGTGTGGCATGGACGGCCTGGAAGCTCCATTACCCTTACTGGTAATGTCGGGGTAAGGATAAACAGTGGAGTAAAACGGTGCAACGAAAATGCAGGGTACACTTTGAACGTCGTCCAACCTGTGGCAACAAAACTTACAAAAGGCTAAGCGCTTGACCTTTGATGACGCTTTCAACCAGGGAGTAGTACTGTAAAAGCAGAAATCTTTCGGTAACTTTGGTGCCGATATTTTTACCGAAAATGAAACACACCGAACATTTCGGTACAGTACTCGATCTACTCGTACATGTACGCTTACCTGGAAAACGGGTTTACCGAAATTTCCCTCCACCGAACTGCGATTTTGGAGAATACCGAAAATATTACCCCACCAACAATTTCTGCTTTTACAGTACCGTACCTACTGTAGCTATTGCAGTACTCCCTGCTTTCAACCACCCTAACCACCCACCCCTAACTAAGCGCAGTGCGTGCCGTGAAAAGGGAACGGCATGAAAAGTTGAAGACTGAAGCAGAACATGTACTAGTATTCAAATTATCTCCAAACATTGAAGAAGAAATGAAAGGTGGAGATCTCATGGTTTGTAGGAAGGGCCTGCACCACTCACCGAATGCCATGAGCACGACTCCAAAAATTACAAAATGCTGGACTAACTTACAGCTTTTCAACACTAGTCCATATGGACTAAATTTTCAACCAGGCAAACTCACCTTCTTGGAGTTGGACGATTCGCACCGCCGTACAGTTGATTCCCCCCCCCCCCCCCCCCCCCGCATCGCTTCCCAGGCAGTGGTTTCTCAGCAAAGGGCGAGTAGATCAATTCAAAGTTTCCCCGGGAGAGGTCAATGTGGTTCCAGCACTACCAACCAGTGAAACAGGGACACGTACAGTACACGGTACTTTACAACTCCCTTGCTACTAACATCAGGCGGTGGTGGTGCGAACGCGCCTCTTCTTTATCCACGAGGCTGGGTTTCATTAGCGACCACTATAATTATCATCATCATTCTACAAACAGCACTGGCACAAGGTCACAGTCTAGTTGCTGTGCAGCAGCATAAGATAATACAACACTATAATAATCATAGCTCTCAGTCCGAGAATCACTCTGCTAAGCAAGATGACTAAAGCATGCCCGACACTGCTTATAGATGATCAGTTCCACGCATACTGTAGTGTCTTGTGTGACAAGCAACTGCATGTCTCATATACTGTAAAAGCAGAAATGTTTGGTGGTGCCATTTTTCGGTATTCTCCAAAATCGGCGGTTCGGTGGTTCACTTCCAGGTAAGTGTTCTAGTACTGTACCGACATTTTCGGTGTGTTTTGTTTTAGGTAAAAATTGTCGGTACCAAAGTTACCGAAAACAAAACACCACCGGAAATTTCTGCTTTTACAGTACATGTACATGTAGAACTTTTCAGAAGGCTGTTTTGAATACAAGCCTGAGTATGTAGATACACTGTTGGCACTTAAGCCTGGTTTTAGTGTTGACATACACTACCTGGTTTGAATACAAGCTCGAGTGGAATAGAAGCCTAGCCCTGCCATCAGCTCCTACAGGAATACGCCCGGCTTTCATGCACGCCATTACGCCACACACAAAGAAACACAGATGAACAATACGGTATTATACCATACATGTACAGTGAAAACCTGTCCAAGCTGACCACTCAAGCCAGAAACCTTTAAAGAAATGTGTCGTAGCCGCAGTGGACTGGTCTTCTGGGACAGGTGGTCGCCGTTTACAGGTTTTACTTTACAATACTGTACAACACGTTATCTTTGGTGGAACTTAAATTTCGGTATTTTTGGTACAGTACCCAGGAAATCTAGATTGCACCTAAGCGTATGCACTGCATGCGAAGGGAATGCTGGTCACCTAATTCTACATCACACCTGGAGCCTGGCAGGTCCCGGACACCGACATTTTAATACAGTCAGACCTCGCTTAACCGCACACATCCGTTTTCCACACAAATGTCCGGATAGGCGAGGGAACTGGATAATCGGACACACACACACATACTGTATGTATGCATGGCATATGCTGTAAATCGGTAACCAACGGTTTTCTTCCGGATGGCGAGGGATCCGGATAAAAGAGGACCGGATAAGCGAGGTCTGACTGTACACCGAAAATTACATGTTATACAGTAGTACAAAGGCAGAAAGAGAACAGAGACAACCGGCTAGGCAATTGTTGTAACGCTGCGTTTGATGCACCTAGCAAGGCTAAGGCAATCCGGAGACAATTGAGGACTGACCTACAGTAGTACAATCATGTTGCTCACCTGAAGGGAATGCTGTATACGCCACATGCATGCAGCAACTGAGCACAGCTTTGCAGCAGGTAGTAGCAGTAGTCAGACAGAGCCATCGAGCGGTAATCCACACGTTGCAAAGGTAAATGGTAGCTGATGCAAGAGTGAAGCCTCTTTGCTTGTCCCTGGTGAGTTTCCTTTGTCCTGTAACAACAGACATCATCGCGCACAACCGACAAGGCAGACTTCACGCAGCACATAACGTTAGCATCGCGCCAGGGCACACTAGCTGGCTGATGAAAACGCACACACACACACACACACACACACACGCACACAAACACACGGACGCACGCACGCAAACACACACACGCACACAAACACACGGACGCACGCAAACACACACACACACACACACGCACGCTCACAATCAAGCACTAGCAAGTCATCGCAAGCGTTTGTTCAGTTCACAGAACAGCAACGGTGTTGGCACGGGTCTGGAATCTATTTAACCGCCATAATTCAAAATACAATTTAGTGTTCAGAATAGTGCGGAGTGTAAGTTAAACCTACCTTACCATAAAAATCATGTACAAAAGCCAAGTAATAGGCGGCGAGCTAATTACTCAGTGAAATACAGCCCACATTTGGGAAATCTGAAGCTCATACACATAATTTAGAAAAGCGATCCTGTCAGCTTTTCTATTATTGTTAATTATGTATACACATGAAAGGCTTTCTGAGCAAGGTGCAGAAAGGTGCAGAGCTAACTAATCGCACGGGCAGACAGAAATGGCAAGCAGTACTGCGTGTGTGCGCCGCAGCGAACACACGACAGCGCACAATCAGGTTCGGACCAGCGGTAGCGCAGGGGCCCGTACAATCAGCGCACGGGTCTGGGTAAGAGGTCCAGCTAATGTAGCGCGTATGTACAGAAATTCAACCAGCAATATCGGGCAACAACACACACTTTATATCGAAAACAAAATTTGATAGTACTTGGACTTCCAGTCAGTCTGCTTTCCTCATGCAGCTCTGCCACCATGCCACTCAACAAACTGGCTCCCTTCTATCGCCTAGAGAGGGATGGCTCAGAGCGATGCAGCAGTATAAGTGGTGACATTTGTTGGAGCTGTCCACGGTGTCGCTACCGATAAGTCTCAGGCGGGTAAGAAGCTTGGGCCGTCCGAGATCGCACGCACACACGCACGCACGCGCACGCACACACACAAACACACACAAGGCCAACGTGTATGTGCGATGCTCCTCTCAAGATGTGAGTGACGAGTGCAGGTGGCACAAAAGGCCAGCGGTCACTAAAACACACCTAAAGGTGAAGCCGAACTCCTGGCGCTACAGCAGTCAACAACCATATGGTCCGCAGAGCTGACCAACCAACGCATCAGCCGCGAACGATGACAATCACGCTTCATCGTCCTTGTCCTCTTCCTTGCTGTCGAGATTAACGGTGAACTCCCAGCGTTGCGTGTACTGCTGGCTGTCGCAGCGCTCCATCGTGATGGTGTTGTCGCGCGAGTCCATACAGAGCTGTGTGCCGCCGTGCTGCAGCGTCTTGTCGTCGCGATGCACCCACGTGCCCGTGTCCGGACTCTGGCCGCCCTGGCAGCCCTCCAGCACCACCGCGGTGCCGGCCGTGCGCGCGTTCACCGCCAGGCACATGTCATGGTTGCGGATCTGGTGCTGCCGCGTCAGCGCAAACTCCTGATTGCCGCCGGACGTGTGACACTGATACAAGCCCAGGCCCTGCGCGGCCGTGTGACCCAGCGTGTCCAGACACTGCGTGCCTTGACGCAGCTGGCCGAACGACACGTCCGAGCTGTCCGGGATCTCCAGGCTCGGGTACACCGTCTCCAGGTACCAGCCAAACGACTTGCAGTTCAGGGTCTTGCGCAGCTGCCGGCGCTCCTTAAGGCTGCCGACGGGCGTGTTGCGGGCGCCAGGCCGTGCGGCGTAGTAGAAGCGCTTGTACTTGTCCATCCAGACCTCAGCCGCGCGCCGCGTGTTCTTCATGTACGTGACGCCGTTGCCCTTGGGAAAGGAGTACGGGTGGCGCTTGCGGAACACGTGGCCCACGCGCGAGCAGGGGATGATCTCGAGACGGCCGCCGCACTGCCACGTGCGGAAGCTGATCTCGAAGTTCTCGCCGCCCCAGATGTCCATGTTGCCATCGTAGCTGCCGCTCTTGTAGAACCAGTCACGGTTGGTGGTGAACAGGCCGCCGGCGATCATCGGCGTGGCGATCGAGTCGATCGGCGTCTTGCGCGATGTCTTCTGCTGCTGCGTCAGCGGGTCCCACTTGAAGCGCATGCTCCAGTCGAATCCACCCTGTGAAACACACACACACGTCACAAAAGCATACAACAGCAGCATGAGTATGGACATGGACAGTAGCAGCAGCAGCATTAGCAGCAACAACAGCAGCAGCAGCATTAGCAGCAACAACAGCAGCAGCATTAGCAGCAACAACAGCTTATCCTTCAATTTTGCTGTTCAACTTTTGTTCAAGTTTTGAATGTTTTGCTCTCCTTGCATTATATCAGCATTGGTTTGTGCGTTCAATAAAACACCTTTTAGTAGTAGCAGCAGCATTAGCAGGAGCAACAGCATCAGCAGCATCAGGAGCAACAACAGCATCAGCAGCAACAGCAGCAACAACGGCATTAGCAGCATCAGCAGCAACAACAGCATTAGCAGCAGCACCAGCACCAGCAGCACCAGCAGCAACAACAGCATTAGCAGCATCAGCATCAGCAGCAGCAACAGCAGCAACAGCATCAGCAGCATCAGCAGCAACAGCAGCAACAGCAGCAACAGCATCAGCAGCAACAACAGCATTAGCAATAGCAGCAGCAGCAGCAGCAGTAGGAACAGCAGCAACATCAGCAGCAGCAGCAACAACAGCATTAGCAGCAACAGCATTAGCAATAGCATCAGCATCAGCAGCAGCAGCAGCAGGAACAGTACCAACATCAGCAGCATGAGCAGCAACAACAGCATCAGCAGGAGCAGTAGCAATATCAGCAGCATGAGCAGCAACATCAGCATCAGCATCAGCAGGAGCAGTAGCAACATCAACAGCAGCAGCAGCAACACCATGCAAGGTACAATGACGCTTCAGCACAATGTACCCTGGATACTATAGGATATTATATACCGTATTGTCTCTAATATAAGCACAGTCTCCAATAATAGCACGTCTCCAATAGTAGAACACCTTGGGGCGGCATTCAAAAAATAAAGTGCTCAGTCTCCATTATCTCTTAATTTGCTGGCCAAAAATCCTATATATAGGATTTGAAAATGTGTGCCTTTTATGCCGTTGTTATTGGTCATCACGACCAATAATAACGGCATAATGGTTTTCATGGAAGTTGTAAATATGTTTGAGGCATGAATGTTTACATTTTAGATTCATAGGGCGATAATATTTCTGATGAATACCCATTTTCAGCAATAATTGGAAATTTGAGCATAATTTTTCAGCTGCTGTCATGGAAAGGACTGAAGCAGTGAATGTGCAGAAGAACATTGCAGGTGTGGCACGGGGTGGTTTCTTGACGACATATCGCACATGCCGTCACGAAACTACCAGTTTTAAGGATAAAACAAGGTCCAATAAAATCTCAAATCCTATATATAGGATTCGAAAAATAGGGCACAGGCCTTAGTAATATTGGGCAAGGAGATGAGCCTGAGATGTTAGTGTTTGAAAAAATTATCTTATTCAACTCTCGATATCTACTGAGACCTAGCAAGGAAGAATTGGTCACATACTTTTTGCTATTCTCATGCCACACCCATTTTGAGTTGAAAAATATGACCAAAATCCTG
This sequence comes from Sycon ciliatum, assembly GCF_964019385.1. Classification (NCBI taxonomy): domain Eukaryota; kingdom Metazoa; phylum Porifera; class Calcarea; order Leucosolenida; family Sycettidae; genus Sycon; species Sycon ciliatum. The sequence goes on from NC_088652.1 coordinate 12,343,148, forward strand.
TATATAGGATTTAGCAAATTAAGAGATAAGCACACTGTGTAAATTCATTATCTGTACTGGCGAAAAAACCCTGAAACGTGTGTGTCTGACATATAAATTTGGCATGGCAACATGCCTCTGAAATGAGGTTGAAATAATAATGGAACAGTCTCCAATAAAGGAACGTCTCCAATAATAGCACGGGGCGGAGGTACATTGAAAAAATAAAGGACCGTGCTTATATTAGAGATAATACGGTAGTACGGTATTTTAGAGAACCTTGCACTATGCTATACCCAGCATAGGGGAAGTTAAGGCAAAAATTAAAATTTCACCAGTTGTAGTCTTCGGGGTGCTGAGTCGAATGGTCTTGGTCCGAGAAAGCTGAGACGCTCCCTTCTTACTTGAATCCTAATCGAACTCGCTCACTTCCACCGAAACTGGGTGACTGCGCCCTACGAGATGGGGATTTGTGTGCAAAATGTCACTAAAAGCGCCATTTCGTTCTTATAAAAGCACGGATGACCGCGATTGGCCCATATGTTGTAGTCTTTTGGACGCTGAGTCGACTGGTTTTGGTCCGAAAAGGCTGCGATGCAGCTTTCCTCCTTTATTCCCAATCGAACATGGTTGAACAAGCGGTCACGTGCTCCTGCGTACACCAGTCACCTGGTCACCGTGCCTGCAGGGTACAACTTACTAGCCTGTTTGACCTTTTTTGGGTGCACTCCTGTCACTCGAGTTGAACCTTGGTGTGAAATTTGTCGCCTGCTGGCGTGGTGACCAGGTGATTTGGGCACCCAGGAGCACGTGACCGCTTGTTCAACCATGTTCGATTGGGAATAAAGGAGGAACGCTGGATCGCAGCCTTTTCGGACCAAAACCAGTCGACTCAGCGGCCAAAAGACTACAACATATGGGCCAATCGCGGTCATCCGTGCTTTTATAAGAACGAAATGGCGCTTTTAGTGACATTTTGCATACAAATCCCCATCTAGTAGGGCGCAGTCACCCAGTTTCGGTGGAAGTGCGCGAGTTCGATTGGGATTCAAGTAGGAAGGGAGCGTCTCAGCTTTCTCGGACCAAGACCATTCGACTCAGCACCCTGAAGACTACAACTGGTGAAATTTTAATTTTTGCCTTAACTTCACCTTTAACTTAGGATATATACAGTAGATGGGCTACACAGTACAGATTGTTGCACCCCTCGAAGGTGTGTTGTTCTGAAGTTTCACCATACCCTGAGCAGTAGAAGTCGGTTCTTTTTTTCCATCATAGGGGACCACACAGCGCTTGTGAACACTAAACAGCTCACCCGCCACACTCCGCGACAGCAGGTAGCTACTCCTGACAAGCTTGTTTCGTTCCATAAGAAGATCAGGGGAACGCATCAGAGGAGATGCAGTTGTTGATTGATTGGGGTTGAACTAGAAAACACTACTTTGTACAAGAGTTGAAGATACATGTACTGGCGCAAGGTAGCAGGGTTAATGCGACCTCCATTCTACACTATTCCGATTGTGTTAGATTGTCGCATCTGTGAGTTAGCTGAGTGCATACAGACACAACTAACAGAAGTGCTAAGTCTATCACGAGGAGAAAGAGAGGTACACAAATAGTTTGCGCTATAAACTACACGTCGATACTGGAGCGGTGACAGGCATAGGTGTGAAAAAGAAGCCAGGTGACAGCCAACAAAATCAAACTCGACTACTAACGTCACATCGCTTTGATCCTTGCAGCAGATGTTATCATTCTGATCAATGGCGCCTCTGTTCTACAATATTCCGTGTGTTAGTTTGTCACATTATGCGAGTTAGTTGAGTGTATACAGCTTGCGCCACCATCTTCAACCAAGAGTGCATACCCCTCAAGACTGTGCAGCTCGACTATGGGTGCTGTCCGACAGAAGTTATTTTGATGATGCAATGCGTACTTCACACGTATTATCAGGCGTATCCTCAACCCGTGGTGGACAAAGCCCCGTTTGAGGCTGTACAAACTAGTGCAAGGAAAAACGTGTGCTGCGTTGACACCCAGTACAAATGTCGTAAATCTCTGGTGCACGGAGCACTGCATTATAAAATGATGTCAACTTGAAATTCTGTCAGGACAGCAGGATATGCTGGAGTTGCACACTCTTGGGGGGGGGGGGGGGGGGGGGGTATGTACTCTTGCTTCAACTTGCGTACACAACATTATATTCTCCAGAGCAGCCCTATCATTCAACAACTGTATCGCCTCTGATGAGTTCCTGGGATCTTCTCCACATTTAAAAGACCCCTTGAGCGATCACCCTACACAGGTTACATTATAAAGTGAAACCGGTCTAAGACGACCGCTCAAGGGACCTTCTAAACGTGGTCCCTGTTACCAAGCGGTCTCCTTATCCAGGGTCATTTGACTGGAAATAGCATCCCTTGGTCCTGGTTGCAGTGGTCTTCTGGGACAGGTGGTCGCCTTATCCGAGTGGTCGCTTTGACAGGTTGTACTGTACAGCGCTAACAGTGCCAAGAACCTCAGTGATAAGCTGGACAAGTGGCATCGCCGACTGCGCAACGTACTAGGTACACTACCCTAACAAGATCTCGAATGCAGCATTATACCAACGGACAAACCGAGCACCCATCAGCACAGTATGCAAACGCCGTCGGCTGTAGTGGCTGGGAAATGTTGTGCGCGAGGATCCTGGAGCGGCCTCCTACGAAGCCCTGAAATTGGCCCTTGACACATCTAGAATCAAGCACCCCCGCGGTCGCCCCCGAAAGGGCTGGATCGATGTGGTCCGCGGCGACCTCAAGCCCTCGGGAACCTCTCTCTCGCCGACTGTATATCTCTGGCAGCGGACAGAGTTGTTTGGTTGGATACTGTTGACAGACGCGTGAGCCCCGATTAATCGGGTTATATGCGAGCTGTTGCTATTACGAGTACAGTAAAACCTGGTTTAAAGGGGAAGTTAAGGGGCCGTCCGGGGTTACCGATTGTTTTTACAAAACGAAAAGTTTTAGTATTTTTCAGCCCCCACCCACCCACCTATCTTTTCTGCAGGTAAAACGAATTCCAATAAAATATTGATGTCAATTTTCGACACCCAGAAGTAACTGGACATTCTCCATCTGCATTCAATAATTATTTTCAAAACGAAACTCCATCAAACCCACCCACCCCCAAACGAAAACATTTCGTTTTGAAAATATTATTGGTAACCTTGGACGGCCCCTAAGGCCCCTAAGGCAAAAATTAAAATTTCACCAGTTGTAGTCTTCGGGGTGCTGAGTCGAATGGTCTTGGTCCGAGAAAGCTGAGACGCTCCCTTCCTACTTGAATCCCAATCGAACTCGCGCACTTCCACCGAAACTGGGTGACTGCGCCCTACGAGATGGGGATTTGTATGCAAAATGTCACTAAAAGCGCCATTTCGTTCTTATAAAAGCACGGATGACCGCGACTGGCCCATATGTTGTAGTCTTTTGGACGCTGAGTCGACTGGTTTTGGTCCGAAAAGGCTGCGATGCAGCGTTCCTCCTTTATTCCCAATCGAACATGGTTGAAGAAGCGGTCACGTGCTCCTGGGTGCCAAAATCACCTGGTCACCACGCCAGCAGGCGACAACTTTCACACCAAGGTTCAACTCGAGTGACAGGACTGCACCCAAAAAAGGTCAAAACAGGCTGTAAGTTGTACCCTGCAGGCACGGTGACCAGGTGACTGGTGTACGCAGGAGCACGTGACCGCTTGTTCAACCATGTTCGATTGGGAATAAAGGAGGAACGCTGCATCGCAGCCTTTTCGGACCAAAACCAGTCGACTCAGCGTCCAAAAGACTACAACATATGGGCCAATCGCGGTCATCCGTGCTTTTATAAGAACGAAATGGCGCTTTTAGTGACATTTTGCATACAAATCCCCATCTCGTAGGGCGCAGTCACCCAGTTTCGGTGGAAGTGCGCGAGTTCGATTGGGATTCAAGTAGGAAGGGAGCGTCTCAGCTTTCTCGGACCAAGACCATTCGACTCAGCACCCCGAAGACTACAACTGGTGAAATTTTAATTTTTGCCTTAACTTCCCCTTTAAGCGACCACCCCACGGTGCAAGCAAAAGCGGTCGTTAAAGCCAGGCGGTCTTTAGAACCAGGTCCCACAGTTTCTGTGTAGAACTGTCCGTGCATGGAAAAACGGCCGTTAACCCTTATCCATCCGACAAAATCGCTGAGCAGGCCAAAAGTGCAATTTCACGACATATTTTACCTTCAAATTATCATAACTTTAGTCTCCATTGGCCGAATTCCATGATCTTGTGCTTCCTGGAAAGGTCCTTCCGCGACGAATGCACAGAGCCCACATTCGACATCTATAAAGCCACAAGTCGAGCGCCGCCACTTGCGAAACTTGCCCCAGCGCCAGATCTGCGGGCAGAATCCAAATTGTCTCGCCATTTCACTCTCCTCCATCGCTGGACTTTGAATTTTTGTGTACAGAACATTTATTTGGTTTTTACATCATGAGCATGTGCTTGGTGACGTAACTGTCATGCAAAAAAGAAAAATCTGACTTTGAAATGTTCCCGAGCACAGAAAATTCGCAATTGCCGTGATTTTACTTTCGGCGGACGATATCGTTGCAAGGGAGCGTCGTAGCTCTTCGGCGATTGTTTGAGACGATAGCCTGGTGTTTTCTAATGGCGATAGACCCTTCGATCATGGAATTTGGTCAAGAAATGACGGAGATACGGTGGATTTACTGATCGACGGATAGTCGTAGATTTTTGACCGGTCGGACCGATAAGGGTTAAAGGGGAAGTTAAGGCAAAAATTAAAATTTCACCAGTTGTAGTCTTCGGGGTGCTGAGTCGAATGGTCTTGGTCCGAGAAAGCTGAGGCGCTCCCTTCCTACTTGAATCCCAATCGAACTCGCGCACTTCCACCGAAACTGGGTGACTGCGCCCTACTAGATGGGGATTTGTATGCAAAATGTCACTAAAAGCGCCATTTCGTTCTTATAAAAGCACGGATGACCACGATTGGCCCATATGTTGTAGTCTTTTGGACGCTGAGTCGACTGGTTTTGGTCCGAAAAGGCTGCGATGCAGCGTTCGCCCCTAATTCCCAATCGAACATGGTTGAACAAGCGGTCACGTGCTCTTGCGTACACCAGTCACCTGGTCACCGTGCCTGCAGGGTACAACTTACAGCCTGTTTTGACCTTTTTTGGGTGCAGTCCTGTCACTCGAGTTGAACCTTGGTGTGAAAGTTGTCGCCTGCTGGCGTGGTGACCAGGTGATTTTGGCACCCAGGAGCACGTGACCACTTCTTCAACCATGTTCGATTAGGAATTAGGGGCGAACGCTGCATCGCAGCCTTTTCGGACCAAAACCAGTCGACTCAGCGTCCAAAAGACTACAACATATGGGCCAATCGCGGTCATCCGTGCTTTTACAAGAACGAAATGGCGCTTTTAGTGACATTTTGCATACAAATCCCCATCTCGTAGGGCGCAGTCACCCAGTTTCGGTGGAAGTGCGCGAGTTCGATTGGGATTCAAGTAGGAAGGGAGCGTCTCAGCTTTCTCGGACCAAGACCATTCGACTCAGCACCCCGAAGACTACAACTGGTGAAATTTTAATTTTTGCCTTAACTTCCCCTTTAAGAGCAGGTCGTCGCTAAACCCAGAGGTCGCTTACACCAGGTATTACTGTACTAGCAGTGCTCTAGTACTTACCACTAACTGAGGTTTCCCAGTACATGTACTTGCAGCTCTACATGTACTACCGTCTCACTTGCAACCTGCCTGGTACTACCCGTACTACCGTATTTCCCCGTAAGTTAGTTCTCCCCAATGACTTAGTACCCCCCTATAAAAAAAATACACTTTCCACTGCCGAGGTTATCACCCCGAAAGACAGTTCCCCCCGAAAGATAGTAAGTTTGTACCCGTCCTACATGTACAGACACCGTACAGTACATACATCATATGCACGGACACTAGAGCTGCGCAGGCTTCCCACTGCGTGTCATTTACCCCCGATAAAAAAAGTACTCCCCGAAAGATAGTACCGCCCCCGAAAGTTAGTACTCATGTGGCTGCTAAGTTCGTAAGTTAGTACGTACTAACGTACGGGGAAATACCGTACTGTTGTGGTCTGATTGAAATCCGGTCGGACGACCGTGGCCGGTGCACTTGCTGCCTTAGCGCGTACACACACTGCAGTTCATGTACGCACTGTAAAAAACGGACGAGCAGTGCTCACGACTGCAAGGCCAGTGCCCCGTGCCCGCTTCACTTCTCAACGGATTTCAATGTCCACAACAGCAGCAATTCCACACTAGGGTACCTCATGTATTCTGAGTGTTTGAGTTGAGGTAACCTGATGCGTAAGTGGCTGCGGTGCAGTCTGTGAGTGCTTAGAAAAGTAGCAATTCCAGTGGAAACACCCAGCCGCACAGCACGCTAAGCCAGCAGCACAATACGTACCTGGAGATCTGCCGACGCGCCGATGTACTCAAACGTGTCCATGCTGATGACGTCGATGATCGGGCTGACCACGCACGAGTGGCACTCGTGCACGCGCTGCAGCAGCGGCTCCAGCCAGAGCAGGTTGGGCTCGACGTGGCTGTCCAGGAAGGTCAGCACTGGCGCCGTAGCCCGCGCGGCGCCCTTCAGGCGCGAGCGGATCAGGCCCTCGCGCTGGTCGTTGCGCAGCACGATCACCTTGGGCAGCTTGGCCAGCAGGGTGGCGTCGGCCGGATTGTCGCTGAAGTCGTCCACCAGGATCACCTCCTTGATCAGGTGGGCAGGCGAGCGCCGCAGCACCGTGACGATGCTGCGCAGGATGGCGCTGCGCGCCTCGTTGTGGAACGTGAAGATGACGGACGTGGGCTGCAACGCCTGGCTGTATTCGGACTTGCGGCCGCGGCACAGAGGGTGGCGCGTGTCCGGCACGTTGCGGTAGCTGCCCAGCTTGTCGCTCGCCTCCTGGTTGAACGCGTTGGCGCGGTACGCGTCGCCGCCCGGCTGAACGCGGGTGGCGGCGATGTAGCCCTCCTCGTCGAAGAGCGCGATCGAGCGGCCGTCCGTGTCCCTCTCGTGTACTTTATGGACGCTGGCCTCGGCCACGTCCCGGTCGGAATTGTGCGCAGAGCCACCACTACTACTACTTGACCCACTGCTCAGCAGTCCATAGAACATCACCAAGATCCACACAATGGCCGCCAGGAAGATCAGCACGCGCATACGCCGTGGCCCCGCCATTGTGTCACTTCAGACGTGTACCGATGGCCGCGTCCGCACAGATAACAACGCGCCGCGTGCACCAACAACCAGCAGCGAAGTTACACCAGCCTTTTCAGCATATTCCAGCCCAAGACACAAATACTGGAAAGAAATTGTTTCCAGGAGGATGTCCACCGCCTTCCTATTTGCAATCGGCGGCTACAAAATACCACCGTGTATTGCTGTCAACATCTATCCTATACACAAGCGTTGGAAGGTAATACTAATAGGAAAATACTGAGACAATACACAGAGATAAATTATGCTATCTCAAATTATAACAAAGGAAGATAAGATGCATGCACGGTATACCGGTATAACGTGAACGCTGAAGGCTGAAACTGTGAAAGTGTGACTGAACATGGAAACGCTGAATCTCTCGTGCGTAGATCGATCTGCATGCAAGCTTGCAAGCATTACATAATGCACTTGTACAAAAAAACAAGCCTGGAAAAGAACTGTGCCTTACCACGTGACGTCACGCTTCCACTCTTTTTTGAATCTTGTAAAACTTCAAAATAAAAATATGCAAAGGAGAGTATTTTATTGAAAATTAATAACAATTATTGTGAAGACGACATACGTTTTCTCCTTGTTAGATACTGCAAGATAAGTGCTACATCCGGGAGTGTTTCTACCCCAGTTTTGTATGCGTTTGAAGTTCTAAAGGCATGGCCCTGTTTCTTGGAAGAAGGTTGCTGAGCCGCCAAACTAACGCCGCACATTTGCTGTCAAGAAGAATGGCCAGCTCTCAGGGTGGCGATGATTTGGAGCGTCTCAGCCAGTTCGAGTCGTTGGCGGTGAGGCGTCCGTCGGACTTCGTCGTGCAGGTGGAGCTGAATCGGCCGGAGAAGCGCAACGCCATGAACCGCGTGTTCTGGAAGGAAATGGTCGAATGCTTCAACTTGCTGGCAATCGACGAGAACTGCCGTGTAGTGCTGCTGACGGGAGCGGGTAAGTCGTTCACCGGCGGGCTGGACCTGATGGACTTCGGGCCGGAGATGATGCGCTGGACGGCGGAAGGCGAGGACGTGTCTCGCAAGGCCATGGCCCTGCGCCGCTTCATCGGCGAGATGCAGGAGACGTTCTCGGTGATCGAGCGCTGCCCAAAACCCGTGATCGCCGCCGTTCACAGCGCGTGCATCGGCGGTGGGGTGGACATGATCTCGGCGTGCGACGTGCGCTACTGCTCGGAGGACGCCGTGTTCCAGATCAAGGAGGTCGACCTGGGACTGGCGGCGGATGTCGGTACGCTGCAGCGGCTGCCTAAGATCGTCGGAAACGACAGCCTGGTGCGGGAGCTGGCGCTGACAGCGGCCAAGCTGGACGCGCGCCGTGCCCTGGAGATCGGCCTGGTCAGCCGCGTCTTTCCCGACCAGCCATCGCTGGTCGCCGCCGGCCTGCAGGTTGCCAAGGAGATAGCGGCGCGCAGTCCGGTCGCCATCCAGGGCACGAAGGTGAACTTGAACTACGCGCGCGATCACAGCACGGCGGAGTCGCTGGACTTCATGGCCACGTGGAACGCCGCCATGCTGCAGAGCGAGGACGTCGTCAAGGCGGTCACGGCGCAGATGGCCAAAACGCCGGCCGAGTTCTCCAAGCTGTGAGCCGCCCGTCGTCACTGTCACCGCCATCATGGCTGTATTGACCCGTTGAGCCAGGGCCGGGTGGCCTGGTGTACGTTGCATGCACTGCTCGCATCGTACTCGCATGCTTACCGTACCAGTCTCTGGAGGTAGTTCGTGAGCAGTAGCCTGCACGGCCCTCCATACACGGATGCCATTATGTACATGACATGTATGCAGTGCATGTTGACCTGTGTGTGGTCCTTGGCGACCAGCCTTGCTGCAGCTAGACAAGCTCAACTGATTGCGCGTTGACATGCACTTTTCCGCCAGGTACGCCGATCGAGTGAGCAAGGCAATGGTGCTGAAGGACAGCTACTGCAATGCATTAGCAGAACTTTGACTCGTAATATTGCCACTGGGCTGGCTTCGTTGCGTGTACATTGTGTGAGTGTGTTCTCCTATCCCAAATGCTCGTCTTTGATCCATTGAGGGCCTGGTGCCCTTTAACCTGAGCTAGACTCCTATATGGCGTATTTCGGTTTTTCTATTTCTATTTGAACTCATCACTCGTCATCACAATTTCGTAGACTATGGCAGAGTAGATAGCCAATATTGCTAGCATCCTATTTAGTAGTTCGCATGACCGGCGGCTTTCCTATTTTTATTGTAGCAACTTTTAGGCCATGATTGTTTGGCCCAATCCGAATCCAAAGGATCCACTTGATTTTCAATGACCGATTGGTTGAGTCCGGATTCAGATCCATTGGATTTGGATCCGGATTCGACGCGGCCCGGGCCGCGGCAGCAGGGTTGGCTGGTTGCGACGGATTCATTTTGCCAGACCAGACGTTTGTGCGTGTTTGGTAGGTAACACTCATTGTTGTACGCAGGGTATTATGCTAGTGGGTACGACCAAGGGTATTTGCTTGTGTACTCTTGTCCAACCAGAGTTTGGGGATGTTGGGCGGTTCAATAGACAATTATCTTTCCAAGATTCCTTTTGGATCTCTCCCCCCACCCCTCTTCTATTCAGGCGAGACCCAAGTGACCATGCAGTTTTAGCAGTAAGTACAGCACTGCTCAATGAAATCCAGTCGCATCACTCAAGCACGCGCCAGGCATTGCGCAGCCCTAGACCTGCCAACACTTGGCTGTGAAATAGCACAATGCGCAAACTTGAGCGACGCGATTGGATTTCATAGAGCAGCACTGTACTACATACATGATTGCACTGTATGTACATGTGTACTGCGTGCATGTGTCACATTGTGTGTGTAAACCAGGGAGTTGTAGAATACTGGGAGGCGACACTCCGCACATTGTCAAGGGGTCGCCTCAGTCCGCGTTTCAACTGCATCAACCGCAAGATTTGAAACGTCGTCGTCTTCGTTTTCTCAATTATTTTTTTGGGGTATGCCTCGAGGCCCATTCTGGATCTCAAGAACCAATGCTGGTTGACACCAAGCACTACCACCATGTACTGTAAAAGCAGAAATTTTCGGTGGTGTAATATTTTCGGTATTCTCCAAAATCGGCGGTTCGGCGGAGGGAAATTTTCGGTAAACCCGCGTTCCAGGTAAGTGTACTAGTACTATACCGGCATTTTCAGTGCGTTTTATTTTCGGTAAAAATTTCGGCACCGAAGTTACCGAAAATAAAACACCACCGAAAATTTCTGCTTTTACAGTATTAGACAACTCCTGTGAACGCACTCTCGGGAACACGGGAAGAAAGCCTATGACTTAAAACATATTCGGAGCGTTCTTTTCTTGTGCACTCTTTAGTAGGGAACAAATTTATATTGTCAGGTGTTACTAAAATCCACAACAGCAAAAGTTCAAATTATATCGGAGCAAATGCACGCCGGAAATAAATCAGAATGCCACTGCTGAACCAAACGGCCAGCCACCAGCCAGTTTACAGTAATATTCATGAGTGAGATTATAATGACAAAGTGCAAAGCGCATTGTCACTGCAGTTCAATACTAGTAATCGAATGGAGATGTTACACAATAGTTGTTGATCTTCGACTTTCCTAGTAGGCGACCGGCCATGTGCTTGCTGGCTGGCTAGTGAGACACATCTACGGGCGCATCATCCGGGATAAGCAGCCCTTGGACGCCCAGCTTTATCCACACGTCCGAGGTGAAATTCGTCGGGCAGTTCTCGAACGAGTTAAGTAGTAGAAAAGGGTTGCACTGGCCAGCACTCAACAATATCAGAGACACGGTAGAAATCGTAACGAGCGCGCAAGATTCCCACAGCAAGTTATAGGCAAAACCGACGGCGGCTACGCGGCTGCAATGCCGCGTGCGTCGGCATCTAGTGACAGCGCTGACCCGGGCGTAGGTGTTTTGGTACTGCCAAGCACGCCGAGATTCACAGACTAAGACAGTCAAGTCAAGCAAGCTATACAACCAGATCGGCCTGATGGGATCTGAAAGCCACTGTTGTCGGCTATATCGGCAATGTCCAGTGACCGGCACCAAACACAAAGTGAAACCGAGGCAGAAAAAAAAGAAGAAAAAAGAAGTCAGCGAGCGCCAGGCCTGCTCATCACTAGATTGTGACTCGGAGTGAGACTGGTACCGCGGGCCCAAAGACCATTCAAGGCAACCGTTTGCTAAAAAAAAAACTTTCTCGTGAGCTCTCATCACACCGGGGAAAGCAGCACAAGTGGCTGGATACTACGGGTGGCCCAAACCTGGTGCATCGCGCGGTAAGTCCAGCTTAGCACTCAGATCACGGGAAGCCACCACCGCACGGCAACAGTCCAAATGACAGCTAGCGCTGCGCAGGTTTCGGAACGCAGCGAACACACTGGAACGACCGCTGCGGCCGCTCCGGACGTGTCAAGTGTTCAGCAGAGAATTCGAGAACACCACCATTGCACGGCACCCGATGGGTAGCGGAAGACATGACGCGGGCAGCTCTAACGGACGGACACTGGGGCAATGGCAACGACTGCACACGAGCTCTGGACTCTGGTTGACCGTGTTCTGGGCTGCTGGGCATGGTACAGGAAACGCGGCGACTTAGACGGGGTCCAGTAAACTGCAATGCAAGCACACTTGCATCTTCCCTCGTGTGTTACGTCCAGGATTGAACGTGCTGGCACGCACTTCATCAAGTGTCACCGTCATGGATCAAATATAACGTACATCCAGCAGGTCCAGCAGAGGGAGAGAGAGTGTGTGCAGTCTAAACGTCCTCGGCCATCGGATTGTGCAGGTTGTACAAAAACGACTGGACGAGCGCAGCCTCGCAACGAGCCTTCAGCTCCTCGGTGTTTGCAGCGGGCGCAGTGGCAGATGCTTCTGGCGCCGCGCTACCAGCTTGCGGTTGAGTTGCCGTGCTGGGCTGCTGACTGCTCCCAGAATTCGTACCGTTCTGGTCGGGCATGGAGCTCCATTGGCTCCAGCCAGCGTCAGAATCGACGGGCTGTTGCCCAGGTTCATTACGCTGCTGCTGCTGGATCTGCTGTTGCTGCTGGTTCTGCTGTCGCTGCTGCTGCGTATTCCAAACGTGTGGCTTCTGACTGAGCTGGAAGACCGATTGTGACTGGTCACCTGAAGTATGCGACTGCTGGGATGTGGACCGCATGGCGCTGCGCTGCTGCTGTTGCCAGAGTTGTTGCGCCTGCTGCTGCTGTTGCTGTTGTTGCTGCTGCTGCTGTTGCTGCAACACCGCCGTCTCCGCTTGGCGCCGCCGCGCCTGTTCCTGTTGTCGCTCTGCGGACGCACGCGCAAGGCGGGCGTACCGTGCGATGCGCTCCTCGTGCTCCTTCAGCCACGTCTCCTCCTGCATCAGCCACACGGCCGTCTGCTGGTGTTCGGCGCGCATGTGCGACAGGCGCTGCTTTTGCAGGTCGAGCACGCTGACCTGCTGCTCCCAGAAATCGCCGTCGGCGAGCAGGTGACGTATATCCAGCAGATCATCAGGCTGCTGCTGCTGCTGCTGCGAAGGGGTGCCAGTTGTTTGCGTGCTTTCTGCTTTGCTCGTTGACTTGAGGGCACGTTCTATTCGGGAAGGGCCCGCTCCGTTTCTGTCCAGCGTACCTGCGAAGGGGGCGTTTGCTTGCTGCTGGACTATCTCATGGTGCTGCAGGGCCGCCATGTGCTTGTGCTTGACCATCGTATGCTGCTGCTGTTGGTGCTGCTGCTGCAGCTGCTGTTCCTGCCGCTTGGATACCATGTGCTGCAGCTGCTGCTGCTGGACGAGCTGCATTTGAGCGCCGGTGGCGTGGAACTGCATGGCGTGCGCGTGATCGTTCCGTTGCATGCTCTGATAGCCCTGCGGCGGCTCCTGGCCTCCGTGCTGTGGCTGCTGCTCGCGAACCGACGGACTCGGGGCACTCGCGGCAGCGGGCTTCTCCTTCCTTGACGATGGCCGAGCAAGCAGTTTACTACGAGGCAATACATGGGTTATTGCGGAGCCCCAGCCATTCTGCGCCACCACGCGCACATTCTTGTCGGCCTCACAGGGCTCCTAGACGGGAAAAGCGACGGGAGAAAAAGAACACACATGCACACATACACGCACACACATGCACACACACACACATACACACACACAAACGGAAAGTGATTATTAGGCGCGCGCTGTAGTACAGGGCAGAGTCCACTGCTACTACTACTACTACTACTACTACTACTACTACTACTACTGAGAACGTTGACTTTATTTGATAACAAACTGGGTGTCGGAAAGAAGAATTCAAAAAGCGGAAGCAAAGAAGGCAATGGTGACAAATCCAATCAAGTATATTGTAGATAGGAAAATCAAATCAAATAAATAGGAAAATCCAAACTACTACTACTAGTACTAGTACTACTAGTACTACTGGTACTACTACTACTACTACTACTACTACTACTACTACTACTACTACTACTACTACTACTACTACTACTACTACTACTACTACTACTACTACTACTACTACTACTACTACTACTACTACTACTACTACTACTACTACTACTACTACTACTACTACTACTACTACTACTACTACTACTACTACTACTACTACTACTACTACTACTACTACTACTACTACTACTACTACTACTACTACTACTACTACTACACACACGCGCACACACACACACACACACACGCGCGCGCGCACACACACACACACACATTGGGAGGAAAGACGTATCGTACTCTCTCCAATTTCATAGTTATTATTCTCGTTATGCTCTTCTTTTCTAATTGTTCATTCCCTGATGATGGGCCAGGCCCGAAAATTTGGTGTAAAGTAAATTTAAATTTAAATCGCAGTGAAGAGACCGTTTCCTTTCGGAAATTGGAGTTGAAAAGTGAAGTTTCCAAAATATTCTCTTCTGGCAAAATTAGCAAACCACACACCGCGAGCAAAAGACAGTTTGCAGTAAGCAAGAGCATGCAGCTGTGATGACGGGTCAGGGCACGGCCAGGTGCCTGCATTCGCACACTGTATAGCAGGAATTCCGGACGGAATTTATTTTCGTACGATTTCGTACACGGGCCTCTTTTGTGCTAAAATTATTTCCGTACTAAAATTTGTTCATGTGAAATTATGTACACTATACATGCAGCACTATACGAAAATTAACCCTTTATGTACTGATTTCCAGCACAGAATGAAGCAGAATTTGAATTTTCAGCACAATTTTCACCTTCAACAGGCTATAACTTTGACCTCCTTCGCTCCATTTCCACAGTCTTGGGCTCTTTGGAAAGCTCCTGGCGAGAGCAACGCCAGGATACCAGGCTCTATCAACTAGCTGCCACAAATCAGGCGCAGGAACACAGCAAAGTCGTGTCCAAGCCCAATATGCGAGCAAATTTTCCCATCAACGCCATTCCACTCTTCTCTATCGCAGAACGCTCAAATCTTTTCGAGGCGATTCAAACTTCAGCCAACTACGTCACTATCATGTGCGGAGTTGGTCAAAGAGCACACGAAAAGGGATTTTCCCCTAAAATGGCGGAGAGATCGATAAATTTTTTGAATTTGCCGAGACGAGAATACGGCGCGCGATATCTCTGGAATCGTACATCGTAGCTCTTCGGCGATTGTTGCATTGGAAAGCTTGGAGTTTCCGCTACCAAATAGACCCTTCGATGGTTGAATTCGGACAAGAAATGATGGAGTTACAAAGGTTTTACAGATCGATCATGAATCGATCATATGTGATCGATTCACGTACACACCGTACATAAAGGGTTACATCATAATAAATGCGTACAAAAGGTCAGAATTCGGCTTTGTTCGAAAATATTCCCGTCCGAAAACTTCCTGCTATACAGTATCTTGCTTACTGCTTGCATACATCACACGCCGTCGCACTCACGCAGCTGAGGGAAACTTCACTGTTCGCGCGACACACAGTCAAACTGAGATTTGTCCGCATCCGTACCACCGGTCTTTTGCAGCTCTCTTAAAATCTCTTGCACTTCTGTTTTTTCATCTCCTATTCATTCGCTTTTCTACAGTGGTCTCACTGTCATTAGGCAATTTGCCTGTTCAGATTGCCATTCTAAAGAAATACAAAATACAATACAACACCTCTGGCTTTAGCGACCACCTGCTTTTAACGACCGTTTTCCATGCATGGACAGATCTATACAGAAACTGCACCGGATACAGCAACCACCTGCCTTGCGCGACCAGCGACCGACTTTTCGTGTACCAAGTGCCACATTGGACCTGCACACAGAGACCAAAACTAACCAAAAGTGCCTTCTTGGCTGGTAGGGTTGACTGCAACAGCGTTGAAGTGCGCTCTGAAGCAAGTGCATGCAGTCAACAGAAGTGACAAGTGACAGTGCAGGATGCGCTGCATGCACTTGTGTGCTTTGCCTGCAGGAGAGTATTCTATGCTCCACACCTGTCAATATGAGTACATGGAAGTACAATCATGCACATGTATGCATAATCTGATATGCCGCGAATGTACGGGATCTGGTTCTAAAGACCACCTGGCTTTAACGACCGCTTTTGCTTGCACCGTGGGGTGGTTGCTTAAAGGGGAACTGTCACCAAAAATTTTCTTCGTCTTATCTTGTAGTTCTTTGGCTCCTGATCACGATGGCGTTATTCGTTTTTCTCTGCGATGACTGGAAGTGGGTGAAAACTTGAAAAGAAGGTGCCCAAAATTGTCCCGAAGTACCGAGTGACGTCACGCCGGAGTTGACCTCCACGCGTACATTCATCGTCAAAAACGAAGTCCAGCCCGTGTGCTGGTCGATCGAGCCAACTGTTCGATGTACGGTGCGCACCGGTGCACGCTTGCCTTTTGAACTCGGACACTCGATGTGTACGTTGTACACAATGAGAACGCCAAAAAGGGACAAAATAAACAAAAGCCGACAGCAGTTTGTCGCACTGGTACTTCCTCCACGAAGCTCCAGCTCTTTGTTTTATTAATTTTGTGATTACGAAGGAGTAGAAGGATGTTTGTTTGCTGTTAGTATGACACACATACCTCGTACTTGAAAATTATGTCGTTGTATCGAAGGTGGCGCCGGCGGTGTTGCCCACCCGGCTCTGAAATGAAAGACGTCGGAGTTTGTCATCTGCATCTTCAGCAACATCGCCAGATGAATCGCCTTCACGTAACTATACATAGCGTTCCTTTGGGGCTCGGGTTGGTGGTGTTATCGCCGGCCGGAGGAGTATTGTTTTCTGCATACGCACTCATCATCGTGTTGTTCCTCACACGAAAAGTTCAAAACGACGTCCTTCCGTTCTCACAAAATAAAACTTAGATCCTCGCGGAAGAAGTCAAAAAGGTGAAAGCTCAGCTGCTTTTTATTTTGATTTGGCTGTGTAGCTGCACGTGGGTGTCTGCCTCTTTGGCATTCTCCTTCGGTACGACGCACCCATCTGTGTTACAAATCAAAAGGCACGCGCGCACCGTACATTGGAACAGCTAGCTCGATCGATGAGCACACGGGCTGGACTTCGTTTTTGACGACGAATGTACGCGTGGAGGTCAAGTCCGGCGTGACGTCACTCGGTACTTCGGGACAATTTTGGGCACCTCCTTTTCAAGTTTTCACCCACTTCCAGCCATCGCAGAGAAAAACGGATAACACCATCGTGATCAGGAGCCAAAGAACTACAAGATAAGACAAAGAAATTTTTTGGTGACAGTTCCCCTTTAAACCAGGTTGTGCTGTACACTCAAACGTCTCTTATCCGGACGCCTCAGATACCGGCACGTCTCTATACCGGGCACCTTCAAGCTTGAGTTTCTATGGCAGAATGCCTCATTGGGGGGGGGGGGTTGAACCTTTTTTTCGTACGCACAATTGCTTATTTGTCACTGCCAACTTGTGGAATCCACACATTTTCATCAATGGATTCATTTTTATCCTGAGCATGTGCAATACGTGCGAAATAAACTTCACTTCAAAAACTGATACGGTACGTGATAGATGAGTTGTCCGGAGATACGGGCAATTGTGAGATACGGGGGCAGTGCCTGGTCCCAAGGTGCCCGGATAAGAGACATCCTCCGAGTGTACCCTGATAAAATACAATACAACACCAGGACCGTGTACGCGGAGCCCCGGCGTGCGTTCATATAGAGCTCGGCTGCCACTCACCTCCCCCAAGGTGATTCCCGTCCCAAGCAACATCTTCCTGCAGTCGTCAGTGCTTTTCTGCGTAAGCTGGCACACAATGTCCAGCACGGCGTGGCCATATTTAAACTGGAGACAGGCAAAAAAAGAAAGAAAAAAATGAAAATTATCGCGTCCGTTCCCGAAGGGAACTCACGACGGCCGCTAACACCCGGTAAGCCCGGAGACAGGCAAACAACGAGTGAAAACAACGGCCAATGACCAACAGGAAAAGAGTCCTGTGTGCTTCCATTCCGGCATGCACGCAGGAAGAGTTAGACAAATAGCACCGGTCAGAGCATACTGTCTCTGGGAGGTGTTGATGATCATATTATAGTCCGTACTGGATTATTCTATCTCCTCTGCTTGCCAACGAAACAGCCCTATTTTACTTCCCTTTGTGTACCTCTTGCCTGCAAGATACACGGGAGCAAACTGAAGTGATCAGGTTTCGGTGTGAAAAGCAGTACCGTACTCTCCGGGGTGTTAGCTGCACTTTGAAACGCCTAAAAAACCCTCTAAAATCGCCCATGTAGCTCGGACTTCGAGTGCTGGCCAAGAATGAACCAGTGATACAGCGTGCCATCACAATATGCATGTATGGTGTCATTCGACTCATTTTCAAGTGTTTTTATGCACAGAAATCAATCATTGCAGATGTACGATCCTCTATGTTGTCAGTTCAGAGTGACGGACTAACAAAGAAACTTTTGCTGGAACTACAGCCGTGCTTCTCAACTTTTTAACGGTAAACGTCTTGTATATACTAGTAATCGAAAATCTGACGTGCGCGTTATACTCCGAATGTCAAAAAAGATACGGATTTTGGGCCAATGGGGGGGGGGCTAAAGTTAACCCCGGAAAATACGGTACAGTACTTGCAGGGAGGTGGAAAGCTGCCCGCACTACGCACACGCTGGTTCGATGAAGTTGCAGGGTGTGTATACTATGAAGTGAATGCATCTCGGTTCGAGTGAAGAAAGGGATTCAGGGTTCTGGCTAGGATACATCTGCAAGCGAGCGAGAGAGAGAGAGAGAGAGAGAGAGAGAGAGAGAGAGAGAGAGAGAGAGAGAGAGAGAGAGAGAGAGAGAGAGAGGGGGGGAGAGAGAGAGATTGAGAGAGAAAGAGAGAGAAAGAGAGAGAGAGAGAGAGAGAGAGAGAGAGAGAGAGAGAGAGAGAGAGAGAGAGAGAGAGAGAGAGAGAGAGAGAGAGAGAGAGAGAGAGAGAGAGAGAGAGAGAGAGAGAGAGAGAGAGAGAGAGAGGGAGAGAGAAAGAGAGACTGGGAGAGGATCAGAACTGCCCAGAAGGCTCTTAAAAAGATGGTCATCAACCTTGAGAGGCAACACCAGGGGACAACAGTGGACAAACCAACACACACGCACGCATACTTGTACTTGCTCACTGCCAAAACTGGTCACGTGGGTCTCCCCGGGAGAGGGGAGAGAGACTCAAAAGGAACCTTGAAAAGATGACTCAATTGGCTATTGAACCACCCAACGGCCGACACCCCCCCCCCTGAAATCAACAAACTATGGGTGGACTTGGGAAATGATCCCACTTATGGGCTCACCACACCTCAGTAAGTGGGTGAGGACAAGGTGCAGAAAAAGGATTGACGGCATCAGGGTATCCGTCCCGGGATCCAACTTCAGTTTCCCCTGCCCCAGTGAGGGTAATACTTGCTACTCGTGTGAGTGGCTAAATCAGAATGGATCTGATATAAGCTTCACTAGCACCATTGATTACACAAGAGTTAGGGTGCGTTCTTAAATCCTCTCGGAAAAGTTGGATACTCTCCGAAAAGTTCGAGAGCTGTTCTTATATCCTCTCCGACTTTTAGGAGGCTATCCAAGCTCTCCAAGCTTCAGAGGTGGTTGAAACTTGGAGATTCCCGCGGTTTGGGATCAGCGCATGCGAACTACGACTAAAAGCCACGTGTTAATCATGAGTGTACGCATTTCCCTTTTCGCATACGCAGTTTACGCACACGTGCATATTACATTCATCACTCAAGATCGCGGCCCCTTTGGCGCTTCATTTTGTTTGACATGTGCAAAATATCTCCGAATTCTCCGGGACCCGTTCTTGAATTATCCCAGTTTCTTCGACTTCTCTTTTCTTCTTCTCCTAGAAGCTAGAGAATATAAGAAGGCACCCTTAATCTAGCCAGAAGCAGTCCATGGCTAACAGCTACAGTAAAACCTGTCTCAGGCGACCCCTCGAGGGACGAGAAAAAGTGGTCGCCGTGGCCAGGTGGGCTTCTTATCCAGGTTCAGTGGGTCACGTGACCATATCCACATGTGATACATCATTTTGATCAGTGCGTCACAGTGCACACACCTATGCTACTCTAGCACGAGTCATGTGCCTGGGGTCCTCACTCCTCACACCTGTCTAGGGTCGTGCATGCACCATGCACATCTACACTTCCTGCACTGATGCGTAGATCTACCATGCATGGTGCACCATGCAATGCATACCTTTTTAGTGTACTAGCACTGTGCAACGCGGTCGCGGGTGGGTGGTCGTCGGTCGGTCGCGTTGAGCGAGTGGTCGCCTTATCCGAGGTGTTTTGAATGTGAATGCGTCCGTGACAAGGAAAAGTGGTCGCCATGGTCGAGAGGTCGCCTTATTCGAGTGGTCGCCATTACAGGTCTAATTGTATGTATACTTCAAAAAGAAAGTATATGAGCCCTGAAACCAAGAAAGGTGGCAAGTACAACAATACGCCGTCAAGCAGCCGAGCCTGTCAGCAAAGACCCAACACTATCTGGCATAAATGCACCCACCAACCGAACTAGCTGGCACACGCACACACACGCACGCGCGCGCGCACACACACACACACGTACACACACACATACCTCGCTGACAGGGATCTGAAGGTGCTGTATCGTATCCAGGTATCTCCGAGCACGCGCCGCACTCTCACCGGCTAGAGGTAGCGCGGGGCTGAATAGGGACGCCAGCAACAGTTCGCGCATCTCCCGCTCACGAAAGTGCTGTGTCACCTCGTCATTGCTCAGTGCACTCGCGAGGAAGAAGACAGAGTTCTTGTCCAGCTCGAGGCAGCTGCCGAGCTCAACTGCCTTGGCACGCTCCGTCAGTTCACCGAGTAGAAGCTGTACGAGTGGCTGCCAAAAGGAGGATAGATACGTGATCAGTGTAGGGACGGACAGCGTCTTAAGACCATTGTCTTTCACGATGCCATCGAGAGCCTCCAGCGCGCTCTTCTTGCCAATCGAGTCGGCGTCGTCCTTAAAGCTGGACAAGTAGCAGACGGTCATCGGCAGGGCCAGCCTGGCTGGTAGGGCACGCAGCACATCGAGCGACTCCTTCGTGACTGACCTGTTGCTACCGCGCGGCACTGGCGGAATGGTGGCCGTGACGGCGTCTAGGAAGCGATGACCCAGGTCGTCCAGCTGCTCGCCCAGCTGCTCATTCAGCATTTCCCGGCGTTTCTCGGCGGACACCGCCCAGTTGAGATTGCTCAGCGACATGTGGATGAGCATCATGTACCAGCTGCGATAGGGCCGCGTCTGTCTGAGCCCGTCGAGCAGGGTGGAGAACACGTCGCCCGACAGCTCCTTGGGAGCGCCGGGACTTAGCAGCGCGTAGAGAGCCCTGTCGATGAAGACGCCGTTGCCTCTCTCCAGCAGGTGGCTGACGGCAGCGCTGTGCACGGCGCTGAGCGCGGCCACCTGCTCCGTCCGCAACGCCGTGTTGTAGACCCAGGGAACGCGCGGGGTATCGCCCTGTATGCGCTTGCACGTCAGCTGCACCCAGAACGTCGCCGACGTCTGCAGCGACTTAAACGAGCACAGCGCGTCGATGACGACCGCCAACTGGTCGTCGCTCACGCTCTCCACCTCCTTGTCGAGCTGCAGCGACAGGACCGCGGCCGTAGCCAGGGGTGCGGAGTCCGTAGCCTTGGCGATACGTACCACGTGCAGCAGTCCGTTCAGCGTCAGCCTCCCTTCTTTGATATGTGCCTGGATGGTGCCAGCGACCAGCTTGCTATCCAGGCCGGGCTGGCGCAGAGTCGGCTGCAGCTCCGACGTGAAAGCAGTGGCACTCATCGAGTTCAGCTTCTCAGCCTCGAGTAGCGCTGGTATGCTGGCCGCCGCCGCTCCTTGGTCAGCACCGGCCCCGCTGCTACCACTGGCGTCACTGCTGCTCTTACTGCTGTTACTGGGCTTGTCTTCGACAGATGGTGCTGGACTGCTCTCACTGCAAAATCTTACCAAGCGCTGCGCCAGCACTCCTGTCATTTGACCAACTTGATGGGTGTTCTGCGCTCGCCGAGCATGGCAAAGCAGCGAGTCAGCCCGCAGAATGGCTCGGCGAAAGGGCATCATTGTTCTGCGTCCAGTGGAGATTTCTTCCAACTACTACTAGTACTCGAACAGATTCAAAAACAGCTACAGTACATGCATGCACCGGTACTGCAGATCGACGTTGCCCGCATGCCTCACGTGAGCTTCGGCAAAATAATTCTGATTGGATTCACCATCCCATTTCGTTCTACAACCTTGGCCAATTGGATATTGCTTTAGATTTGCCGATGCCAGCTAGCCACACGAAGATGTGAAACAACACAAGGTGACTTCTTTCACTTTTGTCAAGATACAGTAGTTAGATAGTACGAGTCGAGTCCGCATCTATCTCACGATCACAGGGATTGGTGAAAAAACACCATAATTTTTTACCTCCACCGCCACCGGCTGCACCATGGACATGGCCAGCTACTGAGCTAGCTAGCTACAAGCTGCATGCAGTAGGCCTTTCCGGATTATGTGTTTGCATATTTTTGCATTTTGGGGGTCAAAATGCATTTTGTCCATTTTGACCCACTTTGGGCCAGGGAGTCGTAAAATACCGGTATTTTACGACTCCCTGCAAGCGATAGGTACTTCACGATCACCATGAATGATCACCATGGTGCCAAATGTCACGCGACTAGCTGTCGCCATTTTGTTACCATGGCAACGGCGGCATTTTTTCGTGCTTTTTGGGTAATTTTTTGCATTTTCTTTAGAAAAAAATTTGATTTATAGGGGTTTTCCAAAACACTTTCCATTTCCATTTTAGACCAAGAAAAAACGCATAATCCGGAAAAGCCTAGCATGCAGCTCCCGATCTACTCTTTCTTGTTGCGTGGTGCGGTGACATGATGTCTGCGGCATTCATACTTTTCATAGCTATTATTCAATAAAATTGTGTTGTTTTTGAAAAAAAAAATTGCTATGCGTATCGAATTGCGAAGGGGCCGTGACGTCACACCTAACAGCCCCATATGGCCATATATACAGTACATGTAATGAGAGAACAAGTACGTCATAATCTTGGCCAGGCTTCCATGCTGCTAGCTTGCCCAGGCCAGGTCGCCAGGATATCGCTTCGGCCCTCGGGTGATCCGCGCGGCCGGCGCTGCCCTCGAGCTAGCCGGCCGAGGGACCCAAACTTTTTGTGGAGATATAGGGCATGTTCGATTGGTAAGGATCGGGATCGGGATCCAGATCTCAGATCCCTCGGATCCTTCAGATTCAACTGAACACTTTATTTTGGACCTTGACTGTTGCCATGTTGAAAATGGCGCTCACAAGGCACCCTAAAGGGTGAACGTCGTACTCATCGCGTGCGTCGTACAAAAAGTCAACAAGCTCTATCTCCATCCACGTGTGCGTACCACAATGTGTACAAAAATGATTTTTACCCGCCATATACGCACAAAGGTCACATTTGGATCCGTTGGATCCGATCAACCCTGCTCCCCGAGGAGGGTTGACCGGATCCAAATCCGAAGGATCCGGATCCGGATTCGACCAATCGAAAGGGTGCGAATCCAGTGGATCCGGTGGATCGGGATCCCGATCCTACCAATCGAACATGCCCATAGATGGGCGATATCGCGATCGCAAAAAGCCGAAAATGTGCTATTGAGGTTTTGCATTCCGAAATTCGGCAAAAAGATTCGGCACGCGTGCACGCGGGAGCGAGGTCGAAAATGCACACGAAGCTCGAAGATTCGGAGTGTTTGTTCGGAAAAAGCTCACTTTGCCGAAAATATTTTTCGGATGCATTTTCTTGTAGAAGAGCGCTAGCGCGTGATTTATTCAAAGAGGTTTCTTATCTCGGCATCGCTTGGCATGGCAGGCGTCTTTGGCGACATAGCATCGTCAGCTACCTCTGATTGCTCAAAGTTCGTTGGAATCAGCAAGAAAAGGCGCACGGGACAGGACGTTGCTGGTGCTGGGGCTCACGAAATGAAAACACATCATTTTCGACTTGCAAAACAAACGTTGGTGCGAAAATTCGACATTTTGATGTTCGACAAATGACCGAAGAACGCTGTACCGAAATTCGGAATGCAAAACCTCACTAATAATTCTCATGCTCAAGACAGTAAAAATGTTGAAGCTGCATGCAGTGCTAGTGAGCTCCGAATCAGTCAAACTTCTCCTCCTTTCTTCTTGGTTGATCGATGTGAAGCAAGGAATTTTCCTGGCTTGATGACAGATGCTAGTATTTGAGGCAAGGAAAAATCATCTCCCAATAAAATCTGCCTGCGATGCTGCCACTTCGCAACGTTTGTTCACGTGTAAATTCTCGTCAAGTTCTATTGTTGTTGACGAGTAGATTCGCCAATGGCACCGTCACAGCACCAGTGTCGGGCAGTGCAAAATGCGTCAGGATAAGCTGGCGGGGCACAGCGGCCTGCGCTTCTCCTGCACCTGTGCCATGGTCCCCGGCGGATTTCAGCGCGGAGTGCCTGAATAGTGTGGAAGCCGGTGATTTCGCTGCCTTCTTGGACCGTTTTCCTTCGCTGCCTACAGAAGAACAGAACGAAATCATTAGCTCGTTCAGCAAAATTATCGACTTTGAGAAGCTGTCCGCATCCAGTATAATATATGGTGTACTGTTTGCACGCAATACTGGCTTGTCATCTCTGACCAAAGCGTTTTTGGCCAGTGTACAGGAGACAAGTGTCCTCAAGAAGCTAAGTGATGCGCAGCTGCAGGTGGTGGCGAGGGCTGCGCTGATTAGCAGCGTCGCTCCAGACAACGGTGTCCAGGATAACGGCGGCGCAGCGGCAGACTCGTTCTGGTGCGATGCGCTACGACAGCGCATCCTCGGCGACCAGGTGTCCGATATGCACCTGGTGGGCGCCTGCTTTGAACTCTACAACACCAAGCAGTGTGAGAGCACCCACAGCCTGTTGCAGGCCGCACTCCTGCATTTGTTCAAGAGGCTCGACGTCCTGGAGCCGGCGATGGCGCTTGAAGTCCTGCAGGCCTCGACCGGGCCGTTTCGGCACAACGCCATGTCGAAATGTATACAATGTCTCAAAACGCACACTGTCGATAGCCATTGGTTCGACTTGCTCGGATTTGTCATGTCCAAGGATGTACGCTTTGTCACTTCCCCGGAGGAACGGCATAGCCAGGTTCGGACCTTGTTAGGAAGGGTGACGCTCGATTTCGCCAGGATTTTTTCGCTGCTGTACAACGCTAAGGACCGTGCGCTGAGGGCGTTCCTGCTGGTCCCGCTGCAGAATCAGCTGCGCACCATGCCGGAGGGCAACCGAGGGTTGCTGGCGCTGCGCGTGCTGGGCATCTCGCACCTGCACCTGTCTCAAGGCGAGCTGGAGGTACTGCGTGAGTTTGAGCGCGAAGCCGGCGCGTGCCTGGAGACGGCGCCGACCAGCATACTGACGCGTGTGTTCTACAACGCCTCGCCGGCACTGCAGACCAGCGTGGCCAAGGAGCTGCTGCGGCGCGTCACGGCCGGTCAGGAGATTCACGTTGCGCCCTCGTGCATCAAGGCGCTGTTCGCCGGTCTGAAGCGGTCGTCAGTCAGGGAGATCCTGGCCGCGCCTGCCCTCCGCAGGGCTCTCGTCGATGGCTTGTTCAAGCAGGAGTACGTCGCCGAGTGGGACACTCTGCATGCGCGCCTAGTGCTACGCTGCCTGCAACAACTCAAGGTGCCGGTCGATGAGGTGGGTGCTGGTTGCGCGCACATGCGCGTTTTTTTTGGGTTTCCTTGTGGGTGCGTGTGTGCGTGGGGGGGGGGGGGGGTGTGTGTGTGTGTGCATGTTTTATTTACGTATGTGTGTTTGTTCATGTTGGCGTACTTCTGTGTGTGTGTGTCCGCGTGCATGTGTGCGCAACATACGACGGACATGCATCTCTCCACTCATGCTCAACATATGTGCTGCAAGAGGTCTTGCTCATGCCATTTAAACTCTGCAACGAAAAGAGATTCCACTTGCAGATGCTTTGGAGAAGACATGCAGGTTAGGGGTGCTGTGGCCATCTCCTTACGTTCATTGGCTCAATGGGGTTTATACATAATGCTCCTGCCATTTGATCTTGAGGTGCAAGTCCACTATAACGGTACACACTGTGATACCAATCCTGCATCAAAGGTCACCAACTGTGTACGATTATACCCACGAATGTACTTCAACTGGCTGTACCTGCCAGATATGGGACAGGTTGCCCTCAGGAAGGTGGCGGCCATGTTTTATGCGTAAACCCCATTGTACGGTGGCTAAATATGGTATGTTCTTACTCGGTAAGTGTGGTGCTTGGGACAACTCCTGGGCGAATGCTTTTTTTATCGGGCAACAGGCTACTGTCTGTGCTGGAAACTGAAATGCAACCCCTGAAAGAAGGAGTCGAAAGCGTTTCTGCCGTAACTCGTGAGTTTCACGGTTTTAACCAATCATCAGACAGCACCTTGGTGTATTGAGCGCTGTCACGATCAACCGCAACTCTCTCCATTTGTACTTGTACATGTGAATGTCCAGCAGCATTCGTAGCACTTTCCAGGGCGGCAAGGGCCGTGTAAGTTGAGGGCGCCAACTGTGCACATTGTTGAGTGGCCGCATGAGGGTACATTTGGGCACGTGCCGGTGTGTGTGTGTGTGTGTGTGTGTGTGTGTGTGTGTGTGTGTGTGTGTGTGCGTGCGTGCACGAGTTTGTGTTTACGTGTACATTCTTCAGTTCAAGCATGGCGACTTGCTCTTAAGCGTCTTCAGCGGTGGCTCCGGTGATCGTGTACCGGCGACTGATCTACCAGAGTTGTTGTCTGAGGCTGGAATAACCTTGACCAACTACCAGAGCGAGGTACGTGAAAGGAGTTCAACGTGTCCTCCTGAAATTCTGCTGTTGTGTGTGTGTGTGTGTGCGTGGGAGGGCTTGACAGTGCTGTGGCTGGTAGTGCTTGGCTAATGTTAGTGCTGCTACAGGCCGGGTGGAGCCGATCCGATTGGTCTGGCCAGGGTCGGACCAACTGTTTGGCCAGCACCGCATGTTTACTGTTAAGGAGGTTCTGTATTCACTGGTTTGAGGGAAAGACACGGGCGGGAAAAGTGAGAAAAGTCTGAAGAAAAAGATTGACTGTCACCACCAGGATCTAGGACTCGAGCCAGGGACCCTCACTTCTATACCCTTCATATCACCAAGAGTATATACCCCCCTAGTCAGGGGGCCAGGGGGGTTATTTTTGAAGTTTCGTTCCGGGTAAGAGGGCACCACGTTTTTTTCGATTTGAATGTCAAGTATCTTCAGAATGCTGCCAGATGGTATGCCATTCAATCAAAATTTCCATCGGGAAGGTCATACAATGAAGGTGGAAAGAATTGATGATGGTTGCCATGGCAACAAATCAGTTAACTCAAATTTCCAGGAGAACTATGCGATATTTTGACAAAATTCCTGCTGGATATAAACATATCCAATACGTATGACTAGTTGGCCAAGTTTGACTGAAAACAAATAAACGTCAGGGCCTCAAAGGTGAATTATAAAATCGGATCTACTGCAACTATACATTACTGTACATATGTAATTAAATATGCATGCATACACCGACAACTGTACAAATATATTGGTGACCACTGTACATGTGACATCTATAAAGCCTATTAGAAAAGAGTTAGAAATGAATAGAGCAGTCTGTGACCAATGGTGATCTAATGGATATACTGTAAATATACAAATTTTCGGCAGCTATTTAATTTCGGCTATATTCGGCACCGACCCAAAACGCCTAAATTAAAACGCCGATGAAAATTTTCACAGCATCTGTCGCACTATCATGCCCTCTACCCCACGCCGAAAATAAATCGCCGCCGAAATGTCAACAATCGTGAAGTGCCGAAATTTTGTATATTTACAGTACAATCATGTACATGTATGGCGAAGAGGAACATGTATGTACAGGCAGTGACGCAACACTATCTGCAAGGAATGCGATACAGCTAAGGAAGTGTGGCATGAACACATAACAGAGGACCACACAAGTGTTCAGGAAACAGAACAAAGGCAAGTCGTGCATTGCATTATCTGTGACTCTTCAAGCCCTGCCAGGTTGGCCAACTTGAAGTAGGCTCAGACTCAGCACGACTCTTCATAGTGCAGTTACTTGTATTAATCCGCATCCTCGTTTGCTATTGCTGCTGGCACAGTGTCCTCTTGGCAGTTAGAACATTCAACCACAGGACGATCATGCGTGCAGTTGCAGACATCAGTGCACAACATGTTATGGCGACGACATGAGCAACGTCCATCCTTGCAACCGCTTCTGCAACCACAACTTAGAAACTGAAGGAGAGCTTTGGGAGCAGGCGGGAGAGCAGTCCAGTGTGGCTCTAGCCTCTAGGTCGCCATCATCATTGACCCTCCACCCTATATTTTGATGAGGATCAAAACACACACACACACATTGACCTTGATACACGTTGCCTTGATAGGTTACACGGTCCCCGTCAGGGGAGAGGGGTGGAAGAGGCTGAGGAGCAGCACTCCTGATGGCGTACTAGATGGTGACGTAGTCGGAACTTCCTTTGGCAAGGGCACTCAAACGGGAAGTCGGCCCTTTCCGACACTGTCCTTCGTTTCGTGCGGTCGCACTTGTGTCTGGCCAAGCCGCTGCTGGACTTGAAACTCCGGTGACAGGTGCTGCACTGCGGAGTGACCAGGTTGCCAGGGTGCTCGATGTTGGGAGCAGGTCCGTGATCGCACCGATGGGTAGCCAATCCACCGGGGCTGCGGAACCAACGTTGGCAGAGACGACACTGGCAAGCGTCACCCTGATTACACACCGGTTTCTGCCGTTCTGCCAAGCATTTGTGACGCTTCTCATCTCATGGGCGAGAGAAGTACCGATCACATACTTGGCAATGGACATTGGGTGTGGGCGGCTCGGGCTCGAAACAGCGGTACATGCGGTGCCAGGGGGGCGAGAATCCGCCAGATCGTACCATCCCTCCACAGCATTCACACACACACACACACACACGCACCATATTTCAGATTGTATTGTTGCTTGAGAAACTTCTAAAAGTATTCCCGATACTGCCAGGACATGTTGATAACTAGTTAATTAGGATACCAGTGTCAACAACCATAGAGACTGTAAGTTAAATATATATATAATTATGACTGAACTCAATATAATTATGACTGTGTGGAATCTTACCTTGACCTTGCTGGTGTGGTTGGGGTATTTCCGGCTTCGCAACGAGGCATAACCGCCTTAGGGCTGCTTGATGATTGGCTCTGGCTGAGTGGTGTAATAAGGCATCCTTGCAGGGAGGTAGCTGGTCGGACTGCTGGTTTTTTAGGCAAAACAGCTCATGCCGGGCTTCGTTCACATGCTGGCACTTGGACGCCTTGTAGATCTGACAAGTGAACCTTTCTATGGCATCCAGAGTGGCTGGTGTTAAGGGTGTGAATGCACGTCCAAGCTCACACATAGCTATGCGTGCTGATTCACTGGCGGGACCATCACCACGGACAATGTTGAAGGCAGCACTTTTCCCACGGAAGGCAAACGCGCTGGTGGAATCGCTACCAGTGAACGCATGTAAGCCGGGCAGAGCATTGCAAACATCGGCACTGAGCTTCTCTGCAATAGCGGTCATGTTGACTGTACGCCACCAGCAACGTACACGGCATAACATAGCTAACAGAACAAGCAATGATGGCAACATCAGTATCTGGTGTTCTTATCAGAACGGTCTCATACCCACTGACAGCTGCATGTCTTGCATGAAGGAGCAGTTTGGTGTCAGCCTCTTCCTGGGTTGACAGCAACTCCTCCACAGCAGTAACACAGTAGACGCCATGCTTGCACCAGCCGACTTGACAATTATGCACTCTTGGCCCGCAGTGACAACCAGTTCCTTGCCTGGGGGCATCTTGTTCAGGTTGTCTGGGAGCTGCCACTGCACCAGCAAGAATGCCACAAGCTCCTCTTTGTTGCTACTACCTGATAGGTACTTAGAGAACTGCTTTGGCGTGCTCTGTTTCCCTCAACATTTTCCTCTTCGCCATACATACATACATACATACATACAGTTGTGGCAAGTGAAATCCGACACTTGCCATAGGGGACAGCGCCACAAATGGACACCAATGATGTAATGCACTGCACCTAATTTGTACTATACCCCCGTATGCATCCCGATCGAACAGATCGAAAGGTCGCAGCGTAGATACACACAGTTCACAAATATGGTACACATATTGAGTATTGGTATCCAATCCCCATTCATTTTTGCCAGCATCTTTTGAACCTTGACTGTGATCATGGTGATGAGTACGAGTTTTATCATCAGACAGATAAAGTTGTATGTAACACATGTACTGTACGTATGCGGGGCTGCAGACTGCATGGTGCAGTCCCTTATGCCAAGTGTCGGATTTCACTTGCCACAACTGTACATACATACATACATACATACATACATACATGTAGCGAATTCAAATCTTTACTTATAAAGAAGAGGCACCTGTGACGTGTGTGTGTGTGTGTGTGTGTGTGTGTGTGTGTGTGTGTGTGTGTGTGTGTGTGTGTCACGCTCCTTATAAAGAAGAGGCACCTGTGACGTGTGTGTGTATGTCACGCTGAAGCGCTGCGGAGCAGCGCTGCCCTGAGCACGCGAAGCGTGCGAACAGTGTAGCACAGTGTAGCTAGCGGCCGCAGAAGCACTGAGCACGCGAAGCGTGCGAATCGTGTAGCTAGCGGAAGCAGCCACAGAAGCACTGAGCACGCGAAGCGTTCGAATCGTGTAGCCACCACCACGTGCTGAGCACGCGAAGCGTGCGAACAGTGTAGGTGGTAGCGCTTATAGCAGACACGATCAGTACGAGTAGCAGTAGCAGCCGCGCGCAGAAGCACTGAGCACGCGAAGCGTGCGAATCATGTAGCCACCTAGCCTAGGCCATAGGTCTAGGTAGCACTAGCAGCCGCACAAGCGCTGCGGACCACGTGAACCGTTCTCTGCAAATAGAAACATCTGCAACAAAGGGATACAAAAGATCTGCACTGACTGCACTCTGCATCTGATCTGCAGTGAAGAGCGCATCGCACTTTTGTTCGTAAGTTTATGAATTTTTTGAGCCGCTTCATCCGCCACCAGGTGATGGACAACCCTGACCAGCCTCCCGAAGGCGTAACAGACGTCCCTCCTTCTCCTTCCAACCATGAAGAACCTTCCTCACCAGGACTTCAGCGGTCTGGCCACCACCACGTGCTGAGCAAGTGTGCTGTTGATGTACTTGCTTCACCCGCATGCCACATTCGGCCAGGCAACGCTGGCCTGGGGTGCTGCTAGTAAAGTATACAAACAAACAAACAATGTACATGTTTATCAATTAGATCACCATTGGTCACAGACTGATTCATTTCTAACTCTTTTCTAATAGGCTTTATAGATGTCACATGTACACTGGTCACCAATATTATTTGTACAGTTGTCGGTGTATGCATGCATATTTAATTACGTTTGTACAGTAATGTGTACTGGACAGGCAGAAAATTTCGTCGGTCAATAATTTCGTCCAACTGCAAAGAAAGGGAGTTCGTCCGGCTGTAAATTTCGTCCATGGATCATAAGAGTGTATTGAAAAGCTGGACAAATCGACATTCGTAATTAATTTAGTCCCAAAGCTCCTTGGACGAAAAAGACGAAATTAAATTCCAGACGAATATTTCTGCTTTGACAGTACAGTTGAACATCGATTATCCGCACATCGACTATCCGACCATTCGATTATCCGTAACAGTTTTTTTGGGCGCACGTGCCGTAGAGTACGCACTGTGCCTGTAGTGAGCCATTCAAAAAATACGAAAATTTTGAAAAGTAAAAAGTAAAAAGGTCGTGCGGCTAGTAATAACCACTGAAAGTGTGTGAGTGACAGTTTTTTCTTATCCGGAACATTTGCCTTATCTGAACACCGCCTGACAGTTGTCTGCCCAGAGGTGGGCGGATAATCGATGTTCAACTGTAGTTGTAGTAGATCCGATTTTATAATTCACTTATGAGGCCCTGAAGTTTATTTTTTTCAGTCAAACTTGGCCAACTAGTCATACGTATTGGATATGTTTATATCCAGCAGGAGTTTTGTCAAAATATTGCATAGTTCTCCTGTAATTTTGAATTTACTGATTTGTTGCCATGGCAACCATCATCAATTCTTTCCACCTTCATTGTATGACCTTCCCGATGGAAATTTTGATTGAATGGCATACCGTAAAAGCCCGTGTATAGGCCCCGGGCGTATAGAATAGCAGCCTCGATTTCCTGGGCGTATACAAGGGCACGGGCGTTATTTTGGAACCGGGCGTATACTTGGAATAGGGATAGCAGTAAGGATTGGGTATCAGTACCTGTACAGGTACTGGTGTTGCCGGCATACCTGGGCGTATACATGGGCATGGGCGCTATTTTGAAACAAAAGTGTTGACTTCCCCTGACTGGGCGTGTGCACGGATGGTGGGCGTAATTTCGAGTGGGCGTATACACGGGCTTTTACGGTACCATCTTGCAGCATTTTGAAGATACTTGACTTTCAAATCGAAAAAACTTGGTGCCCCTCACTCAGAACGAAATCTATTAGACGTGACTTTTTCCTAATTTGGCCCCCGGACTACCCCCCCCCCCCCCCCCAAGAGTGTGCAACTGCATATGGGGTCTCCGACGGCGAAAACTCACAGCACGTGTCTCAGGTACGTTCGTACTATGTACAAACGAAGGATAGCGTGCGCGCAATCCGAATATCTGCCATGATCATCCTGGGGATTTGCATACCCGCAGTGACTTTCTGTCAGAGAGTGCTTTTTTTATTACTCCGCTGCTCGCTCAAAACGGGTTGGAAACGTACAACTGCGACACTGCACCACGTGATGTGAGTTTTCGCCGTCGGCGTACCCCATTGAAAGGGTATCAGGAGTTACACACTCTTGGGGGGGGGGGGGGTATACAGTGTACTCTGGATATCATACACGAAAAGCTTGACAGACAAAGGACTTTTTTGATTGAAAGGTATCGTCAGATCAATCGAAAACTGCTTTCGCCTGTTTTGTGCTGTTTCAGTTCTGTTTCAGTTCTGTTTCTCGTTTCAAATCTTTATTCGCACGATGGCCAGTGGCCAATAAGAGATTGTCGGTGGTGGAGGTGGAGGGGGAGGTGGGGTTGGTGGTGGAGGTGGAGGTGGTGGTTTTGTTATATTTGTTCTTGTGTGTTATTGCTGCTGTTGTTGTTGTTGTTGTTGTTGTTGTTGTTGTTGTTGTTGTTGTTGTTGTTGTCATCATTGTCATCATTGTCATCATTGTCATCGTTGTCATCGTTGTTGTTGCAGATGCTGTGGCTGTTGTTGCTATGGTTGCTGTTGCTGCAGTTCTTGTCATTGTTGGTGTACTTATTAGAAAACATGTGTTGCATATCAATTCAGAACAGCAGGAGATGACATAATGGAGAGGTTGCGCATAACGAAAATTCGTAAAGATCTTTCGGAATCTGAGCCGTCTGGAAGTGACGAAAACTCATAAAGAAAATCTGTTGTGCTCAACGAAAAACGTAGTGTGACCATGGTGACCCTTTCGAGTACTTTTCCCGCTGTTTGCGCGCGCTTGTTGAACAATTTTTTGAATCAAGTGTGTACTCCGGCACACGTGTAGGCACACATGCAAGCTAGAGGAAGAAGTTTTTATCAATTGTAGTTGCAGTGTTGACTATTCTAATCTTCATGGACTTGGAAGAGTACGATAGCCTTACGGCTATCCTGCTTCTCGCCCACTCTGAGGGCGATGTTGATGATGAGAAACTTCTTGTATTGCTTATGGCAGCAGAAGAGGACCGGCAGCTTTCGCAACACCGTGTTCTCGGCCCTCGAATTTTCCTGGAATCGTTGGATGAGGAAACATGTGAGCTGAGGTTCCGCTCCTCCAATGCGGAAATAAGGGAGTTGAATCACACGCAGAAGTTTGTAGGACCATCACGTACGGCATGGACAGGGCTGGAAGGTTTGATGGTAGTCTTGCGTCGCCTGGCCTATCCTTGTCGCCTTTGTGAGCTGTCCGATGAGTCCTGATCTCAGCAGAATTTTCAACACAACCTTGATGTGGATTTGGCGAAATTGGGGGGGGGGGGGCCTTCTTGAGGACCCTTTCACCAAGCCGCACTTCACTGCAGCACTCCTAGAGTCGTACCATACGGCCATCCGCAACAAGTCCGAGGTCGACTTACGGATTTGGGGCTTCATCGACGGTACAGTCAGACCAATCTGCCGACCAGGCTAGGAGCAACGGATGTATTACAATGGACACAAATGTGTCCATGCACTTAAATTTCAAGCAGTTACAACGCCCGATGGCTTGATTGCGCATTATTTTGTATGGGCCCGTTGTCGGCAGTCGTCACGATGCTGGAGTACTTGATGAAAGTGGATTACTGGCGCAGCTCCAGCAGCATATGCAGCTGCCACATGGCCCGCCATACGCACTCTATGGTGACCCAGCTTATCCGCTAAGCCCCTATATCCAGAATAGATATGTCGGTGCAGCTGCCACGCCCCAGCAACACTTGTTCAATGGCCGAATGAGCTCAGTGCGGCAGTGTGTGGAATGTTCATTTGGAGAAGGCTCACTGTACTGGGCCTTTGTGGACTTCAAGAAGGACTTGAAAGTTCGCCTCCAGCCTGTGTGCATCTACTAGTACTACCGAGTAACAGCTCTACTGACTAATTGCCGAACCATAATCAGAGGTGGGAACAAGACGTCCAGATATTTCCGATTGCAGCCACCTACCAGCAGCCACCATGGAAGCATGACCTGATCCCTGTGAGTGTGCCTTTTACTTGCAGCGTGGCACTGTTAAGCAAGATGCGGACACGGCAACGCACTCAGTAAAATATATATGCATCGATCTGTATTCACATCATAAGTTCAAAACAGCTGAAGTATTGCATGCGTATGCGTTGACAAGCGCTATGATAGCTTATGGGCCAGTGCTTTCATGACGTCCATGAACGCTGTTCTCTCTCCCGCCATGTCTTCCTCACGCTTGTCGCCCCTTGCTCTGTCTGCCCGCTCCATCACTCTGCCGTGCTTTCTTTCGTCTGCAGCCAATTTCTCCCGCTCCAGCTCCATTTTTTCCCGCTCCAATTTCAACTTCTCATCTTCTTCCTGCTGCTGTGATTTTGCTTTTTCCTTTTCAAACTCGAGCTCATGGCGGCGCATTGTGATATCATCCTTGTGCTTTGATTCAAGATAATCCAGGACAACCTCCGTCCCTTGCAGCTTTCGCTTGGCTTTAGGCTCAGTATGGCCTGCTTTGGCAGCGCCTGACCTTTCTCCGAGCGTCAGGCATGTGTCATCGCGCGCTTCAGCAGCTAGGGGGCACTTGGCTTGCGTAGCCTCCGCACGTCGTTGCATGGTCGTATCTTTCTCAGCGTAGATATCTTGCAGCTCTTGCAGCAGTTGCTCTTTCTCTGTTATATCTTCGTTCGTACCAGACCTATGCAACACATACAGCAAGCGGTGAGGGAGAAGTGCGTGCGCGCGCGCGCGCACACACACACACACGCACACACATATACAAACACACACGTGCGCGTGCATGGGCGAGCGCAGACACATACGCACAGGAAGACAGGCTTGGTAACTACTACTTCAGTACATAGTTATAGTACATGGAATTCGTAACATGGACAAAGTGAAGCTTGAAAATTGCTTGCATGTGGATCAGACACAGCAGTAATCAGATCGACATGCATGTGAATCAGACACAGCAGTAATCAGATCGACATGCATGTACATGTACATGTATACAGAGCAAACAGAGTTGGGCTGCATGCAAAGCCAGTTCGTACAGGAACTTACATCCTTCTCTTCCAGTCGTCGCCTTTGGCGAACAGCTCCAGCAGCTTCATCACTCTGTCGCGAATAGCTTTCTTCGTCACACCACCGAACTGAGTTGGGCTCAAGTTTTCCAGCTCACAGGCAACGATCTCCATGGCTGGAGACCCTCGTCGAAACGGTTGGTCGTGAGAACGAAGCTGCCTGAGAAGGGTTAGGTCAATCGCGAGATCAAATGTCCTTCGCTGAGACGTCGCAGGGGAAGACGAAGACGCCGAAGTGGCAGAATTCTGCTGCGGGGATTCAGCAGAATAATTTGCCACAGGGCGAGCACTGACAGGACTTCCAGATCTGACAGAACTAGCCGAGCGCTGTCCAGGTGACAGAGGATCGCTGAGAGAGCGGGAAAGAGATCCATCAGCTCCACAGGATGCCGAGTAGAAAGAACTTGCAGAACGACTTGAGAAGGCCATGGCGAAAAAATCTTGACACCACGTGCATCAACACAGCTACATGTATACAGAAGCTTGCGAGAAAGAAGCGAAAGTTCAAAATGTGAAAGATCTTCAAGTTTCGCGGTCCTCCTCGCGAAAGTTCCTTTCCTTTTTCGTTACTCGTGCCCAGACTACGTCTAAGTTACGAATTTTCGTTATGCACAACCTCTCTAATTGGTTCTTATTATAAATGTGCAGGGCGTCTTTGCTTGTGAGGTGTGCCCTATGGGGAGTTCCATGATATGTATGTACATGTGTGCATGTGTGTGTGTGTGTGTGTGTGTGTGTGTGTGTGTGTGTGTGTGTGTGTGTTTGCATGCGTTTTTCGCGTGTTTGGGTTCTCACACGCAAGCACGTGTTTGTGTGTGTGTGTGTGTGTGTGTGTGTGTGTGTGTGTGTGTGTGTACGTGTGTTTGCATTCGTTTGCGTGTGGTTGCGTTCTCACACGCGGGCATGCATGTGCATGTGTGCGGGTGCGCGATGTGGCGGGTGCTGCGTGTGATTCAAACTCCGGTTTTTGTCTTGCAGAAACCACATGGATTGAAAACGATAGCTGAAAATGATTATCCGAAGTTAATCTTCTACTACATGGGTGGGTCTGTTCCTAAGTCGACGAAACTGCCGACGAATGTGCAGCGCCAGGTCTCCGGCTCTGGCAAAGACGCGACGGTTGAGTACCAGCGTGCCTGGGATGAGCGACGGGGACAGTTTTTCCGCCACCATGGGCAACAACAACAACAACAGCAGCAGCAGCAACAACAACAGCAACAACAGCAGCGGCAGGAGGGTGTTTTCACACCACGCACATCGCCCTTTGCCGATCAGCGCCAGCAGCACCAGCAACACCACACTCAACCTCTGCCGACGAATGTGCAGCGCCAGGTCTCCGGCTTTGGCAAAGACGCGATGGTTGAACACCAGCGTGCCTGGGATGAGCGACGGGGACAGCAGCAACAACAACAGCAACAACAGCAGCGGCAGGAGGATGTTTTCGCACCACGCACATCGCCCTTTGCCAATCAGCGCCAGCAGCACCAGCAACACCACGCTCAACCTCAACAGCAGCAGCAGTGGAGGCAGAGTCCAGCACAGGCAGCGCGGTCACATGTGAGTGAGGTAGCTCCCATTCGCCCCGCCGGTAGAGGCGGTATGCGCGCTAGAGGCGCAGAGCGGGCAAGCATGTCAGCGTCCGCATCGCCGGGATGGAGCGAGTGGAGCACAACGTCGGCAGGTGGCGAGGCGCAGACGGCAAATGTTACTTCCGGTGATGCTGCCGTTACTGCTGCTGCTGCTCGAATGACGGCGCATCAGTCCGCCAAGTCCGCGGTAGGGCAACCGGCACCAAGCCAGCCACCGCGTCGGTCCACCAAGTCCATGCCTGCACAGCCGGCTGCAAGCCAGGCACCGCGTCAGTCCACCGAATCCACGCCTCCGCAACCGGCTGCGAGCAAGTCAACTTACAACCCTCTCGAGGACGAGTGAGCGTCGCCCATGACCAGCCACCAGCCCCCCCCCCCCCCCCCGTGCACTGGAGAGTGTGTGTGTGGGGGGGGGGGGGGGGCAGTCTTCCACGGCCCGTGTATATTTGGCTGCTTGTCGCCTACTGCCAGTCAGCAGGGGTGTGACGGTGAGCACTGCCTGTGTAGGACGGAGACACACTCTGGATGTGCGCACTACATAAACGTCTCTTGGTCACTATTGGGGCGCGTGCACGCACACTCCAGCCACATTATCGTTCCGGTGGGGTGGCGAGCAAGCTATTTTTTTTCTCCCCCTAGGCCAGAGCGGCTTGTGTTTGACGCGTGAGTTCAGCTCACCGCTCGGATTGCCGCCTGAGGAAGACATGTACATGTATGCATGGCTTGAGATCGTATTCAGCGTGCACACTGTTTTCTTTGCCACATCATTGGGTCACGGCCCTTGTTTTTCTGTTGGGTTTTTGTCAATATCCGTGTTTGTCTGCACCTTGTTCCTTTTCATGTGTGTGCGTGCGTTGTTGAAAAGAAAGAGAGAGAGAGAGAGAGAGAGAGAGAGAGAGAGAGAGAGAGAGAGAGAGAGAGAGAGAGAGAGAGAGAGAGAGAGAGAGAGAGAGAGAGAGAGAGCACGTCTGCAGTTGTGCTCAGTTCCAGCAGAGTTTTCGCTGTTTCTTTGTTGTTGGGCGTGCTATCTATGTGATTGCCCACCATGCATGCGCCGGCACATTTGAAGCTGGCTTCTGCCACCATACAGACTTGTTCTATTTCCGAAGATTCCAACTACTTGGGTCAATCCTTTTTGGTTTGTCTGCACCTTATCCTTACCCTATTGAGGTGTGGCGAGTCCTTAGTGGGATCACTTCCGAGTCCGCTGAGGATTTCAGGGAGGGGCCGGCTGTCGGCCGATTGAGTCATTTTTCTCCATGGTTACTCAATCTGAAACCCCCATGGTTCTGTAGTCTTGCCGGTACTGTACCCGGGCCCCGGGGAGACCCATGTCATGATACAGTCGACCTACCCTTATAGCAAGAGTACATAACCCTACGACTCGTACTAGCAGCACCCCCGCCAGCGTTGCCTGGCCGAATGTGGCATGCGGGTGAAGCAAGTACATGAACAGCACACGTGCACAGCACGTGGTGGTGGCCAGACCTCTGAAGTCCTGGTGAGGGAGGTTCTTCATCGTTGGAAGGAGAAGGAGGGACGTCTGTTACGCCTTCGGGAGGCTGGTCAGGGTTGTCCATCAACTTTCTTTGCCCGCTGCTACCACTAGATATGGCATGTTCTCCATTTCTTTCCTTGGCGCTGATAGGTGGAATTCTCTGCCTGTCTCGTGTCGTCAGGTTGAGCATCTATCCGTTTTTGTTTCGCTCTGTAAAGAGCACTTAGGGTTCCCTGTAACAAGACGGCAACGTCTCTAGGGCCTTCCCTATCAAAATAATAAATTCTACTACTCTACTACCTGGTGGCGCATGGCGGATGAAGCGGCTCAAAAAATTCATAAACTTACGAACAAAAGTGCGATGCGCTCTTCACTGCAGATCAGATGCAGAGTGCAGTCAGTGCAGATCTTTTGTATCCTTTTGTTGCAGATGATTCTATTTGCAGAGAACGGTTCACGTGGTCCGCAGCGCTTGTGCGGCTGCTAGTGCTACCTATGCCTATGATGGCCTAGGCTAGGTGGCTACATGATTCGCACGCTTCGCGTGCTCAGTGCTTCTGCGCGCGGCTGCTACTGCTACTCGTAGAGATCTACTGATCGTGTCTGCTATAACTTAAGACAAAAAAAGTTAAAGGGGAAGTTAAGGCAAAAATTAAAATTTCACCAGTTGTAGTCTTCGGGGTGCTGAGTCGAATGGTCTTGGTCCGAGAAAGCTGAGACGCTCCCTTCCTACTTGAATCCCAATCGAACTCGCGCACTTCCACCGAAACTGGGTGACTGCGCCCTACTAGATGGGGATTTGTATGCAAAATGTCACTAAAAGCGCCATTTCGTTCTTATAAAAGCACGGATGACCGCGATTGGCCCATATGTTATAGTCTTTTGGTCGCTGAGTCGACTGGTTTTGGTCCGAAAAGGCTGCGATGCAGCGTTCGCCCCTAATTCCCAATCGAACATGGTAGAACAAGCGGTCACGTGCTCCTGCGTACACCAGTCACCTGGTCACCGTGCCTGCAGGGTACAACTTACAGCCTGTTTTGACCTTTTTTGGGTGCAGTCCTGTCACTCGAGTTGAACCTTGGTGTGAAAGTTGTCGCCTGCTGGCGTGGTGACCAGGTGATTTTGGCACCCAGGAGCACGTGACTGCTTCTTCAACCATGTTCGATTGGGAATAAAGGAGGAACGCTGCATCGCAGCCTTTTCGGACCAAAACCAGTCGACTCAGCGTCCAAAAGACTACAACATATGGGCCAATCGCGGTCATCCGTGCTTTTATAAGAACGAAATGGCGCTTTTAGTGACATTTTGCATACAAATCCCCATCTCGTAGGGCGCAGTCACCCAGTTTCGGTGGAAGTGCGCGAGTTCGATTGGGATTCAAGTAGGAAGGGAGCGTCTCAGCTTTCTCGGACCAAGACCATTCGACTCAGCACCCCGAAGACTACAACTGGTGAAATTTTAATTTTTGCCTTAACTAATTACTTCCCCTTTAAGTATAAGCGCTACCACCGTACCTACACTGTTCGCACGCTTCGCGTGCTCAGCACGTGGTGGTGGCTACACGATTCGAACGCTTCGCGTGCTCAGTGCTTCTGTGGCTGCTTCCGCTAGCTACACGATTCGCACGTTTCGCGTGCTCAGTGCTTCTGCGGCCGCTAGCTACACTGTGCTACACTGTTCGTACGCTTCGCGTGCTCAGGGCAGCGCTGCTCCGCAGCGCTTCAGCGTGACACAAAAACACACGTCACAGCCTCACAGGTGCCTCTTCTTTATAATAGAGAGGTTCTGCTACACGGAACTACGTAGACCCGGGTGCTCGAATCAGAAACGATTTGACAGGTGTGAAATTTCTCATCTGTAAATCTCAACAATGTCAGAATATACTTTTGGAGAGGCGATGGAACAGGGAAGAGAGTCTGGCTTGACCCACCCAGCAGGAATTCAGAACCTGGGTGCGATACAACACAAGCTACAGTACGCAGTAAAATTGTCGTATTTCCTTCGGATTTTTTATTTGAAAATTGGGTGCTCGAATCAGAAACAGCGAACTCGTCAGATCGTCTCCGATTCAAGCACACGGGTCTACCATCGTCTACGCTTGGTGTGGCAGTTGAGGGCAGGGAGTAGTAACTTACTACTTCATTTTTGAGAGCAAGATGGTCAGTGGAGCCGCAGATTCAGCAGGTCTTTGGCAGCACCGTACAGGAGACCCATATCCTCGAATCAAGGACCCAGCAAAAAGTGGGTCGCGAGTATTTCAAAAAGCGTTTACAGGGCAGCGCTGAAATTTGGCATACCGTTAGCGGGCCGTATGTTGATGGTATTTGTAAAAACTAAACGAAATCGGAACAAGTTTAGGTACAATTTCAGTGTGTTTCTGTTTTGGTACCCTGTGTCTCATTCGAGCACCCGGGTCTACCAAACTCCGTGTCAACTGCAGTGAAGTTTGACACGGATTTTTCGTACGTTGCACCGGTTCTGCTGTACGTAGCATGCTTGAGGCATGCACGAACACCCCGCCACATGTACTCTGTACGCTCACTTTTCACACGGAGTCCGGTCCGTACCGTGTGAACCGCGCTTCACACGGAAAACGGTATGAAAAAATCCGTATCAAACTAAATCCCGTACCGCGGCGAAGTTTCCATACGTACTTTGGCACGTTATACCGTGTGGCAGAACCTCACTAATAGGCGATTCACACGACAGGCAAATCGACGTTTACAGGAAAGTCACCATGGAGATATTCCTGCGGGTGACCAAAATTTGCCCGCGGGAATCAAAAGTGCCCATGGCCTTTTTGCCCGCGGATGCACTCATCTGCGGGCACTTTTACAGTTATGAGGCTGTGGGGTCATATATGGTACGGTAGTCTTGAACCCTGGTTGTTTGGCCTTTGTTTTTGGGTACTCATTCCAAATCACCACAGTAACGCCGTATACTCACCGGATACTCGCGGCCGCCACACGCGGCCGTGTGAACTGCGGCCTCACGTTTCACTTCCTGCGGGCACTTGACAAACGTGGATTTGCCTGTCGTGTGAATCGCCTATTTTTGGAGCGTGACACACACACAGACACACGTCACAGGTGCCTCTCTTTTATAAGTAAAGATGCATGCAGATGCGTGCAAGAAAACGGTCAATGCGAAAGGCATGAATCCGGGAGTAGTAAAATACCGGTATTTTTCTACTGTAGTAAAATACCGGTATTTTTCTACTCCCTGGCCTGAATAGTAAAATAATTATAAATTAATTATGAACCTGTGACGTACACATGTACATGTGTGACCCTATCTTTGGAAATAAAAAAATTGTGGGAATTTAAAAAAAATCGCTCGCTCGCACCGATTTTCACAGGCTCATGACCTGAGAATCAACTTTATTTTTTACCATGGCCTAAGGCCAGGGTAATATTGTTATTACAATTTGTAGGGTAACTGATTCATTTCATACACACATTGCCTGTTGGGAAATCCCTAACAAAATAAGAAAAAATAATAATAATACATGCCATAGGTCTGTGGGAAACACCCTAGTAAAATAAAAGTTAATAATAATAATAATAATGTACATTGTACGTCATAATGCATGGATTTTGTTCATTTTTTACACTCTTCATAGCATAAAAAACTAACGTACATTCGCATTATATACACAGCAAGGTGCCCACTGGTGCGGAGTGATGCCCCCGTTGTACATGTATTTCAACATGTCCCAGCGACTTGTCAAGTGAAGCTACCCCTACCTGGATAGTGGGCTCTATAATTATTATATTCCCTGCTAGATATTGTTATAAAATGGAAAATGTCGATTGGTCAGCCCATTTTATATCGTTATAGGGGTAATATCGTTGTAGCAATATTGTGCATGTACATAATCATTGGAAAGGCTTCCTGCCTGAAGCCTTATTGGAAAGGCTTCCTGTCTGAAGCCTTTCCATACTGGTACTCGATGTTCCAGTTTTGTGACACGAGAATGGCACGAGAATAAGGGTGCGTTCTTATATTCTCTAGCTTCTAGAAGAAGAAGAAAAGAGAAGTCGAAGAAACTGGGATTACTCAAGAAAACGGGTCTCGAAGAATTCGGAGATATTTTGCACATGTCAAGCAAAATGAAGCGCCAAAGGGGCCGCGATCTTGAGTGCAGTGATGAATGTACGTGTAGTAATGCACGTGTGCGTATGCGAAAAGGGAAATGCGTACACTAATGATGAACACGTGCCTTTTAGGCCTCATTTACACGACAACGATTGAAAAACTTTTTTCAATCGTTTTCGAAACGTTTTTGCTGTTTACACGAAAACGATAATCGTGTACACTGCAACACTTTTTTCGGCGCGCAATGGTCACGTGCAAAAAGTTGGCCTGGCGCAGGCTGGCGGCGGCATGTTTTGAGTACAAGGCTCGTCTACTACTCGTACTAGTAAAACGTTTTTGCCGTTTACTACGAGAACGAAACGGAACGAAAACGATTGAAAAACACTTTGAGGCCGTTTTTCGTTTGAAACGTTTTTGAAACGTTTTTCAGCGTTGTCGTGTAAACGCTCTTATCAAAATCTGTGGAAGCGTATTCTTTTGAAAACGTTTTTCAATCGTTGTCGTGTAAACGAGGCCTTAGTCGTAGTTCGCATGCGCTGATCCCAAACCGCGGGAATCTCCAAGTTTCAACCACCTCTGAAGCTTGGAGAGCTTGGAGAGCTTTGGAGAGCCTCCTAAAAGTCGGAGAGGATATATTACAGCTCTCGAACTTTTCGGAGAGTCTCCAACTTTTCCGAGAGGATTTAAGAACGCACCCTTAGTGTACCGCTGAGTGTACCGCTATACACGTGGTCGACACGTAGTCGACACTTTGTTGATACTT
Source organism: Sycon ciliatum (assembly GCF_964019385.1). NCBI lineage: Eukaryota > Metazoa > Porifera > Calcarea > Leucosolenida > Sycettidae > Sycon > Sycon ciliatum. Next base: position 12,386,725 of record NC_088652.1, read on the forward strand.
TTTTGACACGTGACCCCGTCAACGATCTGCTTTGTGCCAATGCCACTCGGTAAACGCCGATGTCGCGTACGACAAAGACGACTATCCCGTACGCGAAATAGTTGAGAACTGCATGACGTGGACCTGACGGCAAGGACAACTGCGAGGAGGCCCCTTTCGGTACCCCTGACGAGAAGGAGAACTGCAGAAGTCGAACGAGGAGGCCCCTTTTCCGTACCCCATACTGCAAAGTGCCATTGATGGATACCTTTTGCACCTGGAACGACCCTTAAACGCTGTCGCGGCGACTATCCCGAACGCGAAATAGTTGAGAACTGCTGACGTGGACCTTTTGCACCTGGAACGGCCCCGTAAACGCTGTCGTGTCGGCGGAGTGAATGTGCAGGGTACTAGGGTGAAAAGAATTGCTGCAAAGACGTCCCCTCTAGGCCTTTGCCTTGGGTAAGTTTGGAGACATCGTCGGCGGACTGAATGCGCAGGGCGAAAAGAATTGCTGCAAAGACGTCCGCTCTAGGCCTTTGGAGACATCGTGGGAACTCCTTCCGGTACTATACAAACTGCTGACGTGGCCGTGGACATGTACATGGAGACATGTTGGGACTTCATGTACATGGATACATGGTGGGAATTCCTTCCGCCACCCCCGTACCGCAAAGCCAACGGTGGGGAAGGAGAAGTGCAGACTTGCAGGAACGAGGAGGAACCAGGACGAGCGAGCAATGGCAGGACTAGCTGGACCGTAAGTAATAGCTGAATTGTGCTTGACAACTTGACATCCATGCGGCACTCGCCACTTGCCACTGCATATTTCTTGTCCACTAACAATGTCTCTCCTCTTCCCCCTGTGTGTCCACGGCCCTGTTGCTGAATTGGCCCGATGAATCGAATGTCCACCTGAGGGGAAACTCTCAGGGGGCGATGAGGCTAGAGCATTGGCGATATTGGCAGACTGCTTCCACAAGAGGCCGCGGGAGTCGACCTCCCCATTGGTAGTTTCTAGTGATAACCAGAGGAAGAAGAAGGCGAAAAAGATCACTGCGTCAAGCAATAAGCAGATAACTTGGCGCAGATAACATCTTCTCCCCCTGTGAAGCCCTAGGTATACAAACACAATCTGGTTTTCCCTGTCCTACTTCAACCTCGTGTCTTCCTCCAGCTTCCTCATTCTTATCTTTAGCTTGATCCTTTTAGGTACTTCATTAGATTTTAGGACCCTTAGCCATACATGTAACTATGTACCCGCTTACGCCAAATGTCCCTCCCCTTTTTTTAATTACTTCCTCCTGCAATGAAGGGTAGCAAGCATCTTCGCATTCTCTGCACAAACGCTTTCGGCCTAGCCAGCAAACTTCCCGACCTACAGCACGCACTCCTGCAGCATCAGCCCGACGTAGCAATTGTGACAGAAACGAAGTTCACTGCGGAGAAAGTGCTTCCCTCTGACATTAGCTTCCCTGGATACAGCTCACCACTTCGGTTGGACAGAACGGCACATGGGGGAGGGGTAGCCATCTGGGTGAAGTCGTCACTCCCCTCCATGCTCATCCCTGAACTCATGTCCCCCGCACATGAGATCATCTGGGTTTCTCTCCAGCTGGCCCCAGGTCTCCGCACCGTCTTGGGAGCAGTGTATCGGCCGGGGTCCTGTGCCCCTGGCGATCTTACCTTAATCGATCATCTCGACAACATCCTCCCAGAAGCTAGACACCAGGGCTCCCACATCATCCTAGCTGGCGATTTCAACGTGCACAACCGGGCTTGGCTGAACAGCTCGAAAACTACGCCTGCAGGCGAGGCTCTTGAAGATACCTGCGCTGCCCATCTTCTTGTCCAGCATATCACAGTACCGACTCGTGGAGACAACCCGCTAGATCTCATAATGTCAACGTTCACGTCCCCAGTAACTACACGTATACTTCCGCCCCTCGGTCGATCTGACCATGCAGTTGTACTGTCAGACTTTTCTTCCGTGCTCCCTAGACGTGAACCCCCTGTTAAGCGAACAGTATTTCGCTACAACAGGGCAGACTGGGATCGCCTCAGGGCGCACCTTCGCAACGTGGAATGGGGTGATATCATCACGGAGGACCCAGAAACTTCCTGTGAGCAGGTTACCGCTTCGATTACTGCAGCTGTTGCACAGTTTGTCCCATCCAAAGTCCTGGAAACGAGGCCTTCCGATCCGGTATGGTGGACGCCTGAATGCACCCAGACCGAGAGGGAGAAGGAGAAGCGCTGGCGCGACTGGAGAAAACACCCTTATGACCCAGCACTTCAGCAGGCATTCACTGATTCCGTGACTGTAGCGATCGCCACCCAGTTCCGATCACGACGTGCAAAGGAGGACAGCCTCCGTCGCAGCCTCTCAACTGGGTCCCTCAGAGACAAACAGTGGTGGACGAAGTTGAAGAACGCTGCTGGCAACCGCACACAGCCCGAAATTCCCCTAGTTGTCGACTCTGACGGCCGCGAGTGGGCAACGAGCTCAGAGAAAGCAGAGGCATTCGCTCGCTTCTTCTCGAAGAAATGTAGCGTTGCCGGTCCGGACCTTGTGGAGGCTGACCTACCGGACCCTGCTCCCTCAGAGGCTCCACCTCTTCGCACCATCCGCTTCCGCCGCCTCCTGGCAAGGCTCGACGTCTCCAAGGCTACCGGGCCTGACGGTATTTCTGCTCGCGTCCCTAAGGAATGTGCTCATGAGCTCGCAGAGCCACTGTCCAAGTTATTTGCTTTATGCTTCCGGTCTGGAGTGCAACCCAGGATGTGGAAGACGGCCAACGTGGTTCCGATCCACAAGCGATCTTCCCGCTCAACCCTTAAGAACTACAGGCCCGTATCCTTACTGTGCATAATCTCGAAAGTAATGGAAACTCTAGTAAACAGACACATCGTAAACTATTTTGAAGACCATCATCTGCTCACGTCGCACCAGTTTGGATTTCGCAGAGGCCTCGGAACATCGGACGCTTTGCAAGCTCTCCAAAGTGCCTGGGCAAGCGCTGTGGGCTGTGGAGGGGCGGCTCGTATCCTTGCTGTGGACATCGCAGGAGCGTTTGATCGTGTCTCGCATGTCGGCCTCCTCCACAAGGTACGTAGCCTAGGCATAGATGGTCCGCTTCAGAGATGGCTGGCGTCATACCTGGACACCCGTTCCCTACAGTGCCTCGTTGGAGGGCGGACGTCATCTAGGTATACGACCTCCGCTGGAGTCCCCCAGGGAAGCATCCTTGGACCAACGCTTTTCCTGGCCTACGTCAACGACGCGCCAGATGTTCTCGCTGACGGCGCCAGCTTGGAAGCCTATGCTGATGATACAACTTTGTACAGCTTAGTCACCTCCCAGCAGACTCCAACAGTCGCCGCGCAGTCACTGCAGGTGTCCGTTGACCGACTGCACGAGTGGGGTCGTACATGGAAACAGGAAAGTGATGTTTGAACCGACCAAATCCCAGGCCATGACAGCCACCCTCAGACGCACCGGCTTAGATCTCCCCCCCCCCCCCCCCCACTCCTGTTTGGTGGCACACTGGTGCCCGAGACAACCACCATCACCCTCCTTGGTGTGAAGGTGGACGCCAAGTTGACCTTCAGCGATCACCTACGCTCCGTAGCCACCCGTGCACGCCAACGGCTTGGGGTCCTAAACAGAGCCGCCCACATACTCGCCCCCGCCGGCCGGACGACCGTATACAACTTACAAGGCGTTCGTACGACCAGTCATGGAGTATGCGCCTCTTGTATGGATGGGAGCTGCGCAGAGTCACCTCCAGCGTCTGAACAATGTTCAGCGCCGCGCGCTTCATGCTATCGGCCCTGGGGCACACCTACCCAGCCTGGCCATCCGCCGCACTGTTGCCTCGCTTGCCTGCCTGTACAAGCTGCACTACTTGCCTGGTCCTCCGCAGCTGCTCTCTGTGTTGCCACCGCGCCACATCATCTCTACCAACCCCAGAACTCGCAGCGAGCACCGTGCTGTCAGTGGCCATGACCACCAGCTCCAACACCAGCTGCCTGCAGCTGCCCCGCTGGCACTGAAGCGCTCGTTCCCACACTGCAGCATCAGCGATTGGAACTCCCTCCCTGCCGCTCTCCTAGCCCAGCCTCCCCACAGCAAGAGAATGCAATCATTCAAAACGAATGTTTACCGCCATCTTCGCAGCACAAACTGGCTCTGGGCAGTCGATTCCCTATGAATAGTATGACGCTAAGACAGTTTCTCCCCCACAATCGCTCGTGTTAAGCCTTGGGTTTTTGCATCTTTCTCACCTGTACAGCTCTATCTTCTTCTTTTTTCATTGTTTTTGGTGCGTGTTTTTGGCCGTGACGCCCAGACCTCAGGTCGGCAGAGTCATCAATGCCCCACCATCACTGCTGCGTCTCGGTGCAGCGCCTGCTCATTAGTTGTCACGTTTGTCCTAGTCTCCGTACCATTGTCTTTCCTTATTCTTTTCGAGCTGGTTATGTGAACGTAGTAAAAAAAAAAAAAAAAAAAGTCTTCCGCAACTGGAACGGCCCCGTAAACGCTGTCGCGTCGGCGACTGAATGCGCAGGAGGGAAAATATTGCTGCGAAGACGTCTCCTCTAGACGACGGTAAGGCACCCCATTGATATGTTGCCAGTGTGTGCCAGGGTATCGCGCGATGGTGAATGAGGAATGACGAAGGGTACGGTGGGACTGTAGACCTGTGTGTGTAGCTGTTACCTTCTACTAACACGTTATCAGGTGGAGAGTGTCTTGTACTCACGTTATCAGGTCGAGAGCGTATTGTAGTCACTCTCTCTATTCCTTAACTTCATTACGTTTAATTAAGGTGTACGTATAACTTCTCAAAACAATTTAATGGTCTACAGTCGTGTCGGAAGGGTACGGTGGGACTGCAGACCTGTTACCTTCTAACACGTTATCAGGTGGAGAGTGTCTTGTACTCACGTTATCACTATATCAGGTCGAGAGCGTATTGTAGTCACTCTCTCTATTCCTGTACTTCATTACGTTTCAGGTACGGTACGTATAACTTTTCCAAAAAAATTAATGGTTCACGTCTTCAGATAGAGAGCGTATTGCACCCACTGTCTAGTCTCTGTAGTGCATTGAGATTTTGTTGATCGCACATGAAATGGATACACAGACAAAGCAGGCCAAGTACATGGCGAGATGTCGCCAGAAGAACGTATTCAGGTAGAGAGCGTATTGCACCCACTGTCTAGTCTCTGTAGTGCATTGAGATTTTGTTGATCGCACATGAAAATAATGGATACACAGACAAAGCAGGCCAAGTACATGGCGAGATGTCGCCAGAAGAACGTATTCAGGTAGAGAGCGTATTGCACCCACTGTCTAGTCGATTTTGTGGATTGCACATGAAGTGGATACACAGACAAATCAGGCCAAGTACATGAGAGAGTGGACGATGTGCGGATCGACACGGCCTGCGGGTACGTCATTAAAGTTACCCGTGACATAACGAGGATAAAACTTAATCACTGCAAGAACATTGCCAAGTATGTGAGCACTTTGGACTTGACAGAAGAGTGCACGGGCGACGTTGACAAAACATACCGCGGCGACTGTCACCATCATGACAGCAGGGCACATCGCACGCAGCATCGCAGATCGTGTTGAATTGCGCATCATAATATTGCAAAATTGCTCCTGTGCATGCAAGTGGATTTCATTGCACTTCTCAGTTTGGGAAATGCTCGATTATGACAATTCTGCGTGTGAGTGCACTAGCCCTGAACATACATGTAGGTGACCCGTTTGTGGTGTCTCATAGCCTACCTCACGACCTTCTGCTTTCTTTCTTCATCACTTGTATCTTGCAGGTATATCATCCCGTGACGACCACATTGAAGTCTGAATTTGAAGTGTGAAGATGCTTCAGCAACCACATCGTACTTTTCCATTGCTTTCATTGTGCTTCTACTGTGCATGTGTGTAACTTGTGGGGTAAACATGTGATGACATTGTATGCTGGCGACACGGTCAGGTGTTGTCCATGCGTCTAACGTACACCTGCATGTTATGCATTGAAAAGGATTTGCCACTTGCGATCCTGGGACGAGTTTCAGGACCGCTTTGTCCTGTGTGGGTTGTATCAGATTGCTGTTCACTTCTCTATCTGTTGGATATGTGACTTTCTGCAAGTTTCTGGTGTATGATGGCCACTTCCTTGCTTGTCACTTTGTATGATATTACATTCTGTATTCGCTGCTTCCATGGCGTGGTCTGCAAACCGCAATCCTTGGGCAAATGTCATGTTTGCTATGTTGTGCTTTGGCCATCAGCTTGTCTACACGCTGTGGTTGAATTATTTTTGTTTCACAACTGACTTCCTCAAGTACGGTGGCCACTGCTTTGCATGGCATTATACATGAAGAATTTCCTGTTTGTGTCGTGTGCATGTCCGTATGTGTGCGTGGCCACGTGTGTGTGCCGTGTGTATACGCATGTTTGTGTATCTGTGTGCGGGTAGCGAGGCGGGGAGGGCTGGTAGGTATCAGTGTGTTATTGCAGTCTCATGGCTACATACAGTGCATCGCGCGCGTGGTCATCATGTTTACCTTCGGGGTGGGGGTGGGGAGGGAACGGAAAAAGAACTGAAATTATCCATATAAAAACCGCTCTGTGAGCGGTTCTGAAAAACC